>NC_080677.1:165333419-165659848 GCF_030445035.2 Dasypus novemcinctus | reverse complement strand
GAGTGGGGAGCATTTGGTCAGAGGCCCGTCCCAGCTTGGGGGCTGAGTCTGCTGGGCACATCTGTGAAGAAGGCCGCGTCATTCCCAGCATGTGTAACCGTAGTCGGTAAACAAACCAGCATTGCAGTGGGAGGGGCGGTACTGGCAGTCTCAGGCAGCCTTGACAGAAGCAGGCGCGGCAGCAAGTCCACCTGCAGGGGCAGCACGTCTGTAAGCACCATATTTGGGGCAATAACTAAAACAGATGTAGAAACGGTTTTATTTCTTAAATTTTGAAAATTATCTGTGTCTGTAATAACATTTCTACCATGAGCAGTATGTTACTTTTAAAGTACCATATGGCATTCCTTAAATCTGTTTCAGTTATTGTATAATAGGCTTGAGACAATTGCCATTTTTATACTTAAGGCTTTGTGTTGTAAAATTTTTTGCTGGATTATAGCCAACTGCTGAATTTAATCCTAGTTTTTAGGATATTACTTCAGACCTCCAAATTAATACACTAACAACTTATAAATTTAAAAATATTTGAAAAGAGGAGAAAGTCTTAATCTATCAAATGTTTTATTGGATAGCATTAAAAAGTTGCAAGACAGTTTTCTAATGAAGAAAAATCTAAACATTGCATACCTTAAATTAAGAGAACCAGTATAGTACTTTCAATCCTGTTTATTTCAGATGTTTGAGTTTGCTGTAATGAAAAGGTTAAAATGCATACTTAAGAGAATAATACTTCATTTTTGCAGTGTTTTTAAAAATTTGAGTCAAAAATAAGATTCAGTGTTCATAATACCAGAATACCTGTTGAAAGTTGTGCTTAATTTTAACTTTTTTATTTGTAAATTGATTTAAATTTTGCCTTGTTTTCAAGTATACTGATGTATCATATTTAGTCGAACATTTAGTGGTAGCACACCCTAGCACTGAAAACTGTCCAGAGTAAAGCTTTCTGGACTACGGGAACTAGTGGTTTGACTTTGTTTTGAACCTTTTTCTTAGTGATCCTTTACAGGTAGAGAATAAGCTCTTTTTTTTTTTTTCTTTTCCTTTTTTTAAACAGCTCATCAGTACGATGAGAGCACAGCAGACCTAAGTCAGTGAGGGTGCTGTGGGGTGTGGGTGGGCAGCGCCTTTCACCTGAAGCACATTGTGCTGGGTTTCCACCTTGGTTCTGTCGTGGAGCTGTATGTGTTAAAGGGACTTCTCTAAGTCTTGTTTAAAGAAAAAAAAACATATTCCGTTCTTATTATGAAATGGTTGTCTACCTTCTTGTATGTAATATGTTTGGCTGGCTCAATTTTCCTCTATCAAAATATATGGTTATTTTTTATATTACCATATCAGCATTATATTGAAAGTGTTTTTAATAGTCAATGGTATTTTGTCAAACAATTACTAGTATAGACTCAGATTTGCTATTTAATTTTTAAAATACAATTTTATTTTCTAAATCCTTTTTAAAAACATGTTTTGCATTAGAAATGATTTATGTTAACTGTTGAAGATGAAATTGGCATACAACTAGGTTTTCTGCCAAATTCTACATTTGAATGTAGATTGACTGAATGTTTTGTAAAAGTTCACTTAGGACATTTCTGTAAGACTTTTTAAAGTATTTTAGAAGTTCCCATGAAATCTCTTCTGTTACAGTAGTATGAAAGCCAGTTAGCCTTTACTCCAAGAGAATGTCTTGACACATGCAGGCATCCAGTACTAAAGTGTGGATTCTGACATTCATTGTAAATCAATCAACTATACAATATTGTCTAAGAAAAGTGCAAATTGTAATTGATTAGTGCCTTTATCCATATTCTGAGATAAATTCTCACTTTTATACTATGCCTGTTCTTTGGAGGTAAAAAGATCAGCTAATGTATTTAATGATCCAATAATTAGCATCTTAACCTCACACATTGCCTATCAGAACTCCTTGTAAATATTGGAAAGCAGCAAAACTACCCATATTACCCTCGGGAGGTTATTCTGTTTTTTTTTTTATTTTAATTTTTTGGTTGAGGATAAATTAAATTTTAACTGAAATCGTTTCGGTATGTTACTACAACTTAGATGGAAAACTACCCTGTAAGTTCAAACACAGCATTTTTCCTAATTTTGAATATGTTGCATTCTCCCTCTTTTAACCCCATCATTCTTATTGATGCTCATTTGAGAACTCTTCTAGTAATTAACTGGCTTTTTGTGAATTATTAATTCCTTAAGATCTGAAATCTTAATATAAATGTAATCAATTAAAAACTGAAAATTAAATGCATAATTTTTGCTTTTAGGTTCTTGTGTTAGTATGGTGTAAAGGTATATAATAACTTACTCTGTATTCATTAGAAGAAAGAATAATAAATTAAGATTTGGTCCTAAAAACTTTGAGATGGGCAGCACCTGTAGCCACAGCACTTGATGGCTGGTTGAGGGGTTGTGCCTGCAGCATTCGGGGAGCGCAGCGCCTTTCCTCTGGGCACAGCGAGCGTGTAGGTGCACTGGGACACCCCCCAGGAGCGCTGTGGAGCCATGAAGCAATAAAAGCTTTTTGAAAATCCTATTGGTGTAAGTATCTTAGGGCAAATTATGAACAGATGGCTTCTCACTAGCACTCACATTTAGCCTTAGCTGTGCACAGTCATGTCAGTAGGAAAAGGCTGGTCTTATACCTACAGGTGGATACACTTTATTGGCATTCACCTTTGAAGACCAACTTTAGGAGACTAACTTCCCATCTCCTGCTTTGGATCCAGAAAAGCTTCCCATCCGGTTTCATTCTAAAGGATCTTTGGTATTTCACCAGGGTTCAAGTCCCTTTCGAGGCGCTGCAGGGTGTAGTAGGACTCCTGTGCTGGCCTGGCTCTCTGAAGGAGGAGGTTCTGGCCTGCCTTTGATCATGATTGTCCAGGTGGCCTTGGACACCCTAAGTGCTGCCTGTGGCCTTCCGTTTTTCCCTAAACTGCAGAGCTTAAACTAGAGCTTTAACATGTCTTTCAGTTTTAAAATCCTGAGTCCTTATATGCTGTTAAAATTGGAAAACCTGGAAAATTGTAGGGGAAGACATGGAATAAAGTTAAATTCCTTTCTCTCTGGTATTTGATTCCCACCACCATTACTGTTTCATTTTAGTACGGGAATACAATCATGTAAGAAAACAAAGTATCGATTCGTTACTTGGCTGTTCAACTTGAATAATAGCTACTGACAATGCAAAAGAGAAAATAAGCCATATTGCTAAGAAAATGATATTACATTCTTTATAAAGTGCCAGTGTATGTTGGTGGGAGTTCTGTCTTCTGGAGAATTTGCCTTGCTCATTTTTCTTTTATTGCTTAGATGGAAGTGGTTAGTTTGTTCAGAGTTTCTTAGCTTCAATTGCCTCCCGAGTTCTTTTTGATGCCCCACTGTTGAAAAGTATGCTATAGACATGATGTCAATATTTTACAGAACTCTGTAATTGAAGGTGGTTTGCAGTCAAGGTTCATTTTCTCCATAGAGTCTCATCCTAATCCAGTTAGTGTTAATATGAAGACTGAAATCCAAAAATTATTCCCAAAAAGAGTATTTTTGTTAAGAGTTCCAGGTGACCAAAGCTAGAGACGGCCAATATGAAAAATATTTTCATCTGTTCCATTTCAAATTTAAAATAGAAAAAAAACACTGTTTTCAGCAGACCCACGGATATTTTTACATGCGTATGGGTGGGAGGAGTCAGTTTGGAGGTTCAAGTCAAAACACTTGAAACAAAGAATGACATAGGATAAGGAATAGCCAAAGAATTAGCCAAGAGAAAATTTGAGTGAGAACAGTGAATCTCCCCCCATTGGATGCATTTAAAATTACTAGAAAGTACAGCCTTTTACTGTGGAACTGAATGAATGGCCTCGTGTTTCTAGGTGGCCACAGGATGTGAAAGCTGAGTAGGCATTAAGATTCTGGAAGTAGAGTCACTTAGAAATATCTTTTGCCTTTTTTATTTTTTTTAAAGCAGAAAGCTACATATTCTCCAGAATGGGGAAATAATGTTCTTTTCATATCTTTTGAAATAGAAAATAAATGGGAATGTTCGTATGCATAAATTTAAGTTAAAAATTACCTCATTCTCAGTCCATAAGGTGCTTTGCTCACTTCATGGGATGTTGCACTGTCCTGTAAATGCCCTCTTTCACCCAAACTATTTGAAATATGCAAAATTCAAAACTAAGGGATAGCATTGCATTCCTTGGCGCTTTTTGTTTTGTCTTCAGTTGTTTACTACCAGCAGAGCTAATGTGGTATATCATATTCACAATTGATCTTCATTAAAGCACATTGCAAGTGCTTGGTCAATATTTAATTGTTTTTACAAAACCATGTTAAGGAAAGGAAAATTTCTAAAGTTTGATTTATTATATTACACTGTGAATATATTTCTATCAGTGTTGGTGAGTTTTCAAATGAGTGCCAGTTGATCTTGAGTAAATACAGTAGTTCATATGTTTTAGCCCTAATCACAAGAAAGACTGTCATCATTATAATCTTACATTTTCCCTCAGGAAATTTCACAGACTCTGCAGTCCCTATTCTCTTGGAGTAAACTGTTCAGTATAGTTATAGAAACTTTCCATTTTGATTTAAAAACTTCAGCTGCTCATATTTCATTAATAGTATGAAATAAAATGATGGTTATCATTTTTCCAATTATGTTACAGCTAGAATTTTGGCCCCCTCTTCATCTGTTTCAAAAACAGACCACAAAATCTACCAGCAGTTAGAGCCTTGCTCTGCACTTATCTTAGGACAGGACCCCTGCTCCCGGGCATTCCTGGCCGGTCCTCGCTGGCCTGTCTTAGGGCAGGATCCCTGCTCCCGGGCATTCCTGGCCGGTCCTAGCTGGCCTGTCTTAGGACAGGACCCCTGCTCCCGGGCATTGCTGGCCAGTCCTAGCTGGCCTGTCTTAGGGCAGGATCCCTGCTCCCAGGCATTCCTGGCCGGTCCTAGCTGGCCTGTCTGTCTTAGGACAGGTTCCATGGTCCAGGCCCCCCTGCCATCTGAACGTCCACCGGTGCTGCGGAGCAGTCAGGAGAAAGCAGACCCTCTCTTCTCTATACTTCTTGCCTCATTGCAAAATTCCTTTAAATGTGCATTCATATTTATGTTCAGTTCTGAAGATTGAAGTACAAACTTCCATCAAGCTCTAGCCTTTTTGCAGAAATTCTAGCAACAGCTTGGCTCCTCAGCTTGGTCAAACAGAAGATGGTGCTAAAGAGGCCAAAGTTCCTGGAGTGCCTCTTTGTGTGGGCCTTGATATTGTGCAGAAGGAAAAAAAGGATGTTCATGCCACAAACTGCTTCTAACCCCAACCAATTGGCAGAAATGTATATGTGCTATTGGTCCAGTATGAAAAAGCATTGGGAAAATGAAAAGAGCAAATCTTAAGTTATTTAATGCATATGTATCATCACTACTTGAAAATGTCAAAGCATGTTCTTCTAATGGTGGGGTTGTTTAAAACACGTTTTTAAAATGTTAATAGCTCATTATTGTCATAAAATTCCTATTTTATATATTTAGATTGTTGGGACTCATGACTTATTTCTGCAGTTATGACAGGTTCTCTGCATGCCTATTCACCCAAGTAAAAGGATGCTGTTTGCTCTGGAATGCTCATCTTGTAGACAGGTTTTGGCTCATATACAATCATGGTGCAATACAGTGTAGCATTCGTTCGTTTTTGGTCAACAGTTTTATTTTTGTCGTAATAAATAATTACTTTTGCAATATGAAGTGAATCCAGTGTTCTCTTTCAAAGACAAGATGCTCCTTGATAGTCTTCCTGTTACAAGTGATAGAAACCTACCCAAGCTCACAAGGGGGAGTTTTATTATGGGGGGAGGTGGCAGTGTGGGCAGAGGTGGGGTGAGGGGTCGTGGAACCCCAGGGCAGGGTTACAAGTGGACTTCTGGAACAGATTGGGATCAGCGATGGAACCCTGGGGGGAGCCAGCAAGTCACCTGTCCCTGTCTGCTTTTTAGAGACTGTTTCGGGCCCCTGGGGCTGCTCTGAGGATGGCCACACCCTGGATGGCCTGACGCAACAGAAATTCAAGTCAGGTTGTCAGCAGGCGGTTCCCACCCCAAGAGGCTCCAGCTGGGCCCTTCCGGGCTCCTGGGTGAGGGGCTGCATGACCCTGCCTCCGCCTCCACGTGGCATCTGCCTGGGACTCTCTCCTCTCCTCTCATAAGGTACTCCAGCACTGGACTTGGGGTCCCCCCTCGAATGTTTCCTGGGATTAGAACTTGCTTGTGCCTTTTAAGGATTCATTTATTTCTCCCCCCACCCCTCTTTTGTGCTCGCTGTCTGCTCTCTGTTCATTGTGTGCTCTCTTTGACTCTGCTCGTTGTCTTTTTAAGAGGCACCAACAACGAAACCCAGAATCTCTCTTGTGGGAAATGGGTGCCCAACTGCTTGAACCACACCTGCTCCCTGCTTGTTGTGTCTCTTGTTGTGTCATCTTGCTGTGTCACCTCTCCACACCAGCCTGTTGCAGCAGCTCACTGTCTTCTTGTTTTTAGGATGCAACAGGAACAAACCCAGGACTTCCCATGTGGTAGGCAGGTGCCCAACTGCTTGAGCCACATCTGCTTTCCTGCCTTTTTTTCCCTTCACTTTTTTATTTTTTAAAAGAGACTATGATTACATAAATGTTATAAGAAAATATATAGGGGATCCCTATATGCCCTGCTCCCCACAACTCCCACGTTTTCCCACATTAGCAACATCTTTCATCAGCATGGCACATTCATTACAATTGATAAACACCTTTTGGAGCAGTGCCACTAAGCATGGATTATAGTTTAATTGTATTAATAGTTTACACCCTCTCCCATTGGACTCTGGGTTATGCGTGGATATATAATAGCCTGTATCTGTCATTGTGATGTCATTCAGGATGATTCCCAAGTCCTGACAATGCCCTCTATTATAAATTTTTCCTTTTCCCTAGCCCCAGAACATCCATGGGTCACTGCCTCCACAATAATGGTATTTTTTCCATTGCTAGAATCACAATAATTCTATAGTAAAATACTAGAAAGTTTATTTTAGTTCATAGTTTGTTTCCCAATCCTGAGGACTCAGATGGTGATGCCCACTCAATCATTAATTGAGAAGGACTTTGATTCCATACAGTTGTAGGCGCTCTCGGTTCCTTGGTATGTTGTTTGTCCATCATCTCCTCCCCTTTAGTTGTCCTGGGTGAGTCCATTTGAACTGGAGAGTAGGTATTGCAACTCCATTGAGATTCAGAGCTCAGCTGGCACATGGACAGCCCAAAGATTTAAGTCTCTTGGTTGTACACCTGCCAACTCTAGTACTAATTATGAGGTTAAAATAGAAGTATTGAAGAGTCATGCATAGGGAAACCACTGGTGAGTCTAACCCTGTCACACTGGGGAACATAAATATCAGATTAGGGCCCACTGGCAAGGGGTCAAATTCCTGAGCTATCTGCCCTGACTGTAATGTCTGGATGTCTCCATATTCTCGAGGAGCTTCGCTATTTTGGGTGTTATCTACTTTGGTTGTCAATGTGATCCTGTTGAGATGTGCATAAGCACTACCTCTGGGATGGCCTTCTGACTCACTTTGAAGTCTCTTAGCCATACAAACTCATTTGTCTTTAGCTTTCCCCCCTTTTGAGCGAGGTTTTTTTTTCCCCAGTTGGTTTGCTTGTTGGTACTTGGTCGCAATCCCTTGATGCCAGGGAGGCTCATCCCCAGGAGTTGTGTTCCATGCTAGGGGGAAGTTATTGCTTTTATATGCTGAATTTGGCTTAGAGAGAAGCCACATTTGCCTACTCTTGCCTTTTTGGGGGATACTTTTCACCCTATTCCAGTGACCAGCTCTATAGCTCCTATACTTTAATCTTTGTACGAGGCAGTGGAAAGGCTTCTTAGTGACACTTCTGTATCACCTGGGAAGTAGTTCTTTGGCCTGCAGGTGTGTCAGTGGCTGAGGGGAGAGCCCCTGGTGGACCTAGAAGGTAGCCATGGGGTGCCATTGAGAGGCCCCCAGGGGTTGGGGGCACACTGTGTCCACTTGTTTGCCATTCTAGAAAGCCATGTGGGCTAAGACTGTAGGAGAACACATTCTTGATATGTTCATTATTTAGATTCCTCTAGAGTAATGTTTTTTATCTCCCTCCTTGTTTTTTCAGATACCTATTTGAGAATATCTTTTAAACTATTTGCACAGGAAAAGTAGACATGTGCAAAGTTACAAGTTTTGCAACTTTAACTTAGGAATTCCAGAGACATCAAGGGTTCTACTATTAAGACTTCGGCAGCTGAACAGTCAGACTTCTTAGAAACACCCTGTAGCAGTTTGATACAGTTATGAATTCCAAAAACAGTTACTGGATTATGTTTGCAAACTGGTCTGTACCTGGGTGTGATTACATTATGATTAGGACTTTGATTGGGTGAAAGCAGTAGGGTGTTGAGTCCCCACGCACCAAGGACATGGCAAAGGAAAGAGCTGGAGGTTTTGATGTTGGAGTTTGATGCTGGAGTCTTGAGCTGGAGCCTCGGGCAGTAAGCACACGGAGGAAGGAGAAGCCAGCCCTAGGAAGAAAGGAACCCTGAACCCGGAGAGAATCAAGACATGGGAAGAGAGGAACCCAGGAAGCCTGAACCCTGGCAGACGTCAGCAGCCATCTTGCTCCAACACATGAAAATAGACTTTGGTGAGGGAAGTAACCTATGCTTTATGGCCTGGTATCTCTAAGCTCCTACCCCAAATAAATATTCTTTATAAAGGCCAACAGACATCTGGTATTTTGCATCAGCACCCCTTTGGGTGACTAATACACCCCCTAAAGAGTAAGATTTCATCCTGCCTTTTTTTTCCCTAACATTTACTGGGGTGTAATTAACACATCAAACTGTCCATGTTTCCAGTGTGCAATTTGGTAAGCTCCGACTCAGGCTCCCATGAGTCCATCCCCAGAAGCCTCCTCGTGCCCCTTCGTGATCCTCCCGCCCACCTTCCCCCCAGGTACCCGCTTGGTGTGCTTTCTGTCACCAAAGGGTGCTTTGCATTTCATGGAGTGTCATACGAGAGGATTCGTGGATTATACTCCTCGTGGTCCGCTTTCCCTCAACAGTTACTCAGGTTGATTCATTCTGGTGTGTGTATCAGCAAACAGTTCATTCCCCTCTGTTGCCCAGTGTTCTATGGTGTAGCTGTGTCCAGTCTGTTGTGTAGTTGTATTGCAGTCCTTATATAGCTGTGCCCCAGTCTGTTGTGTAGCTGTGTCCCAGTCCATTGTGTAGCTGTGTCCCAGGCCACTGTGTAGCTATGTCCCAGTCCTTGTATAGTTGTGTCCCAGTCTGTTGTGTAGTTGTATCGCAGTCCTTGTATAGCCGTGTCCCAGTCTGTTGTGTAGTTGTATCCCAGTCCTTGTATAGCTGTGTCTCAGTCTGTTGTGTAGTTGTATCGCAGTCCTTGTATAGCTGTGTCCAGTCTGTTGTGTAGTTGTATTGCAGTCCTTATGTAGCTGTGCGCCAGTCTGTTGTGTAGCTGTGTCCCGGTCCTTGTGTAGCTGTGTCCCAGTCCTTGTGTAGCTGTATCTCAGTCCCGTTTGTCTGCGCTCCACCTGTTGGGCCATTAAAATGAAGCTAATGTTAGCATCGGTGTGAGTCTTTGTGTGGACATGTGCTTTCCTTTCTCCTGGTCACGCTGCCAGCTTGATGGCTGGTCATACAAGGAAGTGCACGTTTAACCTTCTAGGGTAGCGAACATTTCCAAAGTGGTTGTATCATTTTCCATTCCCACCAACCGTGTACCTCGGTTGCTTTGCATTTTGCCTACAATTGGTATTGTCAGTCTAATCACTCTAAGATATGTCTCATCCTGGGTTGAATCTGCATTTCCATAATGACTTATCAACTTGAGCATCTTTTCATGTGTTTTTTTGCTAGCCTTGTATTTTTTTTGTATAGTGTCTGTTCAAATCTTTTGCTCATTTTAAAAATCAGGATGGGGAAGCGGCTGTGGCTCACTCAGCTGGGCTCCCGTCTACCATACGGGAGGCCCTGGGTTCACGTCCCGGGGCCCCCCAGCTCGCAAGCACCACGGAGAGCCAGCACAGCAAGATGACACAACAAAGGGAGACAAGCAGATCCAGGGGGGAAAAAACAACATGTAGGTAATGAACATAGAGACGAGACAGCAAAGAAAGGAACAAGCTGCAAGGGGGGCATTAAATAAATAAATCTTTAAAAAAATAAAAAATCAGTTTGTTTTCTCACGATTTGGTTTTTAGCATTCTTTATATATTGTGGATGTACTATTTATCAGATAAGTAATTTTTTGTCATCTCACAGCCTGTGACTTGCCTTTTCATTTTCTTAATGTCTTTGTAAAACACCTTGCCTGTTTGTTTTTTTAATGAGAGAAATTGTGAGTTTACAGAACAATCATGTATAATGTGCAGTATTTCCATATATCACCCCTCCACCAACACCTTTCATTGTTGTGGAACATTTGTTACAGATTATGAAAGATGATCAAATAATTACCACAAACTGGCCCATAGTGTTACTTGGTGTATTTTTTCCATACGCCCCCTATTATTAACGCTATTAGAATTGCACAATTTGTTATGTTCATGAAAAAACACTCATTTTTGTACTGTCCACTATAGTCCATCCCCCTGGCCTGTTTTTAGTGCTACTTCCTGATTTATGGGTGGCGAAAGGCAGGGCTGTCTGTGGTTTTGTTAGTTGTGTGTTACATTTACCTATCAGCTACTTCCGTTGTCCACTTCTCCTCATATCCCTATAGTTTGCTGATGCTAATATAAGCCTGCCTGGAGCATGCTTCATAGGAAATTTTTTTGTTCATTTTCTCTAAACAGAAGCCTAATGCCAAAAATATAAATTTAAAATGTTAAAAACAACTCTCATGTAACTAGACAGTGCTTTTCAAAGATTTGTCTTGGCGATTAAAGAACCAGCTGGCTTACGAAGCTGATTCAAAGGACAGTACATATAAAAACTTGCAAACTTATCAATTTTCTGCATACTAGTATCTAATTTTGTAGTCTGGGCCCTCTCTGATAGCAAATAGGAAGCCCAGGCAAGTTCATCTTCCCCTAGAAAATCAGGCTTGGCGGGCAGCGCCCTCCCTGGTAATAATCTTTCTGCCTTGGCCCAAGTTTTGGATCCATTTTTTAAAACGGACATTCTTTTCATGTTGATGGAAACCCTGGCCCATCAAAATAGTGCATGCAAACTGGGCTTCAGGGACGGGAATCAACCGACCAAGAGGCGGACCCTTCCTGGAGCCGGTGAAATCCAGCGTAAACACCAGCTCGTGCTGGGGGCGCTTTCCGACTTTCAATTCCAAACCCAGGATGCTCTGGGGCTGGTGGTGCAGACGACCCCCTGCGAGCAGAGCTGCTGGGGAAGCAAACCGGAGAGCGCCGGGCAGGGGCTCGGTGCCGCCTGCACCTGCCACCCCATGCCAGTCGGGAGGCTGCTGGTCGGGAGCCCGACGAACTCCTGGGAGCACGGCCCAGGCCCGGAACCTGCGCTGCTTTTACCTGACGTGGCAAAAGAATTTTGCAGGTGGACTAGGGTAGGATTTTCAGATGGGGAGATTACCCTGTTTATCCAGGCGGATGTAGTTTCATCACCAGGGTCAAGTGGGGGGAAATGGGATGGTGGGGTGCTGGAAGTGGGGGGCGGGCCAGGGGCGGGCGATGGCATGGTGGGGTGCTGTAAGCGGGGTGGGGGCCAGGGGCGGGCGATGGCATGGTGGGGTGCTGTAAGCGGGGGGCGGGCCAGGGGCGGGCGATGGCATGGTGGGGTGCTGGAAGCGGGGGGTGGGCTGGGGCTGGGGGTGGGGGTGGCATGGTGGGGTGCTGGAAGCGGGGGGCGGGCCAGGGGTGGAGGATGGCATGGTGGGGTGCTGGAAGCGGGGGGCGGGCCAGGGGTGGAGGATGGCATGGTGGGGTGCTGGAAGCGGGGGGTGAGCGGGGGGTGGGCTGGGGGTGGGGGTGGCATGGTGGGGTTCTGGAAGCGAGGGGCAGGCCAGGGACGGGGGATGGCATGGTGGGGTGCTGGAAGCAGGGGTTGGGCTGACGCCAGGGAGGGCCACGAACCCGTGCTGCAAGGGCAGGGAAAGTCTCCCCTGCTCCAGAAGGAACCGGCCCTGCCAACTCCTGATTTCAGACTTCTGAAGTCAAAACTGCAATCAGATACATTTTGTTGTTTTAAGCCACAGAATTTGTGGTAATTTATTACAACAGCAAAAGAAAACTAACACAGGACCAGGATTTATTCCCCAAACTTACATATTTTATTGTTAATCTAGTCCATTTCAATAGTTATTTTCAAGGAGACCTTTCTATTTAGTCCAGTATTAAACATAAATGTCTTCAACAATTTAACTATTTAAAAATATATTTGATATTCTAAACACTTTAAACCTTTGACCAAACCTTTCCAAATATTTAAATAATTTGAGTAAATCTAACAAATTTATTCAATGTGATAGATCTTTGTTTTCTTAAATATTGGTTACAAGTAGCAAATTTTCTTATAACTTTGAAATTAAAACCAACAAATCCAAAAAATCAATAATCAACATATGCATTTTAAATTGGAATCGTAGTTTTGTCTGTCAGATTCTTTAATATGACAAATCTTATAGATTCTCTATTGTATTAGTCAGCCAAAGGGGTACTGATGCAAAATACCAGAAATTGGTTGGTTTTTATAAAGGGTATTTATTTGGGGTAGGAGCTTACAGATACCAGGCCAAAACGCATAAGTTACTTCCCTCCCCAAAGTCTATTTCCACGTGTTGGAGCAAGATGGCTGCCGACGTCTGCAGGGCTCAGGCTTCCTGGGCTCCTCTGGGCTCAGCTCCCCTGTTTCCTCCACAAGGTCAGCTGTAGATTATGAGGCTCTCTAGGCTTTGCCTCTCTCCACAAGGCCAGCTGTAGACTATCAGGTGAACAGCTCTATCTCTCCCTGGGGCTTCTGCCATGTCTAAGAAGCCATCTCTATTCCTCTGTGTTCTTCTCCTGTGTGTTTACTTCCTGGGCTCTAGCTCAAAACTCCAGCATCAAAACTCCAACTGTCTTCTTTTGCCTTGTCTTTTCTCTGTGAGTCCCTGCTCACCAAGAGGGCGGGGATACAATGTCCTACTGACATGGCCCAGTCAAAGCCTTAATCATTATTTAATCAAGTAAACGTCTGAATCCAATATAATCTAATATGCCTAGAGGAAAAGACCAGTTTACAAATGTAATCCAATATTTCTTTTTGGAATTCATCAATAGTATCAAACTGCTACAGGTATTTATTTGGGATAGAAGCTTATATTCACAAGGCCATAAAGTGTAAGTTACTTCCCTCCCCAAAGTCTTTCCCACGTGTTGAGCTAGACAGCGGCCGACGTCTGCCAGGCTCAGCCTTCCTCTTCCTCCTAAGGCTCTGGGGGCCCAGCTCTTCCCGTCTCAGCTGTGGGCTGGGATACGGCTTGTCTCTCCCCTGGGTCTTGATTCTCTCCCCGGCTCTGCTGCTCTCCTCTCTCCACAAGGTCAGCTACCAACTCTCAGGAGAACGGCTCGTCTCTCTTCCTGGGGCCTCTGCCGTGTCTAGTGGAGCCTTCTCTCTTTCCTCACACATCTGCTTCTCCAGGGATTTACTTCCTGGGGCTCCAGCATTAAAACTCCAACAAACTCCTCTGCCCTGTCATTTTTCTCTGTTAGCCTCCATCAAGGGGACAGGGACTCAGTGTCCTACTGACATGGCCCAATCAAAGCCTTAGTCATCATTTAATCAAGTAAAGGTGAAACCTCCGAATCCAGTACAATCTAGTATGTCCAGAGGAGCAGATCAGTTCACAAACATAAACCAATATCTACTTTTGGAATTCATAAAAAATACCAAACTGCTACATCTATATAGATACTACACAGGCAGGGGTTGTTCTTGAACCCAGTATGAAAGCAGTGCTCTATGGTTTGATTCACTTCATCTTCTCTAAATTAATTCTTGCTTTAAAAACCTTTCCACTAAGAAAACAGCTGTATAATAAATAACTCTGAGCAAGTTTGCACTCCCTTCTAAGCAGGCTGAGATTTTTATGGGGATTCAGAAACCTGACTGTGTACTCACTGGGAGGGTAAAAATGAAAAAAATTGTTTTCCTGGTGCAAAAAGAGAAAGAGACTCCGACCCCAGCCCCTCTTCTGTGAGCCCCCTCTAGAAAGCCTGCCCCTTTGAGGCGTATGTCAAGCTTTTTAGGGGCTCAAGGAGCCCCTTGCCTGCTTCACCACCAAGGAAGTCTTTCTCCAGAAGCCGGGAGCGTCTCCCCTGTCACGCGGGAGTTTAGCTTGGGCTCCTGCTCCTCGTTGGAGCTACCTCCCTGTCCCAGAGACGTGAGAAGGCGGCTGTTCCTGTGCGTGGAGGCGGGCGGCAAACACAAAGACCAGCACGAGCAGGTGAGCTCAGCTGAGCCGCGCGGCGCTTCCTGGGGCCTAGTTACCTCTGTCTTGAGAACACGTGGAAGGGTAGTATCTGCTCGGCGGGATGTGAGCGTGAGGGTTCTTCCTTGGCAATCTCTTTCGCGGATTTCCTGTGAGGCATTCCGTTCTGGTTCAGCGCGTGTTCAGTAATAAAACAGTTTTTCTTTCTCTTCTGCCTTCATGAAGCAGCTTTCTGGGTTGGGAGAAGTTTCTTTTTACTTCCCTAACGTCCTCCAGGAGGGTTCTTCACCAGCAGTGGCAAAAGTATGAGGTCATTTTACAAGGACAGGACCCGGCCCTCAAGTGTGGCCGCTCCCGCGCCTTCTGTCCATGTCGCAGCCTCATTTGGGCAGGTGACACAATCCTCCGCCAGGACACCCCCCACTTGACCCCTTCTGAGTGATTTTCTCGGTGTTTCAGTGCCAGCCCGGCAGACCTCTCTGAAGGCCGGCGTGGGCTGCCCTGCCTCGGGTGCTCGGCGTGCGAGATGCGCGAGGGCGCGGCTTGGGGCCCTGCGTGGAGCAGGTGACTGCTGCGCTCTGCGCCTGGTGCCCACGGGGCACGTGGGCTAGTTCTGTGCAGTGCCCTCGAGGGCCCTTCGCAGCGACCAGGCGGGCTCCGCGGGCGAAGCGACGTGCCACGAGGCTCCCAAGCGGCGTCTTCCAGACAGGTGGGCCCAGCCTGCAGCCGTGGGCCCCTGGGCGCGGGAACCCCGGCTCCGGCGTGGCTCCCTTTTCCTAACAGGATGACAGGAAGGTGGACGAAGCCCTTCCAGGCCCAGGAGGGGCACGGCCACACCCCTGGCCAGCAGGACCCTCGGTTCCGGAGAGGGACCCCGCGGCTCGGCGGAGGAGCAGGGGCTGGGGGTCGCCTCCAAGCGCCTCTGCTCAAAAACAGAACAAAAGCAGTGGCACTTTTTGAAATCTGCTCGCGTCCCTTCCTTAGCCGAGCTCCCTGGCTTTTTGTGTATTCGTAACTTACTTAGAGAAAAGGGCGTGAGACGTGTACAATCTCCAGAAAACGCTGAGTGGACGTGGCCCCGCTTGCGCCTTCCTCCTGCTCCGTCTGTGCAGCATCCCCCGGGGAACGGTCAGCCTCACAGCTTCCCGGGGTGGTGCACCCTCCCACCCTTCAGGCCACTTTCCACCCACCAAGGACTCCAGGCGTGGGCACCCCACGACTCCCTAGGGGTGCACACGTTCTTGGGAGGGGGGAATTCTGACCGGGAAAAGGAGGCTTTGCTTTCCGAGTCGCCCCTTCATTTCCGGAGCCCGTGGCCGGGCGATGGCGCAGGCCCAAGCTAGTTAGGATAAACAGAGGAACTGACAGTTCAGACCAGGCAGGTTTACTGAAAGGTGAAGAAATCCCAGTAGCAACAGAGGTGAGTCATAACCGAGACAGGACTCCCCGGCGACGGCTTCCACCGAGGGTCAGATGTGGAGCATTTTCTCAAGGGGGAAGGTGGGTGGCCCTGCTCGGAGGGGAGACGAGCAACCTGGGCACGTGCCTTTGAAGGTAAGAGGGAAAACTTCTTATACTCCAGGTTCAAGAAAGGAAAGCACTGTTCCCTCGCTGTAATCCTCCCAAGGAAACACAAAACCAGCCCAGAGCCAGGCCCAATCCACCGGGACGGCCTCATGCCGTGCACAACCTCTGGGGACCCACCAGCGGGACCAGAAGCTCCTCAAAGCCACCCAACCAGGAGCAGGGCCATGCTTCCACTTCTGGAGAATTTGGGAAGGAGTCCAAAACGTTCCCAGGCCCTGCATACTGCCCTGTAGATCCCTTCTCGCTCTGTTCTTAAATCCTCGCACAGCAGTGGTTCTCAGAGTATGGGACGAAGCCGGGTCCGCATCGGCCCGCCCCAGAACCTGCGGAACAGAAACTGTTCCAACAGCCCCGCCAGGCAATTCTAACACAGGCTCAGCTCGAGAGCCGCTGGCTCTGAGGGCAGCGCTTCCTGATTTAAGAAGAAATAAATCAGAATTCGAGTGAGTCTGTCAGCACTTCTGCAGCAAAGTCACGGGAAGAACTAAGCCACTGTGGGGAGAGAGCTGGAGGGGTCCGAGGCGTGGCTCGACTGAGCAGGCGTAGAGAAGGAGCGCAGGGGTGGGCTGCTCGGCCTGACGCTGGGGGGGAGTTCGTGTGGAGAGCGTGACCACTGGCCACCACATTCCCAGCCTGCTGTCGTCACGATAGGAAAGAGCTAGCCTGCAGACCACTATCTGGGAGCCAGGAAAATTAGGTGCCCTGGTGTGACGTTGGATTGAAGGTGTCGAGGTAACTCAGATATGGGACCCATTTTTGGTCAGATACTGATCTAGATGTTGTGAAGGTATTTTGTAGACGGGATTAGCATCTACAATCAGTAGTGAATTAGTCTTGAAAATGTGGATGTGCCTGAAAAGCAAGAACTGTGGTTTCCAGAAGAAGGAATTCTACCTCCAGACCACACCCTCTTCCCCTCCCTGAGCCTCTGGCTTTGTGGCCTGCCCTACAGGACTTGGGCCTCCCAGCCCCCACGGTCCCATGAGCCCTTTCCTTACAACAAATTTCCAGATACATGTATGTTGATTCTGTCTCTCTGGAGAACCCTGAGTGTAGCAGTTTGATATTATTTATGAATTCCAAAAAAGGATATCTCATTATGTTTGTAAACTGGTCTGTTGCTCTGGGTGTGACACCCCTTTAATTTTATTACATTTGGAGGTTTCACTTTTACTTTATTCTGTTCTTTGTGTCCATTCGCTTTGTGTTCTTCTGTGTCCACTTGCATTCTTGTTAGCAGCACCAGGAATCTGCGTCTCTTTGTTGCGTCATCTTGCCGTGTCAGCTCTATGTGTGTGTGGCACTGGGCAGGCTGCACTTTTTTCACTCAGGGCAGCTCTCCTTATGGGGCGGACTCCTTATGCATGGGGCCCTCTACACAGGGGACACCCCTGCATGGCATGGCACTCCTTGTGTGCATCAGCACTGTGTGTGGGCCAGCCGAAAACACGGGTCAGGAGGCCCTGGATTTGAACCCTGGACCTCCCATATGGTAGGTGGATGCTCTGTCATTTGAGCCAAATCCACTTCCCAGATCATACTTCTTATGGTACCTTGAGTTGGACTCTTTAGGGCCTTGTGACTGTAGGTTTCTATCCCAAATAAATACCTTTTATAAAAGCCAACAGATTCTTCAATTGCTAGAGTCACAATTTATGTGGAAACAGTAGCCATGGTAGTTGCTGAGGGCAGGGAGAGGGAAGAAAAGATGTGATGTGGGGGCATTTTTGGGACTTGGAGTTGTCCTAAATGATATTGCAGGTTCAGATGCTGGACATTGTATATCCTGCCATAACCCACTGAACAGACTGGGGGAGAGTGTAAACTACAGTGTAAACTACAATCCATGTGGTGCAGCAGTGCTCCAAAATGTATTCACCAAATGCAATGAATGTGCCACATGATGAAAGAGGTTGTTGATGTGGGAGGAGTGGGGTGGGGTGGGGGGTATAGGGGAACCTCTTATATTTTTTTAATGTAATATTTTTTGTGATCTATGTATCTTTAAAAAAAAAAAGGCAATTAAATTAAAAAAAAATTTTTTTAAGCCAACAGAGTTCTGGTACTCTGCATTAGCACCCTTTTGGCTGACTAATGCACTGAGTAACACACTTGGCTTTATTATCTGTAGGGCGTGGTGAGGTGACAGTGCATGAGGCATCCCAACCCTGCCTAGCCAGAGGAGTGACTGGGAGCACCTGGGAGGGGGTAAAAGCCTTTTCTCAGCTCAGCAAGCCGGTGGGATGGAATGTAGAGTCCAAAGGCCTAGTGTCAAATCCTAGCTTTGTGTGAACTCTCCAAGTCATGTCCTCCTTTTTCTTTAAAACCACATTGAATAAATCACCATTCAGAGTAATATTAGAAGAAAATGTATTCATCAGTATTAATTGAGCCTGGATTTTGTTCAAGGCCCTGGAGTTACAAAGGTAAGAACAGCAACAAGAACTCCAATATTACATTGTAATATATTATTTTGTGCAATCCATTTTAAAATCAGTTATGATAAGAAAGAAATATGCATTTATACTGCCTTTTTTTTTTATAATTACATAATTACTGTTACCTGTGCTTTTTGTTTCTTTTCATGGCAACTGGAATTACAGTCTGGGATCATGTTCTTTCAGCCTGAAGAACTTCTTTTAATATTTCTTGTAAAGTAGGCATGCTAGCAACAAATGCTTTCATTTATTTTGTAAAGTCTTTCTCTTGCCTTCAGATTTAAAAGACAGCTTTGCTGACTATGGAGCATGCTTGGTTGACAGGATTTTCCTTTGAACACTGTGAGTATGGTGTTCCACTGCCATCCGGCCTCATTGTTTCTGCTGAGAAGTTAGCAGTTATTCTTAATAGGAGTCCCTAGTCAGTGATGAGTCGTTTTCTCTTGCTGGTTCCAAATTTTCTCCTTGTCTTTGAGTTTCAGCATTTTAACTATGATGTGTCAACTTGCATATCTCTTTGTATCTATCCTACTTGTAATTTGTTGAGTTTCTGGATGTGTAGGTTAATTTGTATTCAATAAATTTAGGGAGATTTCTGCCATTATTTCTTTGAATATTTTTTCTGCCCCTTTCTCTCTCACCTTCTGAAACTCCCATTATGCATAGGCTGATGTGCTTAATGGTGTCCCATATTTTGCTGTGGCTCTTTTCCTTTTTCCTCATTCTCTGCCCCTCGCTCTCCCCATTCTGTGGCTGGTATAACTGCTATAAATCTGTCTTCAAGTTCACTGATTTTTTTTCTTGTGCCAGTTCAAACTTACTATTGAGTCTCTCTGGTGGATTTTTTATTTCAGTTATTATACTTTTAAATTATAGAATTTCCACTTGGTTCTTTTTAAAATAATATCTATCTCTTTCTGGATAGTCCCTATTTGAGGCAACATTGTTTCCATACATTCTTTTACTTAACTGTAATCATGCTTTCCTTTACTTCTGTGAACATATATGTAATGGCTATTGAAAGTCTTTTTCTGTTAAGTTTGACATCTGGTCATTCTCACAGGCAGTTTGTGTAAGCTCTTTTTTTTTTTCTGGTATATGGGTCACACTTTTCTGTTTCTTTGCATGCTTCTTAAATTGTTGCTGGAAACTGGACATTTTAGGTAATATGTTATAGCAACTCCTGTTAAAAGAGATTCAAGGACAGTTTTAGAAAAACATAACTGTGATGGTTTGAATTTTGTGAGTCACAAAAGATTGTGTTCTTGAACTAATCCATTCCTGTGGGTATGGGACCTTTGATTGCATTGGATTCAATTAAGGGATACTTTCAATTAGATCACTATAGGGCTTTTCTTTTTTTAAAGATTTATTTATTTTCCCCTTTTCCCTTCCTCCACCCCCCTCTCCCCCATTGTCTGTTCTCTGTATCCATTCACTGTGTGTTCTTCTATGTCTGCTTACACTCTTGTCAGTGGCACTGGGAATCTGTGTCTCTTTTTGTTCCATCGTCTTGCTGCAGCAGCTTTCTGTGTGTGCAGTGCCACTCCTGGACAGGCTGTGCTTTCTTCATATGCGGTGGCTTTCCTTGTGGGTCGCACTCCTTGCACATGGAGCTCCCCTATCTGGGGGACACCACTGTGTGGCACGGCACTCCTTGCACACATCAGCACTGCGTGTGGGCCAGCTCACCACATGGGTCAGGAGGCCTTGGGTTTGAACCCTAGACCTCCCATGTGGTAGGTGGACGCTCTATCAATTGAGCCAAATCCGCTTCCCCTATAGGGCTTTTTGATTGGACTGTGGCAATGAGGAGTGACCCAGGTTGGTCTCTACCCTCTTGCTGGGTCTTATATGAACTGAGAACACACACACAGACATACACACACAGCGAAAGAGAGCTCTGCCATTTTGGCCCTGCCATGTGAGAGAGAGGACTCCAGGCTCACCTACAGCTGCAGAAAGATGGAGAAGCCCCAAGAGGTTCAAGGAGATGAGACCCAGGTGATGCCTGATCACCTGCTGCTGAGCTGAGGAGGAAGCTGAGAGAGACCAGCAGACCCATCACCTTGCCTCACCAGTGGCAAGACTCCAGGATCTGCTAGCAGCTGACCTTTGGTGAGAAACCATCTCTGATAATGCCTTGACTTGGACATTTTTGCAGCCTTGGGACAGCTATTTATTTCAGGAAACTTTTACCTCAAATAAATCCCCTTCGCAAAAGCCAACCCATTTTTGATATTTTTGCATTGGCAGATTTTTGGCAAACTAAAACACTGTCTGACATAGACATGCTTATAATTCAGGAATTCTTTGGTACCAATTGCTTCTAAAATCAAAATAAATTTCTTTGCTTTAACAGTAAAATCATCATCATAATAGCAAATGGAATTTGCATTTGAGTGGTACTGAGCATGTAGTGGAGACCCAACAAGGTTACAAAGTCTGCAAAGAGCTATTGGATACATCTCCTCTGATCTTCAGGACCACTCCCAGCATGGCGGACTGAATGGTGAAGAAGTGCATTCCCTCTCTCTTAATCCTGCCTGTGAACCTCTGGGCAAATTACTTAAGTCTTCATGCCTCAGTTTTGGCATTCCCTCTTATTGAAAAGAATAAATGTGGTTAGCCATGAAAAGCACATGGAATGATGCCTGGAACATAGTAACGGCTCAATAAAAGTTCACGTCACTGCAACTAGCTCCTTCCCTCCTTGAGTTTTCTGAACTTCCGGTTGGGCAGCACCTACTGAGAGCTGCCTGGCAGTACTTGGTCAAATGCAGTTTGCTGGGCCCCTCCCCTGCCTCACTGAACATGTGTCAGGCAAGCCCAGGAAGGTCTTTGGCTGTCCAGCTGTGTGAGCTAGAAAACTGAAGAGGCAGGCAGTGGGCCGATGGTGAGCCGCCATCACAGCTGGTGTGTGGCCTTGAAGAAAGCACGTAGCCCTGTTGCACTCAGTGCCTTCTGCTGCAAGATCGGGGATGGAAGTCGCCTCTCCTGACTGCTCCTTGCAGTTCTTTGATTATGTGGACTGGCCATCTGCTTTCTGATTTAAATATAAATAATGTGGCAGTGCTCTCTGAAAAGCAGATTCTCTGTAAATGTAAAATGTCACGTTGCATTTTATATTCCTGCTTCACACTGGCCATATGTTATTAGGGGTCATTTAGAGAATCTGAAAATTGGGACTGAAAATTGACAACGTAACAATTACAAAGAGGTACTTTAAGCAGAAACACCAGCAATAAAATATGCAATCAGCAAATGAGAGGCTCCAGTTTTTTGGTGCCGTTTTTCTTCTCTTTCTCACCCCTTTTCCTTTTGGGTGCTCCTCTCCTCCTCTTTCTCCCTCCTGCCCCTCCCCCTCCTTCCTATGCACTGGAAAAGGCTGAGAGTCTCTAAACCCATGTCACAGAATGCAGTTGGGATTTCTTTCTTTTTACTTGTACATTTGCCATTCATCAGAGAACTCCAGAGGAGTTTAAATATGGATGCAGCATTGGAAGAGGAACAAGGGTGAGAGGACTAATCTCAAAATATGAAGAACCAGTGAAGGCATTGGGGCAAGCCCTTTGTGGGCAGACAGGGAGGCTGTCCTCTGAAATTTTTAGTATATACTAAAAAGCTAAGCACTTACTCATTAAAACATACAGGTAATGCATTTCAAACAAAATAGTAAAATAAGTAATAGATTCTCCATGTTCTGTATCTAAATGCCAGAACTGTCTGTTACAATTGGTCCATCTCCAGTTGGTTCTCATCAAGAGATGGCTAAGTGTTGGGGTGGAGGTGCTGGTTTTCTCAGAGTTATGTCCATTCAGAGAAGGCATCAGAGGCCACCTTTCACCCACCACCATGCCCTTCCGATTTCTTATGTCTACTCTCCTAACTCTTTATCTGTTAGTTCTGTGGTTCATGACCAGCTTCTTCATTTTCACTGTCTGCTGGCAACCTTTTTCTTCTTCTCTGGTAGTTCTAATTGCAGAGCGATGGCTTTTGCTTTCCTTAATTACTCTTAGATAAGATGGCGTCGCACTTTCCCTGTAAAAGTTTGTCTTTGGAGAGCTACCTCTGTTTATTTAAAATGTGATTTCATTCAGTGGAAGCAAATAGGAACAAACAGCAAAATGAATGTGTTCCTTTCACATGCTCTTCTAGCTTGCCTTGGGGGGCAAGTGGAGCCAGGCAAACGCCGCAAGGCGTGAAAACTCAGCTTTCTTGGGACAACCTAATCTATGGTTGCTGTTTTGAATGAATCCATTCCAAAATAAGTCCCTACCTTGATCTTTTCTCCTCTGTGAGCATATCTTATACATTGCCATAGTGAAAAATCTACAATCTCTCACAACTTCCTTTTTATTTTTTAAAATAGGATATCTCTTTTTTTGACTTTGGGAGCCTTCTAGAGGGACATTCTTTTCCCACCAGTTAGTGTGTCTCCTCTAGATGGCAGAACAGGATTTCATTTGGCACTGGTGAAAGCTCTGGACTGTTTAACTGAAGGTTTCCTATTGCAGGAAGTCCTTAGTTATTTGGTAACTGAAACACTCAGACCGTGTTTAAAGATTTCTTTTACATAAGTCACAAAGTCCAAAGTTGGTGGAAAAGAGGCCAAGGTACATTAGTGAAAAAGTGAATAATACATTTTGAAAACTCAAAATGTTTAATGTTTCAAGTTGCTAATATTATCTTGAATAAATTACTAATTATTTTGTCAAAATAATAGATCATATTTAACTGGCTTTAGCCAGTAATGTCAAATATTTGACATTATTGTTATTACTTAATGTTGCTGGAGAAATATTCTCTGGGTAGGGAGAAGAAGGGGGAAAAAGGCAGCACCTGGGGGGAGTGGTGGTGGTGGCACCAAAGAGGGGATGATTTGTTATGCAGCAAAGATGACTAATACAGTCCCAAAGAACATAGAGACTGTATTAGTCAGCCAAAAGGGTACTGATACAAAATGCCAGAAATCAGATGGTTTTTATAAAGGGCATGTATTTGGGGTAGGAACTTACAAATACCAAGCCATAAAGCATAAGTTACTTCCCTCCCCAAAGTCTATTTCCACATGTTGGAGCAAGATGGCTGCTGGGGTCTGACAGGGTTCAGCCTTCCTGGGTTCCTCTCTTCCTAGGCTTCCTCTGTGCGCTTACTTCCCAGGACTCCAGCTTAAGGCTTCAGTGACAAAACTCTAACATCAAAACTCCAACATTAAGAACCCTCAACTCTGTTCTTTGCCTTGCTTTTTATCTGTGAGTCCCCATCCACCAAAGGGTGGGAACTCAATGCCCTACTGGCACAAGACTTTTATATAATTGCTTAATCAAGTAAACCTATGGATCCACTATAATCTAATATGCCCAGAGGAGAAGATCAGTTTACAAACATAACCCAATATTTCTTTTTGGAATTCATAACTATATCAAACTGCTACAGAGACAAACTAAAAGTTTCTAAGAGTATATTTGGAGAATGCCAGAGCCAAATCTGAAAAGAAATGGTACTTTAAGCTAAATCACCAAGACTAGCCTGAAAAGGCAGTATTGCTCCATAACATAAAATCCACTGAGGAGGGGTAAGCCAAGATGGCAGCAGAGTAAGGAGTTCCAAGAGCCAGCTCATCCTACAGGGCAGTTAGTAATCTCCCAAAACTATCTAGACACCTGATTGGGGGCCCCAGGAGACCAGAAGAGCATCCTGCAACATCCTTGAAACTATGGAAGGAGGAGACTGCCCAGCTGCAGAGGAGATTTGTGAGTGGTGCCCATCCTCCACCAGCAGTGCAAGTCGCCTTGGGAGCTATTCTGTGGCTGGAGTTGGAAACTCCATTTCTCAAAAACAGAGGAGGAAGACACTGTGTGGCATTGATTTCAGCTGCTGATTAGTAAATTCGGTATAAACCTAGGAACAGCTAAATTTTGAAACTGTCCAGATCAGAAAGAGGCCAGTAGCCGCCATTTTAATCCCACCCTTAGCAAGAAGGGAAGCATGGCTGGTTGAAAATCACAGTGCTGGTAGGACTGGCTTCTTTCCTCCCAGGTTGGCTTGCAACTGTAGCCTAAATCCCAGTCCTACCTCTGGCAGGGAGGAAGCTGGGGGTCCTGCATCACCTCCCTGGGAAACTGCAAACCACCCCAAAGAGGCTGGTGCCCATCCTACTCTAGCAGTGCAAGCCGCCTGAGGAGGTATTCCATTGCTGGAGTTGGAAGCTCCATTTCCCATAAATGGGGGAGGAAGAGACAGTTGTCCACTGACTTCAGCTACTGATTACTGGACTCAGCTGGCTAAAGTATAATCTTAGAAACAGCTAGGGCTTGAGTCTGTTCAAGTTATAAAGAGTCTGGTAGTCACCATTTTGTCTCTGCCCTGGGCATGAGGTGAAGCCTGGCTGACTGAAATCCAGTGAAGTTAGGGACTGACTTCTTCCCACTAAGATCAGACTGCAGCCCTGGCCTAAGCTCCAGCCCCAACTCTGGCAGAGAGGAACCTGGGGGGACCTGCACCAGTCTCTCCAGGCAACTGCAGGTGCTCTCTGCTGGCACAGACTGAATAGTTGGTCACCTGGGGCTGCATTCCCACACCCCAGTAGGATAGGAAAGGAGCTGGGTATCCTCAGCCTCTCCAGAAAACAGCAGGCATATTTTCAGCCCACAGAAATTGGTTTGTTGTGTGCCTTTGAGTCCACCTCCACCTCTGCCCCCCATAGAATAGGAGGGGTCTGGTGTTCCTCAGCCTCTCAGGGCACTGCAGGTGCTTTTGGACTGCAAAAACTTGAATGTCGGGTACCTATGGCTGCACCCCCACACCTAATAGGACAACAGAGGGACTGTGTTTTCCCAGCCTCTCTGGATAACTGCAGGTGATTTGGGCCCACACAGCCTGGACTGGTAGGTACTTGTGGATCCACCCTCACCCCCCAATAGGAAAGGAGGGGGCTGGCATGTCCACAGCCTTTCTGGGCAATGGCAGGCACTTTCGGCCTGCACAGACTGGACTTTTGGATACCTGTGGATCTACCCCCACGATGCAGTAGGACAGGAGGGGGCTGGTGTCTCCACAGCCTCTCCAGGCAATGGTGGGTACTTTTGGCCTACAGAGACTGAACTGTTGGGTGCCTGTGGATCCAACCCCACATCCTAATAGGATAGGAGGGGGCTGGTGTCTCCCCAGCCTCCCCAGGCAATGGGAGCTACTTTCAACCTACAGAGAATGACTGTTGGGCATCATTTGTTCAGTTCCCACCCCCTAAATGGCAAAAGGGACAGTACTTCTTCAGCCTCTCAGGGCAACTGCAGGTGTATTTAGTCTACACAGATCAGATTGTTGGGCAATTCAGAGGGTCCATCCTTATCCTCGGCAGGAAGGGGGGCGAGTGCTACATCAGTTTACCTGGGCAACTGTGGTCATTTTGGATCCACATGGCATAGCCCATAACTGCAGCTCCATCCCTGCCCCAGGTAGCAGGAGGAAGGACTGTAAAACTTCATCAGTCTCTCCAGGCAACTACAGACAGTCTTGTCCTGCACAACTTGGATTATTACACATGGCTACAACTCTGTCCCTATCCCTGTCAGAGGAGAAAGTTGGAAGAAACCTCATCAATTATGGGGCAATGTGGGCAGCTTCAGCCTCCACAGCTTACAACACCAGCTACATCCTCAACTTCTACTACACAACCAGCAAGAGAGAAAGGGAAAGAAAGCCCTAAACTAAAGAGAGAAACTACCTCCAGAATATTAATATTCTTAATAAGCCAGATGAGAAGACACCAACAGAAAATTACAATCCATACCAAGAAACAGGAAGATATGGCCCAATTAAAGGAACAAGATATGCCTTCAGATGACATAAAGGAGTTGAGACAATTAATCATAGATGTTCAACAAATATCCTTAGTAAATTCAATGAGATGGCTAAAGAGATTAAGGATATTAATAAGACACTGGGGTAGCACAAAGAATAAATTGAAAGCATACATAGAAAAATAGCAGACCTTATGGGAATGAAAGGTGCAATCAGTGAAATTAAAAATACACTGGAGGCATATAACAGCAGATTTGAGGAGTCAGAAGAAGGGATCAGTGAGCCTGAGGACATAGCCTCCAAAAGCAAACATACAAATGAACAGATGAAGAAAAGAAGGGAAAAAATTGAACAGGGTCTCAGGGTACTAAATGACAGCAAGAAACATGCAAAATTATGTGTCATGGGTGTCCCAGAAGGAGAAGAGAAGGGGAAAAGGGCAGATGGAATATTTGAAGAAATAAGGACAGAAAATTTCCCAACCTTATTGAAGGACATAGATATCCAAGTCCAAGAAGCACAATATACTCCCATTCAAAAAAAAATCCAAATAGACCAACTCTGAGTCACATAATGTAGCAGTTTAATATTATTGATGAATTCCAAAAAGAAATATTGGATTATGCTTGTAATCTAATCAGTTCCTGGGCATGATTGAGTTATGATTATGGTGTTGAGTCCCCACCCAGTCCCCACCTCTTAGACTCACAGATAAAAGGCATGGCAAAGAACAGAGTTGAGGGTTTCTGATGTTGGAGTTTTGATGTTGGAGTTTGATGCTGAAAACTTAAACTGGAGCCCTGGGAAGTAAGCTCACAGAGGAAAGAGAAGCCAGCCCCAGGAAGAAAGGAACCTTGAACCCAGAGAAAAGCAAGCCACAGGAATGTAGGAACCCAGGAAGCCTGAACCCTCACAGAGGTCAACAGACATCTTGCTCCAAATAGACTTTGGTGAGTGAAGTAACTTATGCTTTATGGCCTGGTATCTGTAAGCTCCTACCCCAAATAAATAGCCTTCATAAAAACCAAGCAATTTCTGGTATTTTGCATCAGCACCCTTTGGCTGACTAATACACATACTAATCAGAATGTGAAATGCCAAAGACAAAAAGAGAATTCTAAAAGCAGCAAGAGGAAAGCAATGCATAACATATAACAGATACCCAATAAGATTAAGTG
Organism: Dasypus novemcinctus; assembly: GCF_030445035.2. Classification (NCBI taxonomy): domain Eukaryota; kingdom Metazoa; phylum Chordata; class Mammalia; order Cingulata; family Dasypodidae; genus Dasypus; species Dasypus novemcinctus. Next base: position 165,632,358 of record NC_080677.1, on the reverse strand, counting down.
CTGATTTGTCATCAGAAACCATGGAGGCAAAAAGGCAGTGGTATGATATATTTAAGATACTGCAAGAGAAAAACTGCTGGTCAAGAATTTTATAGCCAGCAAGATTATCTTTCAAAAACGATGGTGTGTTTAGAATATTCACAGATAAACAGAAACTGAGAGAGTTTATAACAAAATGACCAGCTCTGCAAGAAATACTAAAGGGATTGTTACAACATGAGAAGAAAAGACAGGAGAGAGAGGCTTGGAAGACAGTTTAGAAATAATGACTGTGTCAGTAACAGTAACTAAAAGTATCAAAGGGTGGTGAAAATAAAATGACAAATAAAACCCGAAGATCAAAATGGATGAAATAAGAAATGCCTTTACAGTAATAACATTGAATATTAATGGATTAAACCCCACAATCAAAAGACACTGACTGGCAGAATGGATAAGAAAATATAAGCCATGTATATGCTGTTTGCAAAAGACTCACCTTAGAACCAAGGATACCAATAGATTGAAAGTGAAAGGGTGGAAAAAGATATTCCATGCATGCAGTAATAATAATAATAATAATAATAAAAAGCTGGGGTAGCCATACTTCTATCAGAAGATAGACTTTAAAAGCAAAACTGTTATTAAAGACAAGAAAGGGCATTACATATTAATAAAAGGGATGATTCACCAGGAAGAAATAACAATCATAAATGTATATGCCCCTAACCAGGATGCCTCAAGATACATGAGGCACACACTGGCAAAACTGAAGGTAGAAATTAGACATCTCTACAATAATAGTTGGGGACTTTCAATACACCACTCTCAGCATTGAATAGAACATCTAGGCAGAGGATCGATAAAGAAACTGAGAGCTTGAATAATATGATAAACCTAATAGACATATACAGAACATTGCAACCCAAAACAGCAGGATGTACATTCTTTTCAAGTGCTCATGGATCTTTCTCCAGGATAGACCATATATTGGATCACAAAGCAGATCTCAATAAATTCAACAAGATCAAAATTATACAAAGCACTTTCTCTGATTATAATGGAAAGGAGATGGAAATCAACAAGTGGCAGAAAAAGGGAAATTTATGTTTATCTGGAGATTAAACAACATACTCTTAAATAATCAATGGGCCAAAGAAGAAATTTCAAGAGAAATCAATATTCAAGATGAATGACAATGAGAACAGAATCTATCAGTATATATGGGGTGCAGCGAAGGTATCTGAGAGGGAAATTTATAGCCTTCCATGCTTACATTACAAAAGAAGAAAGGCATTGGTGTGGAAAAAGTGGCCATGGTGGCTGCTGGGTGCGGGGAATGGGAGGAAGAGATGAGATGTGGAGGCATTTTTGGGACTTGGAGTTGTCCGGGATGGTGCTGCAGGGACAACTGCTGGACATTGTACATCCTCCCATGGCCCACTGGATGGAACGTGGGAGAGTGTGGGCTATGGTGTGGACCACAGGCCATGGGGTGCAGTGATGCCCAGAGATGTACTCACCAGATGCAATGGATGCGTCATGATGATGGGGGAGAGTGTTACTGTGGGGGGAGTGGTGGGGTGGGGGCGGTGGAGGTGAACGGGGACCTCATATTTTTTGAATGTAATATTTTTTAAAAAATCAATAAATTGAGTAGAATTCGAAAAAAAATAAAAACAAAAACAAACAAACAAAAAATAAATAAAATCAATGACCTAACTACATAACTGAAAGAACTAGAAAAAGAACAGCAAACTAATCCTAAACTAATCACAAAGCAAGTAGAAGGAATGAAATAACAAAGATCAGAGCAGAAATAAATGAAATTGAGGGAAAAAAACAAAAACAACTGTAGAGAGAATTAACAAAACCAAAAATTAGTTCTTTGAGAAGATTAACAAAATCAGCAAACCCTTAGCCTGAATGACTAAGGATAAAAGAGAGAAGGTGAAAATAAAATGAAATAAAAAATGAAAACAGGAACATTACCACTGACCCCACAGAAATAAAAGAGATCATAAGAGGATACTATGAACAACTTTATGCCAAAAAACTAGATAATGTAAATGAAATGGACAAATTCCTAGGAATGTACAAACAACCTACACTTACCCTGGAAGGAATAGATCTCAACAAACCAATCACAAGTAAAGAGATTGAAATAGTCATCAAACAGCTCCCCAAAATGGAAGCCCTGGACCAGATGGTTTCAAAGGTGAGTTCTACCAAGCATGCAAAGAAGATTTAATACCAGTCTTACTCAATTGCTTTCAAAAAATTGAACAAGAAAGAATGCTACCAAACTTATTCTATAAAGCCAATATCACCCTAATACCAAAGCCAGATAAAGATTTTATGAAAAAAGAAAATTACAGACCCATTTCTCTAATGAGTACAGATGTAAAAACCCTTAGTAAAATACTTGCTAATTGAATCCAACAAGACATTAAAAGAATTATTCATCATGATCAAGTAGGTTTTATACCAGGCATGCAAAGCATGGTTCAACACAAGAAAGTTAATCAGCATAATACACCGCATTAGTAAAGCAAAGAAGAAAAATCACATGATTTATCGATTGATGCAGCAAAGGCATTTGACAAAATATAGTATCCTTTCTGAATTGAAATACTACAAAAGATAGGAATTGAAGGAAACTTTCTCAACATGATAAGACCTTCTATGAAAAATCCACAACTAACATTGTACTCAATGGTGAAAGATTGCAAGCTTTCCCAGTGAGATCAGACATAAACTAAGGATGCCCATTGCCACCACTGTTGTTCAATATAATGCTAGAGGTTCTAGCTAAAGCACTCAGGCAAGAAAATGAAATAAAAGTTACCCAAATCAGAAAGGAAGAAGTAAACCTTTCACTATTTGCAGATGATATGATCCTATATCTAGAAAGTCCCAAAAAATCTACAACAAAGCTGCTAGAGCTAGTAAATGATTTTAGTAGAGTGTCAGGATACAAGCTCAATACACGAAAAGCAATGATGTTTCCCTATGATCATAATATGCAATCTGAGGAGGAAGTCAGGAAAAAATTCCATTTACAATAGGAACTGAAAGAATCAAGTATTTAGGAATAAACTTAACCAAGGATATAAAACACTTGTATTCAGAGAACTATAACCATTGCTAAAAGAAAAAAAAAAAAGACCTAAATAATTGGAAGAACATTCCATGCTTATGGATTGGAAGACTAAATATCATTAAGTTGTTAATTCTACCCAAATTGATATACAGATTCAATGCAATCCCAATAAAAATTATACCATCATTTTTTAAACAAATGGAAACACAATTATCAAATTTATCTGAAAGGGTAAGTAGCCCCAAATAGCCAGAAACACCTTAGAAAGGAAAAGTGAAGTTGGAGGACTCTCACTTCCATACTTCATATTACCTAGCTACAGTGGTAAAAACAGCATGCTATTGGCATAAAGACAGACACATAGACCAATGGAACTAAACTGATGGTTCAGAAACAGGTCCTCACATCTATGGTCAAGTGATATTTGACAAGCCTGTCAAACCCACCCAGCTGGGACAGAACAGTCTATTCAACAAATGGTGCTGGGAGAACTGGTTATCCATAGCCAAAAGAAAGAAAGAAGACCCCTATCTCATATCTTATACAAAAACTAACTCAAAATGGATGAAAGACCTAAATATAAAAGCAAGTGCCATAAAGCTCCTAGAAGAAAATATATGGAAACCTCTTCAAGACCTGATAGTAGGTGGTGGATTCTCAAACCTTACACCAAAAGCATGAACAATGAAAGAAAACGTGGATCAATGGGACCTCCTCAAACTTAAACACGTCTGCGATTCAAAGGACTTCATCAAGGTGAAAAGACAGCCCACTCAATGGGAGAAAATATTTGGAAACCACATATCTGATAAGCGTTGGATTTGCAGTCTATATAAAGAGATCATACAACTCAACAATAAAAGAGCAAGCAATCCAATTAAAAAATGGTCAAAAGACTTATATAGACATTTCTCCAAAGAGGAAATAAAAAAGGCCAAAAATTACATGAAAAAATGTTCCATATCACTAGCTATTAGGGAAATGCAAATCAAAACAATGGGATATCATCTAACACCACATAGAATGGCTATTATTTTAAAAACAGACAATAATAAGTGCTAGAGAGGATGTGGAGAAATAGGAACACTCCTTCACTGTTGGTGGGATTTTAAAATGGTGCAGCCTTTGTGGAAGACAGTTTGGTGGTTCCTTAGGAAGCTAAATATAGAACTTCCATGTGATCTAGTAATTTCTCTATTTGGAATATATCCAGAAGAACTAAAAACTTACACAAACAGACATCTGCACACCGATGTTTATAGTGGGATTATTCACAATTGCCAAAAGATGGAAACAACCCAAGTGTCCTTCAACCAATGAATGGATAAACAAACTGTAGTATATACATATGGTGGAATACTATGCTGCAGTAAGAAGAAATTTAATTGGGACACATATGATAACATGGATGAATCTTGAAGACATTATTCTAAGTGAAGTAAGCCCATCACAAAAGGACAAATATTGCATGGTCTCATTAATATGAGCTAAGTATGAAGAATGAAAGCATGGAATTAAAACCTAGAGTGTAGGTTATTAGGAGGTAAAAGGAGGGTTGAGAAGAACTACTGATGCTTAATGTATGTAGAAGCTTTAATTAACTTGACTGTAAAAGTGTGTAAATCCAGAGTTGATGGTAACACATTATAGTGAGTAGCAGTTGGTTTCTAAATGGGATTGCAACTGAAAAGGGTAGTCTGGGGATGTAAATGTCAACTGAAAGAAAGCTAAAGAATAATCTGGGGGCTGAGTATAACATAGTGAACCCAGAGGTGGATGAGAATTGTGGTTGATGGTACAGATGCAAGAGTGTCCTTCTGTGAGCTAGAGCAGATGTACATCACTACTGCAGGATGGTGGGAATGTGGAGAAGCATGGGAAGAACACAACTGGAGTGACTTATGGACTGTGGTTAACAATAATAATGTAATATTTATGCATCTATGCCAAAGATATACTGTGTTGATAATAAGGGAGTGTGGAAGAAGTGTGCCAAATATATGCTCTGGACCATGGTTGTTAGTAATAGTCTGATGATATTGCCTCATAATCTGTAACAAATGTTCCACCAGGGTGTGGTGTATTGGTGAATGGGTGATGTAGGGGAATTCTACACATGTGCATGATTGTTTTGTGAGTTCATAACCTCTGTAACAAAAATAGGCCAAGTCTTCCGCCTTACCTTTTTTAATGTAACTTTTTTTGTGATCTATATATCTTCAAAAAAATACAATAAAAAAATATAAATGCTTAAAAAAAATACACCAAAGGTAAAATAGGGACTATAGTTAGTGGTCATATATATATATATTTAGAGGTCATATTGTGACAATGCTCTTGCATGGTTTATAACAAAAAGCAGTCGGCTCACATGGCTGAGGGCACTGCCAAGCCCCAATTCCAGAAGGTGGGTTGGAGCCCAGGAATTCCCATATGGTAGGCGGATGCCCTAACCATGGGGCCAAGTCCACTTCCCTAACCATTGTATTTGAAGACTGTTTTAGAGAAATCCCAAGACCTTGTGTTCATGGATTCATGCCTAACCTATGGTATAAGAGGGAGGAAAGAGAATACTGGGTAGGCAAAAAAAAACAAGAGCAGGGTGGGCAGAGCAACAGGACGTCGTTCTCCTGAAGCTCTCCTGGCATCCTCCGCCCCCGTCTCTGGCCTAGGCCACTGGCTTCTGCTCTCAGGGGGTCAGGAAGGCTGCAGCACCCTCTGAACTCACCCCTTTGCTAAGGCGTTCCCAACAGCTTTAGGAAAACTTTCCAAATGTAGATGAGATCACACACTTCTCCCCACAGAGAACCCTCCAAAGGCTCCTCCTTGCATTCAGAATCTGACCTCTACCCGAGCCCCGGGAGACCTGCCCACCCACCGCCCCTGCACTGCCCCCTCGCTTGTCTCCCTCACTCAGCTTCCTCCACGCAGCCCTCCCGTGTTTCCAGCTTGCGGCGTCTGTTTCCACCAAGTGCCTCGGCCGTGCTCTCCAGCCTGCCCAGTGGGTCTGTCCTGCTCATTCTCAGGGCCAGCTCCATTTTGTTATCAGTTTGGATGTTAAATATCCTCTCTGTAGGAAGTTTTTCTACAACCTCCAAGTCGGTTGTAGCTAGTTAGCTTTTCATTTCAGTGGAGAAGAGTTGGAAGATGGATTATTCAAACAGACATTTGAATGCTTAGTTGGATCAATGACTCTTAAACTATACCCAAATAAATTCGAAATGTTCAGATTTAAATATAAGAAATAAAACCCCTCAAATAATAGGAAAAAAAAGGCAACAGTCTTTTATAATCTCAGATATGGGAAGGTTCTTTCTTCAGCTAAGACACAAAATCCAAAAGCTAGAAAATGGTGAATTTGACTATTAACAAAATTCTTTGTGGAAAAAGAAACCAAAAGAAAAACAAAAAGACATAGGACAATCTGGAAGAAATTGTATGCCCCTATTTCCAAGAGGGTTTAACAAATGGATAATTTCCTTATTGTATAGAACTATAAAACATTAACAAAAATATCAACCATCCTGTAAAAAAATGGGTAAATAATATAGACCTACAGTTGATAGACATGGAAATAATGACTTTGAAGCACTTGAAATGTTCAACTTCATTTATATTAAGTGAACTACAAATTATTCTACTTAAATGACACATTTTTAACCTATCGAAAGAGTAGATACACTCTCTTGCATCTTGCATATTTCACTTAATATCCTGGAAATATTTTCATGTGAGGACATAAAGAAAATCCTCCTTTTTCTCACACTTGCAAGTATCCCATTATGTGAACCAACTGTAATTCATGTAAGTGTTTTTTATCCACGGCCACTTGGACTCTTACCCTCTTTTTGCTCCTTCTTGAAGAGTTGCTAAAGTCAGTAAGGCTGTGTATTAGTCAGCCAAAGGGGTGCTGATGCAAAGTACCAGAACTCTGTTGGTTTTCATAAAGGGTATTTATTTGGGATAGAAGCTGGCAGTTACCAGACCCTAAAGAGTCCAATTCAAGGTACCATAAAAGGTTTTTCTCATTCAAAGTCTGTTGCCATGTGTTGATGCAAGATGGCGGGCGATGTCTGTGAGGGCTCAGCCTTCCTCTTCCTCTTAAGGCTCTGTGGTCCCAGCTTCTTCCAAACTCAGCTGTAGGCTGGGATAAGGCTCTCTCCTGGGGCTCTTTTCTTTCTGGGCTCAGCTGCTTTGTTCTCTCTACAAGGCCAGCTGTGGATTGTCAGGCTCGTCTCTCTTCCTGGGATCTCTGCTGTGTCTATGGAGCACTCTGTCTTCCTGTGTGTCTCCTTCTGTGTCTTTCCTTCTTGGTGTATTTACTTCCTTGTGAGAGTGTTTTATCCCCACCAAGGGGATGGGGACTCCACCCTGCACACCCTAATGATACTGTCAAATAAAAGCCCTAATCTTGATTTAATAACGTGAAAGTAAAACCTCTGAATCTAATACAATCTAATATGCCCAGAGGAACAAACCAGTTAATGGACATGTGCTACAATCAGCTCAGTGGTAGGCTGGCTTGAAGGGAAGGTAGTGCAGAATTTTACAAAATAAAGGTCTCAGAGAGAGACACACAAGAGAGGAGATAAAGCTGGGACCAGCGGACTCACAGTTTCTGAAACTGAGAGCCTCAACCCTAGTTTCCACCTCATATTTATTGGAAACTACCAAGGGCTGTTTGCTATCTGAACTGCACCATCATCTACAATAATAAGGAACAACTGCAACATCTACAATAAGGCAACATCTACAAAAGATAAGGTAAACTCATTTTCCCACATACATGATCTAATTTCTATTTTTGGAATTCAGAAACAATACCAAACTGCCACAGGCTGTGTTGAAACTGGTGCTTCTATGCATTGCTGACAGGGGTATAAACTGGTACAATTCTTACGCAGGAAATTTGGCAATGTCATCAAAATTACAAAGAAAAGTACCATTTGATGCAGAAATTTCACTTCTAGGGACTTCTTCTGCAGATGCACTTGTACATACGAGACATGTCTGTAGGAGCTCCTCTATGCAGCTGTTTTTGTTTTTTAAATTTCTTTCCCTCCCCTGCCCCTTGTCTGCGCTCTGTGTCCATTCTTTGTGTGTTCTTCTATGTCTGCTTGTATTCTTCTTTTTGTTGTGTCATCTTGCTGTGTCAGCTTTTTGTGTGTGCAGCGCCATTCCTGGGCAGGCTGCACTTTCTTTCACGCTGGACAGCTCTCCTTACGGGGCATAATCCCTGTGCGTGGGGCTCCCCTGCGTGGGGACACCCCTGTGTGGCACGGCACTCCTTGCGCGCATCAGCACTGCGCGTGGGCCAGCTCCACACGGGTCAGGAGGCCTGGGGTTTGAACCTTGGACCTCCCATGTGGTAGGTGGATGCCCTATCCCTTGGGCCAAATCCACTTCCCATTGCAGCTGGTTTTTAACAGCAAAATAGGGGAGCCATCTAAGCGTCCAGCCACAGAGGATGGTTATGTAATTACGGATCACACAGGCCGTGGAGGAATGTGGGCTTTCTTTATACCCTCGCAGGAAAGCACCCCCAATGTATCAAGGGAAATAAGCAAGGTCCAGGAGAGGGTGCTTAATAAGCTCCCATTTCGGCGGGAAGGGAAAGCCTCTGTGCTTCTACAGGGAAGTCTCAAAGAACATGCATCAAAGCAATGGCTGTCGCGAGGGGACTGATGAGTGTGGGGCGGGTGGGAAGCGGTTTCAGTTTCTTGACACTGTGTTCTACTCCCTGCATTGCCCGCTTTTTCCAGGTTGCACGTGTGCACGTGTTCTCATTTTGTGCTGGAGGCTGGCTCCAAGGTCCGCGGGCCCCTGTCTGCTTCTTTCTTAGGAAGGAGGACTCAGAGCTGCTGTTTGCCAAGGAAGCATCATTTTCTGTATGTCCTTTCTCTTGAGTATTCCAGCATCCATGCTGGGCTGAAGCTGTTCTGGAAGTGGACTGGGGTGTCTCGCCGTCTAGTGGACAGATTTCCACGGAACCTTCCAGAGTGCGCCCTCTTCTCCCCTCCTCTGGGTCTGACCGGCTATGGCTCAGCTCTTCAGCAATTACCTGTCATTCCCTGAAGGGGGTGGGGGGTGCTGTCTGCCACGGCAAGGTGCAGGGTGGGGAGACGTGTGTGCCCCTGCGCGGGCTTTCAGCCCGCCTCCCTCATGCTTCACTCCACTTTCCATGATTCCTGAAAGCTGACCGCCGGCCTTTTCTGGAATTCCTGGGGAGGACTGGCAGGTCCTGTGCAGAGGCTCGTCAGGAACCCCGAGCTGCTAAGCTGCTTCCACGTCCCCCATCTGATAGCTCCATTACCCACCGTGGGACAGGCCTCCCCTGGTCCCAGGGTCGCTGAAGGTGGACTTTGAGCTCCTCATTCTCACGCTTCCTGTTGATTTCAGTCAGTGCATTTTTGAGGGTGGAAAGGGTAAGCAAAAGCGTGCACCCCCAACACGTCCCGTCCTGAGGCAGGCGAAGGTCCAGTGCTATCACTTCTGGTCAAATGCAGTCGAAGCTGGTGTTCCTAGCAGGGAAACACCAGGAAAAGTGTCCTCTCTGTGGTCTGTGGAGTGTCGTATAAAGTCACGGTCGTGGGACACAGTCTATTTTCATGGACATAAATAGATAGGTTTGAATTTTGTATCTCTTACCTTTCACGTTCAGGACAGGCTTAGCTCAACTCTTCCCAGCGGTTCGCGAGGCGGGGCAGGTGGGCTCTTAACCAGGTGCCTTAGTGGAGGTACAGTCACGTACAACAAACCGTGTCAAGAACAGTGACGGTACAGGGAAAACGATGACAAATGGAAAATAGGTCTTTGCAGCATATCAACCCATTCTCGTATTTTAGTTTCGTTTCTTTTTTCTTTTTACTACTAGCCATGTCGTCTGTTTCTTCCATTTACAATGAAATCATCGAGACCAAAGCACCGTTGTATCGATGGAACATTTCCCCAGACAGCCGTTCCTGACCTGTGTGAGTACAGGCAACTCGTGCAGTTTCCATCCAACATCACTCAAGCAGCCAAGTGTTTTTAACACTTCAGAGCTGTAGGTAAAACGCAACCAAAATACCATATTCTGTATATTTTATGCCAAAGGAGTCAAGCAATAAAACTTCAAAGCAGCAATTAGCTTAAGGTACTTGGTTGCCTCTGAATGTTAAACGCTTCAAGGAATGACAAAGAACACTTAGGTGGCAAGGCCGTGCAAATGGTCCCTACTGTGATTTAGTATTCAGAAATGCTTTCGTTAGAGAGGGTACCAAATGGAGATTCTAGCTTTAGAATGCTCTGATTTGGTAGTTATTCGTTGGAATTTGAACTGTTAGGAAGCTTCAAAAATCACTTTTGGTGAGGAGGAGCCGCGTCCTTACAACAGAGCAGCAGCCTGCTGGTTTCTGCCGTTGCTCTTCCACTCCTGCCCCCGTCACGGCCCGTTTGCTCAGAGCAACCCGGGTGGCCTCGCAGCGATGACATCAGATCATGCCAGCTTCAGCTTCAACTCCCAGCGGTTTTCCTTGTCTTAAAATGGAACCCAAGTCCCTTACTCCTGCTCTGAGGCTGGAAGGAGTGAGCCTCTTCGCAGCCCCGGCTCCGCCACCTCCCACGGGCTCACTGTGCTTTCCCTTCTTAGACCAATCACCTGCCTCGTTCCCACAGCCTGGCCTTGCTGTCCCCTCTGCCTGGGAGGCTCCAAAGTTTCTCCAGGACACCGCCCCCTGTCAATCAGAACCCCCACAAGTCTGCAAGCCTAGGGGACCCTCGCCCCCACACTGTCACACTCCTGGCTTAACATACATATTTTCATTATCTAAAATTATATTGTTCGTCCCTCTGCTGCTTGTTTTTGTCATCACCCCCACCAATGCCATCTGCAGGGGGCAGAGGTTTATCTGTCTTTTCTCCTTGGATTTCTTGATTATTAGCAGTGCTGGCAGCTAGCGGGAACTAAGTAAATATTTCTTTTTTTTTTTTTTTTAAGATTTATTTATTTATTTATTTATTTCTCTCCCCCTCCCCGCCCTGGTTGTCTGTTCTCTGTGTCTATTTTGCTGCGTCTTCTTTGTCTGCTTCTGTTGTTGTCACCGGCGCAGGAATCTGTGTTTCTTTTTTTTTTGTTGCGTCATCTTGCTGTGTCAGCTCTCCGTGTGGGCGGCACCATTCCTGGGCAGGCTGCACTTTCTTTCACGCTGGGTGGCTCTCCTTACGGGGTGCACTCCTTGCACGTGGGGCTCCCCTACGTGGGGGACACCCCTGCGTGGCAGGGCACTCCTTGCATGCATCAGCACTGCGCGTGGGCCAGCTCCACACGGGTCAAGGAGGCCCGGGGTTTGAACCAGTAAACATTTCTTGAATGAATAAATGAGTGAGTTTCTTCTTTTCTTGGTCGGTTCATGGGCAAGCCACAGACACCACACGCCAGTGGGCTGGGTGCGCCTTGGCTGCTCTCTGCAGAGTTGGCAGCTCCCTTTTAAACCCCTGGGAATTGCTCGCTGAGCTCTTGACCTGCTAAGGGTAGCCCTTGTGTCAAGGACAAAATGGTCCTGGCTTTTAAGACTGATTTCTTCAGCTCAATCAACCAGACGGGGCGAAGGAGGGACGAAGGAGTGGGGCGAGGTTGGAGTTGGAGGGTGGACGCGGTGCTGATGGAGGCCTCGAGACGGGCCGCCTGGCCTGGCAGCCGCTCAGGGGTTGTCCAGGGCAAAGGGGCACCGGGGAGTGGCAGGGGGGAGCCAGCCTGTGCGCCTCGCCCGCGGGCAACACCCAGCCAGGGGCCCTTTTCCTTAAAAGCAGCGGGGAGGCCGCAGGCATGCACGAGTGGGGAGAGTGGTGGGGAGCAGGGCAGGCTGGAACCAGCCGGGGTGGGGGGCTGGAAAGAGAAGGTGGCAAAGGGGAAGCCGGGGGTCCCGGGGAGAGGAGGCGGCGCCGAGCAGGGGGGGCGTCTCCGAGGAGGGGCAGGGCAGGCCTCCAGGCGGCTCAGAGCTAGGCTGACTTCATCTAGACTTACGGGGTAGAATGGACGGTCCTAGCCCGTCCTCAGAAGTGCCAGGAAGGCCGGGTGGTCCCTTAGAGTCAGCCAGGGTTTTTGGTTTTGTTTTGATTTTTATACTAGTGTTTCTGGCATTCCAGACTCTGTGTTAACTTCTAGAACCATCAGGGGTCTTCCAAATAGGGATTCCAGACGAGGCCTCTTCTCCCAGGGAGGCGGGCGGGGGAGGCTGGGGTCCCCTGACCAGAGGCGGAGGTGTCCCCCTGCTGCTGGGAAAAGGCGCGCCCGAGTCCACGAGTTCACGGAGGAAGCGCTGCGCTCTGAGCCGTCACCTGGGGACAGCGTCGGGGCCGGGGCTCCTCTAAGGGGGAAATCAGGGTGGACAGCCCTGGGTGTCTCCTCTGCCCCGGCTCGCGCTAGGCCTGGCCCCCGGCCCCCCGCCCCGCAGGCCCCCGTCAGCCCCCCGGCCCCGCCCCCCGCCGCAGGCCCCCCCAGCCCCCCCACCGCAGGCCCCCCTAGCCCCCCGCCGCAGGCCCCCGCAGTCCCCCCACCGCAGGTCACCCCTGGCAGCCCCCCGCTGCAGTGTTCCCCATTCCCGGCTCCGCAGGACCCCCCTAACCGCAGCCCCCCACCCCCGCCCTGACCCTCGCCGCAGCCCCCCACAGTGCCTCGGCTCGCGTGGAAGGACCTTGGGCCCCACAGCCTCGTGGCCGTCTCGGGGAGGCCCGCAGCTGGCCTGGCCTCACGCTGCCCTCGCGCTGCCCGCAGCTCCCCGCGGGGCTCCAGGGGCCTGGGCGGGGGTCCCCAGCGGCTCGTGCCAGTGTCGGGCCTCCTCAGGGCCGAGCTTCCCGGGGATCCCCGTGTAGACACACCTTCCCCAAAGGCCTGGTGGCCGGGGCGCTGCCTTCCACACCCGCCCCCAGGACCTCTGCCCTCCTGTTGTCCCAGCGCCGTGGCCCCGGAGGCCCCTCTGGCTGAAGAGGTTCTATTCTTCATTTTACAGCAAATCTAAATCGGAGCAGACTTCCCTTACTAACTCTGCCCCTTTCCTCTGGGAGCCAGGGCTGGTGGGGAGGGAGGGGGGAGGGAAGGGGAGAGAAAGAAAGGGGGGGAGAGAGGGAGAGAGAGGGGGAGGGGAGAGAGGAGGAGGAGGGGAGAGAGAAAGAAAGAGAGGGAGAGGGAGAGAGACAGAGGGGGAGGGGGAGAGAGATGAGGAGAGGGAGAGGAGGGGAAAGAGAAAAAGGGGGAAGAGAGGGAGAGGGAGGAATAAAGAGGGAGAGAGAGGAGGAGAGGGAGAGGGAGAGACAAAGGGGGAGAGGGAGAGGGAGAGGAAGAGGGAGAGGCAGAGAGAGAAAGTCGGGGAAGGGGCAGTCCCGTGGGGCGTGTATGGACACCAAGCACCCAGGAGAAACTTGTATCTGGAATTTAAAGGCCCTTCTGCACGTGCCAAGTCATTACTGTCTCAGAAAGCCCCTGCGCCTTTACGCCTTTTTGAGGAGGAGGTCTCGTCTAAAACAAGGCTTCTTTTTTTTTCTGTTTTTCTGTTTTTAAATTTTATTCATTTTGTAAAAATATTACATTCAAAAAATATGAGGTCCCATTCAACCCCACCACCCCCACCCCACCACTCCCCTCCCAGCAACACTCACTCCCATCATCATGACACATCCATTGCATTTGGTAAGTACATCTCTGGGCATCGCTGCACCTCATGGTCAATGGTCCACATCATGGCCCATACTCTCCCCCATTCCATCCAGTGGGCCCTGGGAGGATCTACAATGTCCGGTAATTGTCCCTGAAGCACCACCCAGGACAACTCCAAGTCCTGAAAACGCCTCCACATCTCATCTCTTCCTTCCATTCCCCATACCCATCAGCCACCATGGCCACTTTTCCCACACCAATGCCACATTTTCTCTGTGGACCTTGGATTGGTTGTGTCCATTGCACATCTATGTCAAGAGGAGGCTTAGATTCCACATGGATACTGGATGCAATCCTCCTGCTTTCAGTTGTAGGCACTCTTGGCTCCATGGTGTGGTGGTTGACCTTCTTCAACTCCATCTTAGCTGAGTGGGGTAAGTCCAATAAATCAGAGTGTAGGAGCTGAAGTCTGTTGAGGCTCAGGGCCTGGCTATCATATTGTCAGTCCAGAGATTCAAATCCCCTAGATATATCTTAAACCCCAGCACCAACTACAATTCCAGTAAAGTAGCATGAAAGCCTTGTGAAAAAGAGATCCCATCTGTGTCCAGCTCCATCACGCAGAAACACCAGCTCCAAAGAAGGGCCAACTGACATGGCAGTGAACCCCATCTGCCATGACCCTAGAACCTGTGGGTCTCTTTAGCCCTCAAAAGAACCAATACCTGGGGTTGTATCTACTTTATCTGTCTCTGAGACTCTGCTCAGGTGTGCATAAGGGCAATCCTTCTGACTAAAGGCTTCTTTAGTTATGTGCTACTCTGGGTATTTCCTTAGAAGCCCCGGTGCGTGGAGAAAGGCTGGCCCACACTGGAGGGCCGCAGGAGCTCACGTCCTCACGACAAACGCCGCCCGTGCAGGCTGTCACCCGTCAGGATGGACGCGGGACACGGTCGAGCAGACGCGGGGTTCTCAGCGCCCTGGGTGTTCAGAGCTGAAGTCGCGGGGGGGGGGGGGGCAGGTGGAGTGGGGGCTGCTGCCGGCCGCTCAGCCCCTGCCCATTCGAGAAAGGCAAGGGGGCTCTGTCCCGCCCTTCAGAGATGTTTAAGATTGTATAGGAAAATCAAACCTGCACTCAGACTGCCTCAAGGTGTGGAATCCCGCCAGTCCAGGCCTCCCGGCCCTCTGACCCCTGTGACCCCCACCCCGAGGCCCGGCAGGGCCCTGGCCTTGACTCCTCTCGGCCCTCCTCCCTGACTGCCCCCCTCCCATCTGAAACGCGGTTGAGACACATGGGCTCACACAGACCAAACGCTCGGGCACTCTCGAAATCAGGTGGACCCGCCTTCCCCCGCGGAGGAGACCGGAGGGTGGTGAGCGCCTGGGCCTGGTGGGTCACCCCCCCTCAGCCTTCGCAGGACGTGTGGACCTGGGGGCCAACTCCCTTTGTCCCTTGCTGTTAGGATTTTGAGGATTTTTAAATACAACGCTCATGTCTTACAAATAACCTATTAAGACCCCTATGATTCTGTACTTCAAAACCCAAGACACTTGTGCACTGACAGTCTTTTTATTCAGCAAATTGAGGTCAAAGCAGCTCAGTTATCACACCCCAAGTGTCTTTCTATTCTGTTTTGAGATGCCTGGAAGTAAGCTGATCAAAGAAAATTGCACCACGGCATGAAACGATGAATTTTACGTCTGTTTGATATGAAAGAAGCGATTAGCAGTGGGGGTAAAACGCAGGCCTTCGTCTAGAAATTTCCTAGAAATTTCAGGGATGATCCCTTGCCCTTAGCAAATCCAAGAAAACAACTCTTCATCAGAAAGACTCACTCCGGGGGCCACTTTCTCCTTCCTTGTCCAGAGTTTCATGAGGATCATGTAAAACCGTTTATGCACACGTGCTTTCCTAAACTTTACCAAGTACCCATTTTATGAAAGCCTCTTACAGCTAACCTAACCGGTAAAACAGCTAATCTGTAAAGCGCTTCGCAAATCCCCCACTGTGAATGTTCTCCCCAGGGCGTGGGGGGCAGGACCCCGCTGCGTCCTCAGCGCTGTTGGAACTTCCTGAGCACACAGGATCACCCCCGCAAGCAGGCGACGTCCCGGAGCTGGAGTGTTCTAGGCAGGGCTGTTCCCTGCCGGGGCCCCTGGGGCGGTCCTCAGGGGCCTCTGGGGTGCAGTTCTGCCTGCTGTCGTGGGGGGCCCTCTCATAAAGTGGAGGGTGCGCAGGACAGAGGCACTTGGAGTTGAGAGGAGGGACCGGAAGCACCTCGCGCAGTGCGTGGGGGAGCTCTCCAGGCTCCCAGGCCAGGGTGGGGCAAGGGGGGGTGTTGTTCCCTAAACCTGAGTCCCACCCCTAGACCTGCCCTGGAGCTGCCTAGGTGGGAAATCACCTGGTGAACCAGAAAGACTGCTGGCTCCAAGCACCTGAGGGCGTTTAACAAAGGCAGCCTTCCCAAGGCTTGGCAAGCACCCTCCAGGCAAACCCCCCAGCCCCGCAGCCCCGCAGCAGCCTGGGAAGGCGCTGAAGGACTTAGGGACGGGGCCTGGGGGGGCTTAGGAAGCGGCTTGCCTAGATTCTTGCTCTCAGGAAGGGTTGAGCTGAGCTAGCTAATCCTTAGTTGATGCTTTGCCGGCCTGTCGCGGGCATCTCACCCAGAGGAGAGGCCCCCTGGAGCGGGGCTGCTCAGCTCCCAGGACCTGGCCAGGGTCAGGATTTGCCTGTGTTTAAACACAGCGAGCTGTCCCTGTCCTGGTCTGGCATGGTCCCATGTTGGTGTGGCGGGACACCGTGCATCCTCACCAGGAGGGCCCTGGGGCCAGCTGCGAGGGCCAGGTCGGCCCCGATGTCGGGAGCTGTCCCTTCTCAGCATCGCTAACACAGGAAGGGGCCAGCTGAGGAGCAGCAACAGCCCACATGGCTGTCCTCACCAACTTAGAGCACGCCATCTGGCCGATAGAGCCCAGAGAGCTTTCCCTCATAGACCGCCACCCAGTAAGTGTGAATAAAAACCTCACTTCAAGGTTAAGCGAGATAGATGAGAAAGTGAAAGGAAACCTGCAATGCTTACCTATGCCACAGACTCTTGCCTGAGTTGGCCCATCAGTCGCAACTCCCTTCAAGTGAGACAAAAGGATTCCTCATGATTACTCAGCATCACAGGCTGGGCCTGGGTTGTCCAGGAAGGGTGTGGGCAGGGCTGAGGAGAGCTCTGCCCTTCTAATTAGCCAGGCGAGTGACATGAGCGAGCCAAGCCTCTGCTTCCTCATCTGTAACACAGACACCCGAACAGCACTTAGCTTCCAGAGCCGTTGTGAAGAAAAAGTGGGGACAAATGCAGGTAAATGCTGGGCTAGCTTACTGCCTGACACATAATGAAGGCCCAGTATTAGTGATGATGATGATGACAGTGAGATGAGGTGAAAATGATGGTGATGATGATGGTGATGATGTGGTGATGATGTGGTGATGATGAAGATGATGGGTGATGATGAAGATGATGGTGATGACGGTGAAAGTGATGGTGATGATGGTTATGGTGTGACGGTGATGATGGGATGATGATGATGGTATGATGGTGATGATGTAGTGATGATGGTGGTAATGATGATGATGATGAAGAAGGTGACGTTGATAATGAAGGTGATGGTGATGGTGTGATGGTGATGATGTGGTGATGATGATGGTAGTGATGATGAAGAGGATGGGTGATGATGAAGATGATGGTGATGATAATGATGGTGAAAGTGATGGTGATGATGATGGTTATGGTGTGACGGTGATGATGGGATGATGATGATGGTATGATGGTGATGATGTAGCGATGATGGTGGTGGTGATGATGATGGTGATGAAGAAGGTGACAGTGATAATGAAGATGATGGTGATGGTGATGATTGTGATGGTGAAAGTGATGGTGATGGTGTGATGGTGATAATGTGGCGATGATGATGGTATGATGTTGAAGATGTAGTCATGATGGTGATGGTGATGGTGATGATGGTGATGAAGAAGGTGATGGTGTTAATGAAGATGATGGTGATGATTGTGATGGTGAAAGTGATGGTGAAGATGAAGATGGTGGTGAGATGATGGTGATGATGATGTTGAGATGCTGGTGAAAGTGATGATGATGAGGATGGTGTGATGGTGATGATGTGGTGATGATGGTAGTGATGATGAAGATGATGGGTGATGATAAAGATGATGGTGATGATGATGGTGTGATGGTGATGATGTGATGATGATGATGGTATGATGGTGATGATGTAGTGATGGTAATGGTGAGATGCTGGTGAAAGTGATGATGATGATGGTGTGATAGTGATTATGTAGTGGTGATGGTGGTGGTGTTAGTGATGGTAATGATGATGGTGATGATGAAGATGATGATGATGATAATGGTGATGATGATGATGGTGATGGTGTGATGGTGATGATGATGATAGTAATATGATGGTGATGATGATGGTGATGATGTAGTGATGATGGTGGTGGTGATGATGATGGTGATGAAGAAGGTGATGGTGATAATGAAGATGATGGTGATGGTGATGATTGTGATGGTGAAAGTGATGGTGAGGATGAAGATGGTGAGATGATGGTGATGAAAGTGATGATGATGAGGATGGTGTGATGGTGATGATGTACTGATGATGATGGTGTGATGGTGATTATGTAGTGGTGATGGTGGTAGTGTTAGTGATGGTAATGATGATGGTGATGATGAAGGTGATGATGATGATAGTGATATGATGGTGAAAATGATGAGGGTGATGGTGATGATGAAGATGATGGTGATGATAGTGAAGGTGAAGATGATGGTGATGATAATGATATGATGGTGAAAGTGATGATGAGAGTGATGGTGATGACGATGGTGATGAAGATGATGGTGGTGGTGTGATGGTGATGACAATGATGATGATGATGGTGAAGGTGATGATGATGATGGTGAAGGTGATGATGATGGTGATGGTGATGATAAGGGAAGTAGAGGAGGAGGAGAAGTTGTCCTTGTCCTGATACCTTTCTTTCCCTCACTCTCCAGATACAATCTATCAGCAAGCCATATGCTCCTACTTCAAAATTTGCACTGACTCTTGCAGCTCACCATCTCTTCTCTCTCCACCCTATTCCAGGTCAGCATGATCTCTGGAAAGAGCTGTTGCAAACAGCTGGGGGTCTGCCTGCACCACCACCTCTGCTCCCTCACAGCAACCCACAACTGGCTTACAGAGCAAACAGAGCCCCACTCTTCTCTGCTTGCCCCACTAATTCCAGACCATGGCCTGTGATGACTTGGACTCAGCAGGAGCCCACCTCCCTCCTACCTCCCCTCCCCTGGATGCCAGCTCCCTCCCCTGGCCTTCCAGCTGTCCCCAACCCTGAGCTCCTTTCCTGGTCAGGGCTCTGGCACTTGCTATCTCTTCTAAGATGGAATGAGATGGCTTGTTTCTTCCCAGGAAGTAAGCCACTGTTTAAACGTCCTTAGCTCAGAATGGCCCAGCTTCCTTCCCCAACATCTCTAGATCCCTTCAGTCTGCTCGACTGTCTCTGTAGCATACGTCACAGACTCAGGTGATTCTATTATGTTACAGCTGGTTTGTTTCTAATCCTTGTCACTGTAAGTATATGCTCTGGGGCCGTCTGACTCTGACCTGCACATGGCACCAGCCTAGTAGGCCCCAGTAAAAAGTTGTTGAATAAACAAATGACAATTGTGTCCCTTAGAGCAGGGGTTCTTGAACTGTTTTGTTCCATGGACCCCTTTGCCAGTCAGGTGAAAACCATGGATCCCTTACAAAGTCCACACTTTACTATGTATTATTTAATAAATATATCATACCCGCACTAACATGTTCCTACAAGAATAATATTTTTTAAATTTCAATTCAAGCTCACTGACCTCTGGCGAAGAACTCCTGCCTTAGAGTATTCATCAAACCTTAGTTTTCTTTCCCTGGTGTTTTTTCCCCTTTGGCCTGGTCTTGTAACCACATCAGTGTCCTGAAGCTGTTGGATAAGCCAATTGGGGTGGTCCGTTGTAACTTGACTATTAAGATTTCTAGAAAAAAGGTGTGCTGATTTAGGGTTAATAAACTGCCAATTAAAGTCTGCAAACTTGACAGTTTTGAAATCAATGCTTCCATGGAGTATAATGTATATATATATTAGAGTTTAACAGCTGTGGAAAAGAAATGTGGATCTCTTGCAAATAGACAAAAAAATACTAGAAATTAAAGTGAGCAAAGGGAAGAACAACAAAAGAAGACTAAAGACCAAATGGCCGGTTAATAGTTTTTAAAAGTTCAGCCTGACAAAGAAGCAAATAAATTCAAGTTAAAACCATCTGTGAGGAGCGGTGGGAAGCTCCTGGCTTAAGGTCCCAGAGTGTAGAATTTCACTTGGCTTCTTCTCCCAGTAGCCACCTCCAAAACTGCATCAGGAAACAGACGCTGGAATGGCATCTTTGAAGACACCCTGAGATCCCAAAACCCTAGTCTCAAGAAGTGGAACTGGACATGACTTTCAGAGAGTGAAAGGCAAAGCCCAGTTGCCGGCAGCAAGGGGGCAACGCTGAGAAGCACTGGTGGAGCAGGGTTGAAAACTGGGGCTCCCTGGTGGACCCCTCCCCACGCCACGGGCAGTGGGGCCATGCGCAGCTGCTGAGGGTGGAAGCAGAAACTGGACCAACTGGGTGCAGGGACATGGGCGGGCAGCTGTGCCTCCTCCTCGGGCACCGCCGTGGAAACCCATCACGAGGGGAGGAGCCCCTCGCGATCAGGGCGTGTTGGCCGGTGGTGGGGGCGCAGGCAGAAATATCTCGAAGTCTGTGAGATGTTAAGACGTGTGGCAAACCAGGCTGCCTCTGTGAGCCCTTGATGAAGTTCAGGGAAGACCTTGAATGTAGATGGCTGAAGGCGGCCGTCACGTCTGGCTGAGGGGCCCTGTGAGTCATGTAGTACCCAGGAAAATTTGAGTACACAAGGGGATGGAAGCAACCGTCACCTTCACAACATAGCCTGCTGTAAGCACACAACGAGACATTTAATCACCAGCTGTACTAGGTCAGAAATACTTATGATTAACCAGAAAAACAAATTCCTAAGTCATGATCACTTGTTAGTTCTACGTCATAGCTAAGAATCTGAGAAGTATACACATCAGGTAAAAACTAATAAAGGGGGCTTCCTTAAGCTTACAACTGCGTGTATGTGTGTGCTTTCTTCATGCATCTGAGTCTTGCTGGACAAGACTCTTCCCACTTCTGAACCCCAACAAAGATGCTTCCTCCTTTCTCATCTCGCGAGGGCCGTTTTCAGCGCTTGGAGAGCTCGGTTCTGCAGCTACGACAGTGCTGCTCAGGCGCCGTGAGCTTCTGGAAGGCGCCGGGTCGTCTGATTCACCTTGCACTGCCCGAGCTTCAGGCAGAGGCAATCCCCTCACAGGTGGCCTAGACAACTGAGTTCTGATGCTTGCAGGTGGCTTTTTTGGGGGGTGGGGTGGGGGAAGGGGCATGTATTATTATATTAAGTGCTTGAGAAATGGTTTGTGAGCGATTTGTCCATTTTAGATGAGCAGCTCCCTGTTACCTTATACAGGGCACATTTAGGGAACATGTGAGTATCTATATCTGACCTTGACAAACATCTCCTTACAGCTGAGGAAACTCAAGTGTGCAGAATTTGATGGGCTCTGGTAACTGCCAGCCTGTCTTCCAGGCTGGTCCTGCGGTTGTCGCGTCGACCCTTAGCCACTTGGGAGCCCTTTTGGGATTGAGGTGTGCTGCAAATGGACCCAAGAGCCGTGAGGAGGGCGGCCCTGGGTAACTGGGCGCCGATGCCCGTGGGGAGCAGAGCAGGCTGGAAAAGGCTCCAGGCTGGCTGCTGGGTGTCCTTCTAATCCAGGGCTGTGGCACAAAGCGCCCCAAACCTGGTGCCTCGCGGTGCTGGGAGAAGCCCGATTCCACAGGGCCACAGCTCCTGGAGCGCGTCCTCCCCCTTCTCCCTGGCCTGTGTCTCTGGGCTCAGAGTCCCCCTCTAAAGGACACCGGGCTAGCTGGGTCAGGACCCGTGGTCCAGTTTGGCCTCGTTCTGACTAATCACGTCGTCAAAGTCCCTATTTCCAAATAGGGCCCCACGCACGGAGCTGAGCAGCAGGACTCGAACGCGTCTCCTGGGGACATGATTCCACTCAGAACAGCATCTGAACTAGAAAAAGATGCAAGAAGCACGTCAGACGACAAGGAAGGCCCAAGACATTGCCTCTGTGTTGGGGGAGGTCCTCGGTGCCGTGAGGAGCCGCCGGGAACGCTTCCTCTGGCGTTTGAGAGGCTGGGATGGAGCAGTAGAGCTGGAAGTTTTCTTTCTGAGGAAACCTGAGCTGGAAACCAGAGAAGCAAGGCGGGTGCCAGGGCTCAGCTGCGTGATAGCGTCACGAGCCCACCGCGTCCGGCTCTGACCTGGTCCTGAGGCCGAAAGAATCTGCCCCTGTGCGGGGGCCACTCCCCCAGGACAAGCTCCCTGCATGTCAAGGCAAGGAGAGCGACTCAGCCCACTTCCAACTGCGCAGGAATTGTAGGAGGATTGACTAGATCATGTTACTCACTAATTGTATTCGTAATCACGTGTTTAATCACCAATTTATGCGCCACCAAGGTCCACAAATGACAGGCAGCAGCTTAATTTTACTTCTGTGGCTCTTCCCGGTGATGCGTTTTGGCCCGTTTCCTACAACCCTTACGGTATTTTGGAGCTCTCTCTTGCCAGTGTTTCGTGGCCTTCTGCAGTGCAGTGCGCAGAATGAAAGGGGGAAGGTTCTACAACAGTTAGAGAAACGGGGCTAGACCACAAAACAGCGGGAGGACTTTCGGGGACAAGGGGAAGATCTAGCAAGGATTTCTGTATACCCAGGCGGTTGTAGGTTTATGCCCGAGGCAGGCTAGCTTAGGAAAAGGGAAGTCTAAGTCCTGGCAGGAAAACGTGGCCGTGAAACACGTGGCAGTGGACCCCACCTGGAAACCCTGAGGGACCACGAAGGCTGTGGAAGGACCCCCGAGAACCGGCCACGAGAGCCCCGTTTGGAATGACGTCTTGTGCGGGGTCAATAGACAGCCCAGATACCCTCACGGGACCTGGCCATCGGGCCCCCTGGGAACTGATCACCCGGAAGAGCCAGCAGCTGGGCCCCCCAACATCAGCAAGGGGAGGGATCCTCAAAAGCTTAAAAGGTGACCCCACAGCCACGCCGCCCTCTCTGCCTGGGGGAGCCCGCACCTGCCTCTGGGAACGCCTGCTCTGCTCTTCTCTCTCGTTTCCGTTCTCCTCTCCCACTTTCTAATACACTACTAACTAAACCCGCATGTTCCTAAATTCTTTCAGAGGAACCCAGAGGAGCCGTCACCCCCACTTCCCGGACTTCACGCCGAGGCGTACTGCAAGTCCCAGTGATTCTCAGACACCTTTGCCTTAAAAACTGTCCCGGTCGATTTTACTGCAAGTGCGGTGGATGCTTTCTGCCCAGTGCTTGGGGAACGGCTGCGCACGGGGCCGCGCGCGCTCTGGGGGGGTCGTGGGCTATGGCAGCGGCTCTGCGTCGGCGTTCACTGCGCCCAGGACACCCAGGTCACAGCTGAGATGCGGAGCCCCGTGCCCGCGGCGTTTGGAGAAAGCCTTCTGTCTCTTTGTCCTGATGCTTCAGTCCCGCACGTGGGCCAGGCAGACGCCAGCTCCCTCCGTTCACTTGCAGAGGACCCTGCTTCATTGGAATGAGAAAAAGAAAACAAAACAACAAGCTCAACTTTCTAAAATAACAGTGTAGAGCCAAGATAACAACTTAATATGAGATAAAGGAGATTTGCCCATTACCAAACTTTGGAGCTCTTCATATACGTCCATAAATTGCCTAATTTAGCATTGAAAAGGCTATTTTCTTTTCAGCTTTTCTTTGTCTATTCCCCGGTAGCGGAACACTTGGGTTGTTTAACCCAAAGATTTTAGCTCTGAATTGAGAAGTCTGTTTTAAATATTGCCATTCCAGCTTCCCTCAGTTAAATTAGGCAGAGTTGTCGAAGCTGTCCTGTGAGGTGGCGTTGCCATAAGGACGGTGTTTCCCAGACAGGCCCTCCTGACGCGGTGTGCAAAGGACACTGTCTTTCAGTGGGAAGGTGATATTTTGCAAGAACATAAGCAAAGAACTGGGGGAATCTCCCCCAAAGCAGTTCAAAGTGAGAATGGGAGCTAGGGCTTTTATAGGGAGAAGAAGAAAAGGGGCGGCCGAGAAGAAAAGCAAGCTAAGGAAGCGCTGCCAGGGCTCTTCGAGGAGACGCGCGCGTTCTCCAGCCTGTCCACGTCCTGGGCGTCGGGGTGACCCGCAGTGGGGCCTGGCGGGGTGTCGGGGTGACCCGCAGGGGGACCTGGCGGGGTGTCGGGGGACCCGCAGTGGGGCCTGGCGGGGAAAAATTCTACATCCTATCTTTTTCTTTTCTTTTCTCTTAATTACTGAGCTTCTCTTCACAAGAGCCCTAGATCACAGTAATTCATATATACAATATACAGTACTCCCACACATCCACCATAAAACCTTTTCCCTTCCACAGCGATAATCTTTTATTCATATCATATTTACTGAAACTGATGTACAGACTCTGAGACAATAGCTTTCAAACAAGGTGACATCTGTGCTTACGTTGTGGTCCATACTTTAGGATATACAGTTTTCTAAATTTTTTAGTTATCCTATGTTTTACATTATGGTTTACATTATTAGTCTGACATCCCCTATATGTTTTTGGTGTAATATTACATGTTTTATATCCATCCTTGTGTATTCTCGTGAAACTCCTCTCTTGCCCCCACATTTACCTTGGTTCCATCCATTCAACATCCATTTTCCCCTTCCCTTGGGGCCCACAGCGACAGCCAATCTCCATTTCCCGAGGGGCCATGTCCAGAGATACTTGCAACAGTGTTCAGGGCTTGACTTGCTCAACTGCCCTAATGCCCTGGGAGCCACCCTTTCTTTCGAGAGATACAGTTCCCTCTATTTGATGGCATTAGTCCTCCCCAGGATATGGGTGCACCCCCACTCTCACTACTTGGGTCTCTACCCAATGATACAACCCACCCTGGCAAAATGAGCATTCAGACATTCCCCAGGAGTCCATCCCACGTCAGACCATCCCCTCCGAGCATCCTACACAGGTAACCCTCCTAATTATATTTTGATATGGTTTTCTCAGCATTTTACTCTCAACCAACACCTGACACTCTCCTATGTTCATATGTTGCCCCTCCCTCCCCCCAATTTTTTGGGCACTATTACCCATCCGCCCATCCCCAGCCCCCCTCAAACCCGCAAAGCCCCCCCCAAAGGCAACCCCTTGCCCCCATTTTATCTCTTCTTTGTGCTCATACTTACCGCCAGCTCATCATAGATTCCACCCCTGCAGACGTCAGCTCACATCCTTCCTCCACCCCCCGATTTCCTGTAAGCCTATCTTCCAGTCTCTAGCTCTCTGAGGCAGCTTGCTTATTTCATATCATTAAGGTCATGTAGTATTTGTCCTTCAATGCCTGGGTTGCTTCACTCAACATAAGGTCCTCAAGATTGATCTATGTTATCCCATGTGTTTGTAGTGTATTCGTTCTTAAAGCTGAGTAGTATTCCATTGTATGTATATACCACATTTTATTGATCCACTCATCTGTTGATGGGCATTTGGGTTGATTCCAACTTTTGGCAATAGTGAACAATGCTGCTATGAACATTGGTGTACATATATCGGTTTGTGTCCTTGTTTTCAGTTCTGCTGGGCATATACCCAGCAGTGGTATCACTGGGTCATATGGCAAATCTATGGTTAGTTTTTTGAGAAACCGCCAAACTGTCTTCCAGCATGGTTGGATCCTTCTGCATTCCCACCAGCAGTGGATGAGTGTTTCCGTTTCTTCACATCCTCTCCAGCATTTGTATTCTTCTGTTTTTTTCATAACTGCCAATCTTATGGGAGTAAGATGGTATCTCATTGTAGTTTTGATTTGCATTTCCCTGATAGCTAGAGATTTGGAGCATTTTTTCATGTGCTTTTAGCCATTTGTATTTCTTCTTTGGAGAAGTGTCTGTTTAAATCTTTTTCCCATTTTTTAAATGAGTTGTTTATCTTTTTATTTTCAAGATATAGGAGTTCTTTATATATGCAAGTTATAAGTCTCTTATCAGATATATGGTTGCCAAATATTTTCTCCCATTGTGTGGGTTCCCTTTTTACTTTCTTGACAAACTCCTTTGAGGTGCAGAAGGCTTTAATTTTGAGGAAGTCCCATTTATCTATTTGTTCTTTTGCTGCTTGTGCTTTTGGTGTGATATTCATGAAGCCATTTCCTATTACAAGGTCCTGTAGATGTTTCCCTACACTGCTTTCCAAGGTCTTTATGGTCTTGGCTCTTATATTTGGGTCCTTGATCCATCTTGAGTTGATCTTTGTATAAGGTGTGAGATGGTAATCCTCTTTCATTCTTCTACATATGGCTATCCAGTTCTCTAGGCACCATTTGTTGAATAGGCCACTCTCTCCCAGTTGAGAGGGTTTGGTGGCTTTATCGAATATTATATGGCTATATATATGAGGTTCTATATCAGAACTTTCGATTCAATTCCATTGGTCTGTGTGTCTCTCCTTATGCCAATACCATGCTGTTTTCACTACTGTAGCTTTGTAGTATGTTTTGAAGTCAGAAAGTGTGATTCCTCCAATTTCGTTTTTCTTTTTCAACATGTCCTTGGCTATTCAGGGCCTCTTTCCTTTCCAAATAAATTTCATAGTTAGTTTTTCTAGTTCCTTAAAGAAGGCTGTGTTGATTTTTATTGGGATTGCATTGAATGTGTAGATCAGTTTTGGTAGGATAGACATCTTAATAATATTTAGTCTTCCTATCCATGAACGGGGAATATTCTTCCATTTATTTAGGTCTTCTTTGATTTCCTTGAACAGTCTTGTATAGTTCTCAGTGTATAAGTTTTTTACATCTTTAATTAAATTTATTCCTAAATATTTGATTTTTTTATTTACTATTGTGAATGGTATTTGTTTCTTGATTTCCTCCTGATCTTGCTCATTATTGGTGTACAGAAATGTATTCAAGGTATTGGTGATAAATGTTAACAGAGCAACAATATGAGATCTGGGAGGATGGATGTTAGATTCATGTAAGTTGTGTAGAGTTATAGCAGTAGGTAGAATACCTATAATGAGGTAGATGACTGAATATGGGAGGAATATGGTATGAATTAAAAAGCTAGTGTTTTCGTGAGAGAGGGAAAGAGAAAAGAAAGGCAATAGTTTCAAGAGTGGATAAAAGACAGAAAACAAAACAAAGGTATTAGAAATTAAGAGTTAGACACTTTGGGGATCAAAGAAAGGGAGGTGGAATATAGGAGAGACAGTAGATGATGGGGGATATCAAGATGTAGGGGAAAGGGGATAGTGTAGGTAGCCAAAATCAGTTCACACAGAAATGAGGCAGCGGAGGATGAGGAAACCCAGCAAATGTGAGGTGTGCCCTGCAGCACCTATTGTATAATTAAGATATAATAAAATAAGAAGAAAATGAGGGACAAGAGAGAGAGAGAGAAAAAAAAAAAAGAAGAAGAAAGGAAGAAAGAAAAAGGGGGTGGGTTAAGGGAGGGGAACAAGTAGGGAAAAGAAAAAAAAGATATAGAACAACCACAACAGCAACAACAAAAAAAACCCTAAATAACTGAAAAAAAAAAAAAGACTTTGGGGAATATGCTGGGAGAAAAGACTAGGAGTTAATGCAATGTTAGTAATCAGGACATTGAAAAAAATAAAAATAAATAAAATAAAAATAAAAACAAAACAAAACAAAAAGAAAAAACACAAACATTGAGGGTTAGGACATTCAAGGACTTCAGATGGACCTCAGGGTGTGATGGATTCAGGGATGGAAAGTCTGAGATATTGAAGACTCAAGAGGTGTGAGTCTCTGGGGTGTGGGCCACCAGGGTTTAGGGGACTCAGACCTCGCAACCTCAAATCTGGTTAACAGGGAGCTTGGGAGGACCGCAGTGCAACACAGCCTTCAGGGATCCCCGCAGTTGGGTGCCAGCCCTATGGGAGAGGTCACATCCGCAAACTATCCTGTGTGTCTGAACCCCACAATTCACTCACTCACTGGGGTCTATTCTGTGGATGTATCACCAATTCGACTTCAGGACCCCTCCCACCCTGTAAGCCCCTGGAACGGCCACCTGGGGGCGCCTCTACACTGCAGCCAATTTAATGACGCAGATCAGTAGCCAGGCCCGGGGGTGGGGCTCCACCCAGAAATGCCGATAACAGAGTCCAAAACCGAAATTCCCACGCTTCGCAAAATATTCCCCTAATCGGCTTCCAGACGTCTCCCACCCTGCCAGACCCTGAGACAGCCTCCTGGTGACGTCTCTTTATTGCGAGCAATTTAAGCCCACTGTAGACTGGCAGCTGACCTTGGGGGGGCAAGGCTCTAGGCGGAAGCTCTATTATTTGTGTCTGCAATCAAAAATTCCCCACTTCGCAATAAAACTCCCGTTTGTCTCCCCAAATCGGTCTGCGAAGGCCTCCTGTCCTGTTAGCCCCCCAGTAGCCTGCTCAGGGCTTATGAATTCCCCAGTACCGCAGAGCCTCCAGAAAACGCTGCCGCAGCGCCGGTGCCGTGGCTCCACCCGCCCCAGGAGGGAGTGTCCCGCGCGCAGCTCCCACCTCCGTGTAATAGAGTCTCAATTATATCTCATACACGGATTTTCTCTGTTACCTTCCCACCAAATCAATGTCCAGACAACTCCTGCCCTGCAAAGTCCCGAAACAGCCTGGTCCCGAAGAGCCTCCAACGCTGCCCAGCCGCTTCTTTGCAGGAGAGATTATCGGGTGCGCTCACTCAGCCACCATCTTGCCCCACCCCTTCTCTAGAGATTTTATGCTGCATATTTATCTTGTCAAAGACTAATATTAGTAAACATCTTTTTACCTTCTGGTGTATTTCAAGGATGTGGACACAACCCTCCTCTTTGCTTATACACTGTGACAGAGACTGCTGCTTGTTCATTGAAAATCCATTTTCTAATCTTTTTGGATGCAGCCTTAAGCTACATTTTACAGCCTTCCTTATAATTAGCTATGACTAGGTGACAGAGAACTGGTACATTCCATCTCCAGGCCTGGCTCATAAAAATTTCCCATGCTTGCTGTATAATTTAGCTTTATATTTTTTAATTCTCGAAGATATTATTATGATTTTTAACATTCAATAGTTGTTTGCATTTACCTCTGTATTCAACATGTTCTTTTTAAAAAGTTTTTAAAATTTTTAAATTAAAAATTTTTTTAAATTATCTTTTTTTAAATTTAATAAATCATAAAAATGTTACATTAAAAAACATAAGTTCCCATATACCCAACTCCCCACCCCCACCCCATCATTTTTTTAATTGTATTTTTTTGAAGATACATAGATCACAAAAAATGTTACATTAAAAAATGTAATGGCTCCCATTTACTCCCCACCCCCCCCACCCCACTTTTTCCACATCAACAATCTCTTTCAACATTGTGGCACATTCATTGTATTTGATGAATACATTTTGGAGCACTGCTGCTCCACATGGGTAATAGTTTACACTGTAGTTTACACTCTCCCCTAGTCCATTCAGTGGGTTATGGCAGGATATATAATGTCCAGCATCTGTCCCTACAATATCATTTAGGACAACAGCAAGTCCCCAAAATACCCCCATATCACATCTCTTCTTCCCACTCCCTGCCCTCAGCAACTACCATGACCACTTTCTCCACATCAATCCTACAATTTCATCCATTACTAGTCACATTATTTCTATAGTAGAATATCAGTAAGTCTACTCTAATCCATATTTTATTCCTCCATCCTGTGGCCTCTGGGACGGTGATGTCCACTCCACCTCTATATTGAGAGGGGACTTAGATTCCAAATGAATGATGGATGCAATTCTCCTGCTTGGAGTTGTAGGCACTCTTGGTTCCCTAGTGTGGTGGTTGACCATCTTCACCTCCCTGTTAGCTGACCTGGGTAAGTCCAACAAACCAGGGAGTAGGAATTGCAACTCCACTGAGGCTCAGGGACCAACTGGCACATGGACAGTCCAGAGATTCAAGTCTCCTGTGTATACACCAACCCTAGCACCAACCATAGTTTCAGTAAAAGTGACAGAAGAGGCATGTGTAGGAAGGTGACATCTGAGTCCAACTCTATCACACTCAGGAACACAAATTCCAAAGTAGGGCCCACTGACATGGCACTGAACTCCAGAGCTGTCTGCCATGACCATAGAACCTGTGGGTCTCTGTAGCCCTCAGGAGAACCAGTACCTTGGGTTGTATCTACTTTTGCTGTCTCTGGGTTCCTGCTGAGGCGTGTGTAAGCGCGACCCCTCTGATGACCTCCCGACTCTTTTTTGGTGACTCATAGCCATGTAAACTCATTTGTCTTTGCCATTTCCCCCTTTTATTCAAGTTCAAAAAGCAGATTTTTTAAAAAAGATTTATTAATTTATTTCTCTCCCCTCCCCGCCCAGTTGTCTGTTCTCTGTGTCTATTTGCTGCGTCTTCTTTGTCTGCTTCTGTTGTCAGCGGCATGGGAATTTGTGTTTCTTTTTGTTGCATCATCTTGTTGTGTCAGTTCTCCATGTGTGCGGCACCATTCCTGGGCAGGCTGCACTTTCTTTTGTACTGGGTGGCTCTCCTTATGGGGCACACTCCTTGCGCGTGGGGCTACCCTACGTAGGGGACACCCCTGCGTGGCACGGCACTCCTTGTGCGCATCAGCACTGCGCATGGGCCAGCTCCACATGGGTCAAGGAGGCCCGGGATTTGAACCGTGGACCTCCCATGTGGTAGACGGACGCCCTAACCACTGGGCCAAGTCGGCTTCCCGAAAAAGCAGATTTTAACACATGATCCTACATGCAGGCTGAGATATTCTGCTGGCCTGAGTTGACCGTTTTATTCAAGGTCTCTTTCTAGTTGTATCACTAGTTAGTGATTAGCAGTAATCCTGTGGTGCTAGGAAGGCCCATCCCTGGGAGCCATGTCCCATGCAGGGGGAAGTCAATGCATCTACATGCTGAGTTTGGCTTAGAGAGTGGCCACATTTGAGCAACATGGAGGCTCTCAGGAGGTAACTCTTAGGCACCCTGCAGCTCTAGGCATAGTTCATATTTCAGACATAGAGGCTCATAAGCATAGTCATCAGTATCAAGGCTCATCATTGTACCATCCTTCTTCATTGGTCTTTGCCATTGCACTTGGGGGGTTGTTGCTATTCCATTGGGGAATGTGTCAGAGCTCCCCTGGGTAGGAACTCAGCACTTCCTCAGTTGTTGTTTGTAGCTGTAACTACTATGAAAATATCCAGCATATATCTGAACATTTTTATGTATCCTATACATATATCCTGGAGAACTCCCTCCCAAACATGTGACCCCCATCAATAACATTCCACACCAGTGTTCCTCCCCTGCCATAGTTAAACCTCTCTGTGGTCCAAAACTTCTTAAAAAATGAAGCCTGATATATTGCCAAATTCAATTAATAGGAAAATGAAATATAGTGATGGATTTAAAGATTAGAAATAGAATACACATTAATTTAGAAAAACTAAAATGAAGTAAATATAAATTGGGGTATTAAAAAATGAAAAATATTATAAAACTTTGTTTTGACACTTTGCCTTTAATCACTGTAATAGATGTTGCCCTGTATGTACAGTGGCAAGGCAATTTCTTACATTTCTTCCTCAGTGTCTAAATCCTTTCTTTTCTTTTTTTCCTAATTTTAATTTTGTCTTCAGAAAAGTTTTAGATCACAGTAATTCACATATACAGTATAGGGGACTCCCATATATCCAACATCAAACCCTTTTCCCCCTCCCCCAGCAATGATCTTTTTACATGTTCATGTCATATTTGCTGCAGCTGATGTACAGATATTGAAACATAGTTACCAAACATGTTTTCATTTTGGTTTATATTATAGTTTATATTTTAGACTACAATTTTCTAAATTTTTAGTTACCTTATGTTTTACATTATGCTTTACATTTTAGCATATATACTTTTATGCATTTTTGGTGTAATTTAACATGTCCTATATCCATCATTGCACAATCATCTGGAACACTTCCATTGTCCCCCAGTTACACTGCTTCCATCTATTCTATTCCTCTCTCTCTCTCCCCTCAGGGCCCACAGTGACAACCAAGCTTCACTGCTTGAAGGACCAGATTCACAGATAATTGCAACAGTGCTGAGGGCTTGACATACTAGACTGCCCTAACCCATTGGGAGCCACCAATTCTTTCGAGAGACACAATTCCCTCTGCGAACACCAGGCCTCCCAGGATGTGGGTACACCTTCTGACTCATTGTATGTCTCACCCAATGATATAATACACTGTGACAAAAGGAACACTCACCCACTTCCTAGAAGACTGCCCATGTGCCAGGTGCCCCCCCATAAGCACCTTAAGCAGGTAATCCTTCCTTATTATATTTTCTAAAGAGTTTTCTCAACATTATAGTTTCAACTACATACCTGACAATCGCCAAGATTCAACTGTTACCCCCAGCCCTCCCCCCAATTCCTTGGGCCATCTGACCCATCCTCCCAACCCTAGCCCCCCTCAAACCCACAAAGCCCCACCCAAAGATATCCCTATGTCCCCATCTTATCCCTTCCCTGTACAAATACTTACCTCCAACTTATCATAGATTTCACTCATGTAGGTGTCAGCTCACAACCTTCCTCTTCTCCCACAACTTCCTTTAAGCCTATCATCTAGTCTCTAGCTCTCTGAGACAGCTTGTTTTGTTAATTTCATATCAGAGAGGTCACGTAGTATTTGTCCTTCAATGCCTGGCTTGCTTCACTCAACATAAGGTCCTCAAGATTGATCTATGTTATCCCATGTGTTTGTAGTGTATTCGTTCTTAAAGCTGAGTAGTATTCCATTGTATGTATATACCACATTTTATTTATCCATTCATCTGTTGATGGGCATTTGGGTTGATTCCAACTTTAGGCAACAGTGAACGATGCTGCTATGAACATTGGTGTGCATATATCGGTTTGTGTCCTTGTTTTCATTTCTACTGGGTATATATGCAGCAGTGGAATTGCTGGGTTATATGGTAAAGCTATAGCTAGTTTTCTGAGAAACCGCCAGAATGTCCTCCACAATGGCTGGATCCTTCTGCATTCCCACCAGCAGTGGACGAGTGTTTCCATTTCTCCACGTCCTCTCCAATACTTGTTGTCTTCTGTTTTTTTGATAGCTGCCAGTCTAATGGGAGTAAGATAGTATCTCATTGTAGTTTTGTTTCACATTTCCCTAATTGCTAGTGATGCTGAGCATCTTTTCATGTGTTTTTTAGCCATTTGTATTTCTTCTTTGGAGAAGCATCTGTTCAAATATCTTGCCCATTTTTTAAATGGACTATCTTTTTATTTTCAAGATATAGGAGTTCTTTGTATAGGCAGGATATTAGTTTCCTATCAGATATATGATTACCAAATATTTTCTCCCATTGGGTAGACTCTCTTTTTACTTTCTTGACAAACTCCTTTCAGGTGCAAAGGCTTTAATTTTGAGGAGGCCCCATTTATCTATTTGTTCTTTTGCTGCTTGTGCTTTGGGTGTGAAGTTCATGAAGTCATTTCCTATTACAGGGTTCTGTAGATGCTTCCTTACATTGCTTTCCAAGGTCGTTATGGTCTTGGCTCTTATATTTAGGCCTTTTATCCAACTTGAGTTGATTTTTGTATAAGGTGTGAGATGGTAATCCTCTTTCATTCTTTTGCATATGGACATCCAGTTCTCCAGGCACCATTTGTTTTATTTTTTTTTTTAAGATTTATTTATTTATTTCTCTCCCCTTCCCCTACAACCCCCGCCCTGGTTGTCTGTTCTCTGTGTCTATTTGCTGCGCCTTCTTCTTTGTCCACTTCTGTTGTAGTCAGTGGCTCGGGAATCTGTGTTTCTTTTTGTTGCATCATCTTGTTGTGTCAGCTCTCCGTGTGGGCAGCGCCATTCTTAGGCAGGCTGCACTTTCTGTCGCACTGGGAGGCTCTCCTTACGGGGCGCACTCCTTGCGCGCATCAGCACTGCACCTGGGCCAGCTCCACACGGGTCAAGGAGGCCCGGGGTTTGAACCGCGGACCTCCCATGTGGTAGACGGACGCCCTAACCACTGGGCCAAGCCCGCTTCCCAGGGACCATTTGTTGAAGAGGCCATTCTCTCCCAGTTGAGTGGGCTTGGTGGCCTTGTTGAATATTAGATGAGTGTATATATGAGGATCTATATCAGAACTCTCAATTTGGTTCCATTGGTCAGTGTTTCTATCCTTGTGCCAATACCATGCTGTTTTTGTTACTGTAACTTTGTAGTATGTTTTGAAGTCAGGTAGTGTGATTCCTCCAATTTCCTTTTTCTTTTTCAATAAGTCTTTGGCTATTTGGGGCCTCTTTCCTTTCCAAATAAATTTCATAGATAGTTTTTCTAGTTCATTGAAAAATGCTGTGTTGATTTTTATTGGGATTGCTTTGAATCTAGATCACTTTTGGTAGGATAGACATCTTAATAATACTTAGTCTTCCTATCCATCTATCCATGAACGGGGGATGTTCTTCTATTTATTTAGTTCTTCTCTGATTTCCTTGAACAGTGTTTTGTAGTTTTCTGTGTATAAGTCTTTTACATCTTTAGTTAAATTTATTCCTAGGTATTTAATTTTTTAAATTTACTATTGTAAGTGGTATTTGTTTCTTGATTTCCTCCTCAGATTGCTCATTATTGGTGTACAGAAATGCTAATGATTTTTTTTTTTTTGCATTGATCTTATAACCTGTGACTTTGCTGAACCTATTTATAAGTTCTGGAAGTTTTGTTGTAGACTTCTCAAGGCTTTCTATGTACAGGATCATGTCACCTGCAAATAGTGAAATTTTGACTTCTTCCTATCCTATTTGGATCCCTTTTATATCTAGTTCTTGCCTCAGTGCTCGAGCAAGTACTTCTAACAATGTTAAATAGAAGGGGTGATAGTGGGCATCCTTGTCTTGTTCCTGATCTTAGAGGGAAAGATTTTAGGATTTCACCTTTGTAAATGATGTTAGCTGTGGGTTTTTCACATATACCCTTGATCATGTTCAGAAAGTTTCCTTCTATTCCTATCTTTTGCAGTGGTTCTATCAAGAAAGGGTGCTGTATTTTGTCAAGTGCTTTTTCTGCATCTATAGATATGATCATGTGATTTTTTCCCTTCAATCTGTTTATGTGGTATATTACATTAATTGATTTTCTTATGTTGAACCATTCTTGCATACCGGGAATGAAACCCACTTGGTCATGGTGTATAATTTGTTTAATGTGTTGTTGAATATGATTAGCAAGTATTTTGTTGAGGATTTTTTGCATCTAGTTTCATTAGAGAGGTTGGTCTGTAATTTTCCTTACTTGTGGTGTCTTCGTTTGGCATTGGTATTAGGGTAATGTTGGCATCATAGAATGAGTTAGGCAATGTTCCTTCTATTTTGACTTTTTGGAAGAGTTTAAGCAAGATTGGTGTTAGTTCTTTCCAGAATGTTTGGTAGAATTCCCCTGTGAAGCCATGTGGCCCGGGGCACTTCTTAGTTGGAAGGTTTTTAATGACTGATTCTATCTCTTTACTTGTGATTGGTTTGTTGAGTTCATTAATTTCTTCTTTCATCAATGTAGGTTGCTTTTGTGTTTCTAGGAATTTGTCCATTTCCTCTAAATTGTCCTCTTGTTGGAATATAGTTTTTCAAAGTATCCTCTTATGATAGTCTTTATTCTGTGGGGTCAATGGTGATATCCCCTTTCTCATTTCTTATTTTGTTTATTTGCATTTTCTCTTTTTTTCTTTGTTAGTCTAGCTAAGGGCTTGTCAATTTTATTGATCTTCTCAAAGAACCAGCTCTTTGTTTTATTTTTTTTAGTGCTTTCTTATTTTCTAATTCATTTATTTCTGCTCTGATCTTTGTTCTTTCTTTCTTTTTCCTTTGGGGTTAGTTTGTTGCTTTTTTACTAATTCCTCCAAATGTGCAGTTAGTTCTTCAATTTTAGCTCTTTCTTCCTTTTTGATGTATGAGTTTGTGGCTATGAATTTCCCTCTCAGTATAGCTTTTGCTGCATCCCATGAGTTTTGATATGTTGCTTTATCATTTCATTAGTTTCAAGGCAGTTACTGATTTTTTTTGAGATTTCCTCCTTCACCCATTGTTTTTCTAAGAATGTGTTGTTTAACTTCTTTATCTTGGTGCCAAATCTGGGCCTCTGGCCCTTGCAGATTTCCAGCTTCATTCCACTATGGTCAGATAAATTATTTTGTATGACTTCAATCTTTCTAAATTCTTTGAGACTTTCTTTGTGGCCTAGCATGTGGTCTGTCTTGGAGAATGATCCATGTGTGCTTGAGAAGAATGTATATCCTGCTGTATTTGGGTGTAATGTTCCATATATGTCTATTAGGTTCAGATTCTCTAATGTATTGTTCAAAGTCTTTGTTTCTTTATTGATTCTCTGTTGAGATGTTCTGTCCAATGGTGAGAGTGGTGTGTTAAAGTCCCCCCTATAATGGTAGAGGCATCTATTCCTTCACTTAGTTTTTCCAGTGTTTGGCTCACGTATTTGGAGGCACCCTTGTTGGGGGATAAATGTTTATGATTTTTCTTTCTTCTTGAAAGATTATCCCTTTCACTAATATGTAGTGTCCATCTTTGTCTCTGACAATTGTTTTGAATTTAAAATCTATTTTGCTGAAATTAGTATAGTTGCTCCTGCCCCTTTTTTGGTTATTGTTTGACTGTAAGATGGTTTTCCAGTCATTCACTTTCAATCTCCTAGAATCCCTGGGTCTAGTAGATGTGTTTCTTGTAGACAGCATATTGAATGGTTGTATTTCCTTATCCAATCTTCCAATAGTATCTCTTAACAGGTGAGTTTAATCCATTGACATTCAGTGTTATTACTTTTAAGGAATTACTTATATTAGCCATATTTTCTTTGGATTTGTGTTTGTCATATTTTGTTTGATTTTTTCCTCTTTTTGTCTTTTCAGTTGTTCTTACACTCTCCTCCAACTTTGTCTCTCCTGTTTTTTCTTTCCTCCTGTAGAACTTCCTTTAGTTATTTCTTAAAGGGCAGGTTTCTTGTTGGTATACTCTCTTAGCTTCTGTTTATCTGTAAATATTTTGAATTTTCCATCATTTTTGAATGCTAGCTTTGCTGGATAGAGTGTTCTTGGTTGGAAATTTTTTTCTTTTAGTACCTTGACTATATCATATCACTGCTTTCTTGCCTGCATGATTGTAGATGAGAAATCAGCACTTAATCTTATGGCGCCTCTTTTCTGTGTGATGGTTCTCTCTTCTCTTGCTGCTTTTAGTATTTCCTCTTTGTCTTGAGCATTGGATAATTTGACAAGTATATGTCTTGGGGTGGGCCTGTTGGGATTTGTGCTGTTTGGGGTGTGTTGTGCTTCCTGGACATGTACATCCATCTCCCTCAAGAGGTTTGGGAAGTTTTCAGCCATTATTTCCTTCATCACACCTTCTGTCCCCTTTACCTTCTCTTCTTCTTCTGGGATGCCTATAATGCATATGTTTGTGTGTTTTCTGTTGTCATTCAGGTCCTTAAGTCCCTTTTGGATTTTTTCTATCTTTTTATTGATCAATTCTACTCTCTGTTTGATTTCAGATATACTGTCTTCCATATCACTAATTCTTTCTTCTGCCTCTTCAAATCTGCTGTTATTTGCTGAGAGTATATTTTTGATTTCTTGAATTGGGCTGTTCATTACCATGATATCTGTTATCTTTTTGGGTATGATTACAATTTCTTCTGTATGCTCTCCAAGTGTTTTCTTAATATCCTGAATCTCTTGCTTCACTTCATTAAATTGGTCCATGATATATGTTTTGAGAGCTTTGATTAGTTGTTTGATGTTCCACTCCTCTTCCTGGTTTTTAGTTTGTTCATTGAATTGGACCATGTTTTCCTGATTATTGGTATGGTTTGCAGTTTTTTGTTGCTGTCTGGTCATCATTTTACTTGATGGGTTTATACAGTTGATTAGCTTCTTCTTCTAGTCTTGGAGTTTAATTAGTTCTTGTTTTTGTGTGCGTGCTGAGTCTTTTCTTTGTCACTTTTTCTCCTAATTCTATTTCCTTGTTGTTGGCTAAGTTTCCTTGAAGGAAAATACTAGGGCCAGAGAAAGCAAAAGGGTAAGAAAAGAAAAAGTATAATAGTAAATATTAGCAGAAGAACCATGTGAGATTTAGGAGAATGGATATTAAACTCATGTAAGCTGTGTAGAGTTATAACAGTAAAAAAGTGGAGTACCTATAATGAGATAGTAACCTGAATATGGAGAGGAATATAGTATGAATTGAAACGCCAATATGGTCAAGAGAGAGGGAAAGAGAAAAGAAAGGACAATAATACAAAGAGTGAATAAAAGATAGAAAACAGAATAGAGGTATTAGAAATGAAAAGTCAGAAAAATTGGGGGATAATTAAAAAAAGGTAGAATGTAAGAGAAACAATAAATGATGGAGGATAGAATGATGTAAAAGAAAGGGGATAGCACTGGTAGCCAAAATCAGTACACACAGAAAAGAGGAAATTGAGGGCAAGGAAGCACAGCAAATAAGAAATGCTGCCTGCATCACCTAATATAAAAATAGAAAAAAGAAGAAAATAAAGGGGAAAAGCAAGCCAGAATAAGAAAAAGAAAAAATGGCTGTAGGGGCATAAAGAGGAAGGAAAAACAAGAAAACAAAGCAACAATAAAGACCAGATAATACCTCAAGCAAGGAATCCTCTTTGCAATTGAATAAACTGCTTAGGAGTCTGACCTTCCCCCTTTCTCCCTTCCTCACTTCTCTCTCTCTCAGGGCAGCAGGGAGGCTGTGTGAGGGGTCCTGTATGAGATTCAAATGTGTCCTTGGTGAACCAACTAACCAAGAAAATAATGACTCAATTTCTTGAGAGAGAGCACCCACCCCTTGCCAGGAACCCTAAATATGCTGTTGGAAGCCTGCAGAGCACAGCCTACTGTCCCTCTCTCTTGGGTGTGCTATGAGGGGCTAGGTAATTTTCTGACTCCTCCTTTGCCCAGACCAAGTTTCCTATCCAAGGGCGTGTAAGTAAATTCGGCTCTCTCAGCAGATTCACTTCCCCTCTCTTCCTAGGTTCTCCCCAAGCCAGCTTGTATGCTCCTCCAAGCTCAAAAAAAGGAGGGGACCAGAAAATTGAACCTGCACTCCTTGGGCCCCTCTGCACCCCCCACCCAAACCCTCCCACTCCTGGAGTTATTCGGAAACCAGAGGGCTAGAGCAATGCCGGATTTCGGGGAGTGCTGGGTTCGGGAAAAAGAGGCCTGGAAGAATGCGGATTTGGGGTATGCGGGTCTGTGGAATGTGAGTTACGGGGGTTCAGGGAACATGGGCTTGGGGATCGCGTTTTGGGAAACACGGGGCTCGGGCACACTGCCGTGCGACCGGCAGTGGCCCTCAGCCCTAGGAAGAGGGGGTTTTGCCTTCCCACAGCTTCCAACTTCAGTGTTAGAAACCCGCAGTTTTACCTTGAGCAAGCACTCCTTTTGTCGCAGTCTCTCCAGATCGACGTTCAGACACTCCCTGCTCTGTCAGCTCCCAAGACAGCCCGCTCCGGCAGGACTCTGCCCCACTCAGCCGGGCCTTTGCAGGAGAGTTGACGAGGGAGCGCTCCCTCGGGTGCCATCTTGCCCCCCTCCTTAACGCATCCTTTGTTCTCATCTCTTATTTCATCTCAGACCTTCCTCTTAGGATCTTGTTTTTTTTCCCTGAAGTACATTTTTTAGATGTTCTTAGAAAAGGTCTGTAAACTTGTAAATGGCAAACAGTTTCAATTTTTGTTTATCTGAATATTTTTTTCTCTTGAAAAAAACTTCATTTGTGGTTCAAAAAACATTTTTTAAAAGAAATGCAAGCTGTCTTCAACAAGCCCACAGAATTTTTCTGAAAGTAAAGATTTTTTAAATAAGGAAAGTGTAACATTTTATGGATTGGAAAACCCTATTTTTATCTCAGTTTAAGATATAAATTCCTTCCAAGTTCATCTATAGATGCAGTGTGATCCCAATGTAAATTTATGTGGAAATACAAATGTTAGAATGATTAAAACAATTTTAAAAAAGAAGAACAAATTTGGAGGACATATATGACTTAATTTCAAGATTTTCTATAGAGCTAAACTAATAAAAAGACAATACGGTTTAGGTTAAGGAGAAACATATAGATCAACAGTTCAGAAATAGACTCACACCAATACGGTAAATTGATTTTCAACAAAGATGTGAAGGCAATTTACTGGGAAAGGAACATCATTTCGTAATGGTGCTGGAACAAATGTGTATCCATATGGAAAAATGAACACCGACCTTTACTTCACCATATACACAAAGAGTAGCTTCAGATGGAGTATAGACCCAAACGTAGAAGCTGAAAGTATAAAACATCTAGAAGAAAACTCAAGTTAAAATCTTTTTTGCAGCATTGGATAGGAAAATTTTCTTAAGTATTTCACAGAAAGCATAAACCATGAAAGAAAAACTCAATAAAATGAATTTATCCAAAATAAAATGTTTTGCTTTTCAAAAGACAAATTTAATGAAATCAGAAGACAAACTATAGATTTGAAGAAAATACCTGCAATAAATTTAGATGCCAAAAGACTTGTATCCAGAATACAAATGAAGACACAATTCACAAATTAGACAAACTGGGAAAAGGATGGGGCTCAGGCGACTGAGCTCCTGCCTACCGCATGGGAGGTTCATGGTTCAGTTCCTGGTGCCTCCCGGAGAAGACAGTGAGCCGGTGCACGGGCAGGCGTGGCAAGCTGACACAACAAGATGATGCAACAAGAGACACAAGAAGAAAAACATAGTGAGAGACACAACAAAGCAGGCTCCTGGTGCTTTCCAAAGAAAATGAGCAACATAGGAAGCTGATGCAATGGGCAGCCATGGCAAGCTGTCGCAATAAGATGATGCAACAAGAGACACAAGAAGAAAAATTATGAGAGACAGAACACAGCAGGGAATGGAGGTGGCTCAAGCAATTAGGCACCTCCCTCCCACATCGGAGGTCCCAGGTTCAGTTCCCAGTGCCTCCGAAAGATACAGCACTCAGCAAGTGCAAACAGTAAGGGGGTGGGAAGAAATAAATAAATAAAATGAATCCTAAAAAAAAAAGACAAACCACCCAACTTAAAAATGAAAGGGGAGTGAATGTGGCTCAAGCCGTTGTGCACCTGCTTCCTACACGGGAAGTCCAGGGTTTGGCTCCCGGCCCCTCCTAGAAAGAAACAAGAACAAACAACAAGCAAAAGAAATGAAAAAAACAAAACAAAACAACTCAGGGGAGTCATGGCTCAGTGGCTGAGCTCTGGCTTCCCATATACGAGGTCCTGAGTTCAATGCCTGGCCCAAGGGGGAAAAAAAGATTTGACAGATATTTTACAAAAGAATGGTCAAGAAGGACATGCAAAGGTGCTCAAAATCATTAAATGCAAACTCTACCACAATGGGAGTTGACTACACATCACTAGGATGTTGTTAATAAAAGTATCGTTGAGGATGTGCAGGAAATTGAGCTCTCACGCCCTTATGCTGGGAGTATAAAATGACATGATCACTTTAATAATTAAACACACACCTACCACACAACCAGGAATCTCACTTTTGGTATGAAATGAGAACATGTCTGCGTTCATCTATGAACACAGAGATGACTGTTCATAACAGGGTGATTCACAATAACAAAACATAGAAACAACCTAAACATCTTTCAGAGAATAAACAAAATGTGGTATGTCAAACAACAAAATACTCCTCAGACATAAAAAAGAATGAACTACTGATACATGACACAGCATGGATGAGCCTCAAAATCATTATTCCAAGTGAAAACAATCCTGACACAATAAAGTACATGCTCTATGATGTCATTCATATAAAAAATTTGGGAAACGCAAACTTATGGATACTGTTTGGGGCCAGTGGCAGAGGGGGGCATGAATTACAAAGGGGCTTGAGGAAGCAGCTTTTTCAGTGACAGAGAAGTTCTGTATTTTGATGGGGCAGTGGGTTTGCTGGTATATGATCAATAAAATCTCATTGAATTGTACACATTAAATGAATGTGGTTTATTTTAAATATGTAATACCTCAATAAGGTTGATTACTTTTACTTTATCAGATTTAGAATTCTCAAAGCTGGTTTCCATTGTTGCAAATGATAAATCAGATGTCAGTGTTAACTATGATTCGTTGAAAAAAAGCTTTCCTTTTCTCTGGCTCTATTTAGGACCTTTCTTTGTCTTTGGTTTTCGGCAGTTTCATCGTGCTGTGGATTTCTCTTTCTTCATCCAAAGACATATTAGGCTCTTCTGTGGAAGTTCTAGGAACATTTCAGACATTATTTCTTCCAATACTGTCTTTATCTCATTCTCAGTTTCTGCTCCCTGCACTAAACTCAACTTGGATAGGACTTCGGCGTTGTGTTTTGTTCTTCACACCTGATAAAGTCATGACAACCAAAGTTTGCAATGCCTTGGTTTGGAAACAGCCTTCCTTCAAGGGGAAATCTGTCCTGCTTGCCTCGCTCGACTCCTGATCTCACTTATTTTTGCCACCTGAACATTCCTTACTTTCTTGGTAGACATTTGAAGTGATTTAAAACGTATTTCACTTTGCATTTTAATGCGTTTACAATGGCAGGATTCATTATGCAATTGAGCCTGCTGTACTGTCAGAAAACGGAGCTGCAAGCTTCAGCTAGCCCCATTTAAAAATTGCTGTGATAACACGTTATTCTACAAACTCTTCCTTTTAGCAGCGATTCCTTCCTCACGACACAGGTCGGGGGCTCCGGCTGCATGTGCCAGCTAAAAAAGCCTTTAGAAACACGAATCACATTGGGAGAGTGCAGAGAGCTTGGCGGTGGAGGTGAGTGCTGCTCTGAGGCCCCCTCGCAGCCTGAGGGCCACGGGGATTCCCACGAAGCCAGGGCACTCCCGGTGAGCGAGGGACTGCATTGGGAGGAGGGCACGATGTCCTCACATTTCACAGGAATTGTGTGTGCATTGCAGCACGAACTCAAGACTGTGTGAAGCAAACTTTGGTGACTGTCAAGAAAATCTTTTGAGACAGTTGTGATTATTAGAAGAAAAAGGAACAATTTGTTTCTTTTTTCTAGATTGGTGGAATAATCTTTCAAAAACGACAGATCTTGCAGATAGAAAGTTTTAACTTTATTATTCAACTCATGCTGATTTTTATGCCTATTCACGAGAGAATAGTTATTCTCAATGTTCTGGAATTTGATACTTAGTTTAACTTCATAATCGTTTCACTTTATATTATTATACCTCTGAATTTCAGATGTTGCAAAAGTGCTAACCAAGCTTGAGTACTAGTTTTCCTTATGGGCATTGGTCAATGTCCTATTTTCTGCTTATATATGTTAGTTTTAACTATTTCTCAACTATCTAAGGTAAATAACCATAACTTGTGACTTTTAAAAGTGATCACAGTAATTCACATGCATCAATTAAATAAATATGAACTACTTATTTTCAGTCCATCAAGATTGTAATGAACCAATTTATATGACTGTAGTATTTTTAAGTTATCAATGTCCTATCAATAATTATTGTTCAATATTTCTTAATAAGAGGGAGATTTTGAATTTGTATTTCATTTTGTATCGTTCTGAAAAGGATTCCTATTTTTTAAAAATACAATAGTCCTAAGTAGGCACATGTTGCAGTTTTGCAGTGCACTTTAATGTTTGTTATTCCTGCCTTCACATTTTGGAAGTATGGTAGTGTT
Organism: Dasypus novemcinctus; assembly: GCF_030445035.2. Lineage (NCBI taxonomy): Eukaryota > Metazoa > Chordata > Mammalia > Cingulata > Dasypodidae > Dasypus > Dasypus novemcinctus. Next base: position 165,588,645 of record NC_080677.1, on the reverse strand, counting down.
TTTTTATCAGTCTGTATTTCTGAAAAATGTATTGCCTTAATGAGCATAAATTTCAATTTCTGAACAGAAATTAAAGTGGAACATTGAGCACAATGTTTGATTGCACAAGGAGCATGCACTTATATCAGGCTCTAGTTTTGAAAAAATATGTATTGTTTTAATAAGCAGTTCTTTAAAATACTGAAGAGAAAACAGCCTGGAAGACTGAAAGCAATATTGGGTACTGCGGAATGAACTAAGATTTTAAGATTTTCGTTTGGCTCGACTGTTCACCCGGTATGTAGCACCAGAGAAAGTACTTTCTCACTACAAATTTTAAATAGATAAATTCTAAAAGGAGTTATTTCCTATGAAACGTTGTGTGTTTCGAAGCAGGTGAAATTTATGTAACCACTGTCATATAGGTGCTCAAAAAGTTATCTTTTCTATTTTGGGGTCAAATCTACACACCAGCCCGAATTTATTCCATTTGTGGGGCAAGGACCGAAGGAGTTTACAGCTTACGCTCCACGCATCGAAGAAGACGCGCGGGGTGGTGCCCTTGGCGGCAGTCTGCCTCCGGGCCGCCAGGGGGCGTGCTAACTGGAGGCTCCCGCGCTCCCCGCCGGGGGCTCCCGCGCTCCGGGGAGGCTGCAGGCGCCCGGGCCGCCGCGGACAGCGGGGCGACGCGCCCCCTGGCGGGGAGGAGGTGCGCCCCGCCCTGGTCCGCGACGTTTCCGGGAATGCATCTTCCGCTTCGGAACCTCGCGGGCCGCGCTCCCGCCTCCAGGGAACTTCCGTCGGGGACCGCGCGGGGCGGATGAAAGTGGAGGCAGCCACAGGTTCGCGAGGAGGCAGTGCTCGCAGCGCGTTTCCTCGGCTCCCCGGAGGCGAGTGACTTCCACGCGCGGCCGGGGGCGCTCCTGCCTGTGAGCTCAGCCTCCCCCGGCCGCGCAGGGGCCGCGCCGATGCGGTTTTCACCCAGCGTTCATTTAAAAATTCTTTTGTACATGTCCTGCAGTTGATTATTTTACAGGGTGCACGCACTTCTGCATGAAACCCACTCCTGCATTTGTCGCAGGGAGCAGATGAGATGCCACCTAACACCACGCGGTGGCCCCTGTAGAAGGTCCTAGGGCAGTTCTGAAGAATTACGGGTTGAAGCATACTTCTTCCAGAGCAGTTGCTGACCATCAGGAGGTATGGGCCGAACTTCACAGTACCGAGAATATGCATAGCTTTTGCAGCTCAGGGATGGCCTAGTTCTTCTGACTTCGTTTGATTTTTGTTTATTTTATTGAATTAAATCAATTTTGTTGGCTTGTCACTCTTTCATATGCTTTGTGTCTTGGTGTATATGTAAATAAATAGTTCCTCTAAATACAGTTTCTTTTTGTATCACTATTCTGCCAATGATAGTTCAGATTTTAAAAAATTCCAGACCTGGATCTCAAAAATTTTAATAAAATACTCTTTAATGCTTCTCATTGCTTGAATTTTGCTTTTTCTAGAGAAAATCTTAAGAATTCAATTTTCAGCTTATAAATTTCAAGGTTATCAATTTAGTCAAAGCGAAATCCTGGCATTTGAAGATTCCATATTTGGATACATAACTCTTCTATTCAAAACACTTTTTTTCCTGTGCTTTTATTTGTACTAGCAATATGTTTTTTAAAATAATAAGAAGAAACAAACAAAAAAAAAGACAAACAAGGAAATTCCTCACCTCTCAATCTCTCTATGCTCCCCTGCTGTACATAGCGGCTATTTCTAGCTATTCTTGCACAATTATTTACTTATTTATTCATTGAGCAGTTTTATTGAAATATATTTACATACCATATCATCTGCTCAAAATATATAATCAATGGCTTAGTAAAATCATAATGTTGTGCATCATTGCCACAAAATTTTTAGAATAATTTCATTACTCCAAAAAGAAAAAAACTCCACACCACTTAGCAGTCCTTCCCCAGTCCCATGAAGTCATTTAATCTAAAAATCATTTTTATAAATTGACTTATATTTACATTTAATATAAATGGAATCATACAATATGCAATACTTTGTGTCTGGTTTCTTTCACTTAGCATAATATTTTTTTGTCTGATATTAATATCTTGTACCATTAACATTCATTTGCTCAGTTTCAAAGAAAAACCATCTTACATATGCAGTTTTACCCATATTCATATTTCACGTGTGGTTTTACTATGCTACACAGTCCCATGTTACATTTCTAAGCTTTGCTTTTAGTAATATACATGACCTTAGACTTTCCCTTTAAACCACTTTCATACTAACATACTAGTACTGCTAGTTACTAACAGTATATCGGGCTTTTACCTTTTCTATTCATTTCCAAAGATTAACACACATCTCTTTATACCAATTCTGCACGTTAACCCTCAACTTTCTATTTTCTATTTTCATTCTATTTTCTGGTGGCCCATATTCAAGTTATTAACTCCATGAGCTTACACAATATATTTAGTTCATAGTAGCGCAATAATACAGTGTTTGTCCTTTTGTGTCTGCCTTGTGTCACTCAAAATAATGTCCTCCACCTTCATCCATATTGTCACATTTCATTTCTTCTTACAGCTGCATAATATTCCATTGTGTGAATACACCACAGTTTGTTTATCCATTCATTGGTTGATGGACACCTGGGTTGTTTCCATCTTTTGGCAATCATGAATAATGCCACTAAGAACATTGGTGTGCAGATGTCTGTTCGTGTCACTGCTCTCAGTTCTTCTGGGAATATACCCAGTAAGGCTATTGCCAGGTCCCATGGCAAATCTATATGCAGCTTCTTTAGGAACTGCCAAACAGTCCTCACAGTGGCTGTACTGTTCTATATTCCCACCAGCAGTGAAGAAGCATTCCTCTCTCTCCACATCCATTCCAATATTTACCATTTCATGACCTTTTAATAGTGGCCATTCTAATAGGTGTGAAATGATATCTCATTGTAGTTCTATTTTGCATTTCCCTAATTGCTAGTAAAGTTGATCATTTTTCATGTGTTTTACATCAGGTTGTTTGTCTTTTTATTATTGAGTTGTAGAATCTCTTTATATACCATGAATATTAAACCCTTACCAGATATGTGATTTCCAAGTATTTTCTCCAATTGATTTGGCTGCCTCTTCACCCTTTTGACAAAGTCCTTTGAGGTGCAAAGTGTTTAATTTTGAGGAGGTCCCATTTATCTATATTTTCCTTTTGTTGCATGTGCTTTGGGTGTAAGGTCCAAGAAACCACCACCTACCACAAGATCTTTAAGATGTTTCCCTACATTTTCTCCCAGTAGCTTTATGGTCCTGGCTTTTATATTTAGGTCTTTGATCTATTTTGAGTCGATTCTTGTATAGGGAATGAGATACGGGTCCTCTTACATTCTTTTGGTTATGGATATCCAGTTCTCCCAGCACCATTTTTTTAAGAGACTGTTTTGTCTTGTTGATGTGGGTTTGAGAATTTTGTTGAAAACCAGTTGACCATAGATGTGAGTGCTTATTTCTGGACTCTTAAATCTTTTTAAAAATTTATTATTATTATTATTATTTAAAAGAAGCTTTAGATTACATGTTACATCAAAAATATAAGGATTCCATATACCTCACCCCCTCCCTTCCCATACTTTTCCCCATTAACATCATCTTTCATTTGTGTGGTACATTTGTTATAATTGATGAACACATATTGAAGTATTGCTACTAACCATGATCTGTAGTTTACATTATGGTTTACACTTTGCACTGCACAATTTTATAGGTTTTGACAAAATATATAATGGCCTGTATCCATCAGTGTTATGCAGAACAATTCCAAATCCCCCAAATTACTCCTATTCTTTTCTCACCCTCCCCTCGGAACCTCTGGTGACCACTGCCTTTATATCAATGTTACAAGTTCTTCCATTACTAGAATAATAAGTCTACTTTAATCCATAGTTACATTCCCACCTTATGTTTGTCCATTCCACAGTCTTGAGGATTTGGAGAAGGTGATACCCACTCTGCTTCCGGTGTTGAGGGGGGTTTAGATCCTGTGGGCAGATGGGTGGAACTGTCTTGCTTGCTGTTGTAGATACTCTCTGTTTTTTGGGTTGGGTATTGTTCATCACATCCTTTTGCTAGTTGTCATGGGTGAATCCAATAAATTGGAGGGTAGGTGTTGGCTGCAACTCTGCTGAGATTCAGGACTCAACTGGCACATGAATAGCTGGAAGATTTAGGTCTCTGGGAAACATATTTAATGGGTATAGTATAGGTTCAAATGAAAGGGGCATAAGAACCATGTGTAGGAAAATTATAAATGAGTTCAACTCTGATGCACTGGAGGGATAGGTTATCATATATCCCAGGATAAGGCCTATTGACAGGGTGCTGAATTTCTAGGGTTGTCTACTCTGCCTATAGTGTCTAGATTTCTCTAGAGCCCTCAGGAGCTCCCTACTTGAGGCACTGTTTTTTGCGGCAGTAGGTGAGATCCTCCTAAGATGCATAAGCGTTACCCCTGGAGGGACTTGACTTACTTTGAAATCTCTTAGCATAAAAACTCATTTGTATTTAATATTTTCCCCTTTTGGTCAAGGTTTTCTTCCAAATGTATCCCTAATTATCACTTGGTAATAATCCCTTGGTTCCAGGGAGGCTCATGCCTGGGCATCATGTCCCATGCTGGAGGGAAGGTAGTGAGTTTATATGCTGAGGACTATCAATTATATTCCACTGATTGATGTGTCTATCTCTATGCCAATAGCAGGTTGTTTTGACCACTGTAGCTATGTAATATATTTCAAGTTCTGGCAGTGACGTTCCTCCCACATTGCTTTTCTTTTTTAGAATGCTTTTGGCTATTCAGGTGAACTTTTCTTTCCAAACGAATTTGGTAATTGCCTTTTCTATCTCTGTAAAGTAGGTTGTTGGAATTTTGATTGTTATTACATTAAATTGATAAATCAGTTTGGATAGGATTGACATCTTCACGATATTTAGTTTTCCAATCTATGAATACTGAATGTCCTTCCATTTTTTTAGGTCTTCATTGATTTCTTTTAGCATGCTTTATAGTTTTCTGCATATAGGTCCTGTATTTCTTTGGTTAAATTGATAGGTAGGTATTTAAATCTTTTTGTTGCTATTGTAAATGGAATTTTTTCCTGTATTTTCTCCTCAGACTGTTTAATACTAGTATACAGAAACATTATTGATTTTTGCATGTTGATCTTGTATCCTGCCTCTTTGCTTACATTGTTTATTAGCTCAAGTGTCTTTGTCATAAACATTTCAGAATTTTCTAAATATAGGATAATGTCATCTGCAAATAGTGAGAGTTGTACCTCCTCTTTTCCTATTTGGATGCCTTTATTTATTTTTCTTGACTACTTGCTGTAGCTAGAACTTCTAGCACAATGTTGGAAACAATAGTGACAGTGGGAATCCTTGTCTTATTCCTAATCTTAGAGGGAAAGCTTTCAACCTTTCTTCACTGAGTATGATGTTGGCTGTACATTTTTCATATACGCTTTTTATCATATTGAGGAATTTCCCTTCTATTCCTATCTTTCAACATGTTTTTATCAAGAAAGGATGGTGGATTTTGTTGAATGCCTTTTCTGCATTGGTCTAGGTGATCGTGTATTTTTTTCTTCAATTTGTTAATGTGGTGTATCATGTTAATTGATTTTCTTATGTTGAACCACCTTTACATACCAGGAATAAATCCCACTTGGTCGTGATTTATAAGTCTTTTGATATGATGGTAGATTCTATTTGCAAGTACTTTGTTTAGAATTTTTACAGAGATTGTTTGTAATTTTCTTTCCTTGTTGTACCTTTACCTGGCCTTGGTATTAGGGTGATGTTGACTTCATAAAATGTGTTGGGTAATTTTCCTTCCTCTTCAGTTTTTTGGAAGAACTTAAATGGGATTGGTGTTGATTCTTCTCTACATGCTTAGTAGAATTCACCTGTGAAGCCATCCAGTCCTGGACTTTTCTTTATTGGGAGATTTTTGCTGATGGATTCAATCTCTTTAAATGTGACTGGTTTGTTGAATTCTTGTATTTCTTGCTACATCAGTGTAGGTTGTTTGTTCATTTCTAGGAATTTGTCCATTTCATCTAGGTTGTCTAGTTTGTTGGCATACAGATTCTCATAACATCCTCTTATGATCTTTTATATTTCTGTGGGGTTATCATAACTCCCCTCCTTCATTTCTGATTTTATTTATTTGCATCCCTTCTCTTTTTTCCTTCGTTAATCTAGCTAAGAGTTTGTCAATTTTATTGATCTTCTCAGAGAACCAGCTTTTGGTTTTGTTGATTTTCTCTGTTATTATTATTTTTTGTTCTCAATTGCATTTATTTCTGCTCTAATCTTTATTATTTCTTTATTTCTGCTTGCTTTGGAAAAGGCTTGTTGTTCTTTTTTAGTTTCTCCTGGTGTTCAGTTAGATTTTTTATTTTACCTCTTTCTTCTTTTTTCATATAGGCATTTGAGGCTATAAATTTCCCTCTCAGGATTGCCTTTGCTGTATCCCATATGTTTTGTTAAGTTGTATTCTTGTTTTCATTTGTCTCAATATATTTACTAATTTCACTGACAATTTCTTCTTTGACCCACTGATTTTTTAGGAGTATGTTGTTTAGCCTCCACACATTTGCTTCCCATCTATTTGACTTCCAGTTTCATTTCATTATGATCTGAGAAGGTGCATGGTACAATTTCAATCTTTTTATATTTATTGAGACCTGCCTTGTAACCTACAGTGTGGTCTATCCTGGAGAAAGATCCATGAGCACTTGAGAAGAACATATGACCTGCTGATTTTGGGTGCAACGTTCTGTAGATGTCTGTCAGGTCTAGCTCATTTACCATGTGGTTCATGTTCTCTGTTTCTTTGTTGATCTTCTGTCTAGTTGTTCTATCTAATAATGTGAATGGTGTGTTGAAGTCTCCAACTATTATCGTAGAGATGTCTATTTCTCCCTTCAGTTTTGCCAGAGTTTGCTTCATCTTAAGTGCATAGATATTTATGACTGTTATATCTTCCTGATAGATTGCCCCTTTTATTAATATATAATGGCCTTCTGTCTCTCCTGTACTTTTTTGTATTTAGAGTCTGTTTTTTCTGATATTAGTATAACTACCCCTGCTATTATTTTGGTTACTGTTTGCTTGGAGTCTTTTTCCAATCTTTCAGTTTCATCAGTTTGTATCCCTGGGTCTAAGGTGAGTCTCTTGCAGACAGTATATGTAGCTCATGTTTTTTAAAATCCATTCTGTCAACCTATGTCTTTTGATTGGGGAGTTTAATCCATTAACATATAATGATATTATTGTAAATACATTATTTACTTCCACCATTTTATTCTTTGGTTTTCATATGTCATATATTCTTTTCATCTTTTTACTCACTTATCCTTTCTGCTATTCTTTCTTCTATACTCTTCTTCAAGCCTCTCTCTCCTGTCTTTTTCTTTCAGGCTATAAGTCTTCCTTTAATATTTCTTGCAAAGGTGAATTTTTTTTTTAGAAACTCTCTTAGTTTCTGCTTGTTTGTGAATATTTTAAACTCACCTTCATATAAGAAGGGAAATTTTGCTGGATAAAGAATTCTTGGCTTGCCATTTTTCTCTTTCAGTATCCTAATTCTATCATTCCATGCTTCTGTGGTTTCTGATGAGAAATTTGCACTAAGTCTTACTGATATCCCTTGTATATGATGGTTTGTTTTTCCCTTGCTGCTCTCAGAATTTTCTCTTTATCTTTGACATTTGACATTCTGAGTAATATGTATCTCAGAGTAGGTCCATTTGGGTTTATTCTGATTGGAGTACACTGTACTTCTTGAATGAAAGTTCATTTCTTTCATGAGAGTTGGGAAATTTTCAGCTACTAATTCCTCATCTTCTCTTTCTGCCTTCTTTCCTTTCCCTCTCCTTCTGGAACTCCTATGACATGTATTTTGTTGTGTTTCATGTTATTAATCAAAATTTTTTCACATTCTTTTCTATTCTCTCTTCAATTTCAGTTGTTCTGTCTTTAGTATCACTTATTCTTTCTTCTATCACTTTGAGTCTGCTGTTGTATGCCTCTAATTTGTTTTTGATTTCACCTACCATGTCTTTCATTCCCATGAACTGTTATTTTTCTATTCAGGATTTCAAATTCTTTTTTGTGCTTTCTCAGTTTCTTCTTAAGTCCTTTATCTCTTTAGTCATATTGTCTTTCAACTCATCATTTTAATTTTGGAATGTGTGTGTATCTCATTGACTAGTTGTCTCAAATCCTATGCCTCTTATGGGGCTTTGATATATTATTTTTCTTGGGCCATTTCTTCCATTTTCTTAGAATGGATTGCAATTTTTGCTGATGTCTATGCATCTGATTAGGACCATGAGATTACTCAGATGCTCAATTTCTCTCTGTTTCAAAGGAATATAGTGGTGGGAGGCTGTGAGTTACTGCTCTTCTTTGATTCTTGATTCAATTTGTTCTGGGTTTTTAGGCTTGTTCCTGTTAGTTGCTCATATCTGGACCCTGGACCCAGTAATGGGTTGCAGACCTGCTTCCTAGGGCATTGGGGAGGGAGGCTATAAAGGCTGGAAAAAGCCCCTCATTTACTTTTAATTTCCTCACATGCACTTCCTTGTTCTGCCAGCAGATGGCGCGCCTTGACAGCCCTCTCAGTTCAAAGTCTTGTCAGAGAGTGTTTTCTGCAACGAGGACCAATGACTGTGATGGAGGATTGTGCCTGGAGGAAAGGAGTCTTGTAATTCAAACTTTCTCAGAGGCAGTTCTGCAACCTTTGCTGGCAGCCTGCTCCCTTTTCCCAGGTAGGAAATAATTCCACTCCCCTTGGCACCCTCAGCAACCGGTTCCATTCAGTAGAGAGGAGGATTGAGAGGGTCGTACGTCTTTAGCCCCTTGCCAGCTCCCAGGGCAAACAATGGTGCCACCCGACCCAGCCAGGAAGGGCCCCTGGGACACACCGACCAAAGGTGTGGTCAGAAGCTGCGTCAGCCTCAGGCTGTGCCCTCTCCCTCCCCCTTCCTGGGGGCGCGGATCCACGGGCCTTCCTTTTCTATGGTCACTGGCCTCAAGTCCTGAGAATTAAAAAGTGTCTGTGTGGGTAAGGGAGGATGCTGGCAGCAGCAGCTGCGGTTTTAAACCCACAGTTTTGCTGTTGCAATTCTTTTTCTTTGCACCTTCTCTCTATTGGCCAGTGTCCAGCCTTCCCCTGGTGTCCTAAACCCTAGAAGATATTTTTCCAGGTTATTTCTTCCTGTCCTCTAGCTATTTTTCTGGGAGAGAAGAGAGTCGTATGTCTTTCTAGCTGCCATCTTCCTGGAAGTCCCAGTTCACTTTCTTTGTATTAATTCCACAGGAATTTTTCAGTTTAAAATTCAGCATCATACTTTCAACATACTATAGATAATTAAGGAGAACAGGAAATTGAACATATGTAAAGACTGGAAAGCTTAATCCTTGTCATTATCAGAGAAGACAGGAATAGGAATTAAATAATCATCCTATAATTACACATACTTCAAACTTCCCTTATAATTTCATTTTTTTTTTTGGTCAAAATAGCCAACCTTTTAAGAGATAGCTATATATTTCTTTCAAAATAAAAGTAGTATACATTACCAAAAAAGAACATTTCTGACGTTATAAAGCAGTGCTTAAAATTGAGTACTTTTTGAATCCCCAAACTTTCCTTCCCATAAATAAGCAATCAATTATACCATCTAGAACACCAAACCATGTATTGCTGCTAAGGACTGGTGAAATTCCACTTAGTTAAAGGACGGTTTTTAAGTGGATTCTATTTTATCATCTCTCTTAAGCACAGTTCTTGGCTCTTGCCCCACATGATGCGCTTTCAGCTATTCCCCTGCTTGAGACAAATCTATTATATTGTTCGTCAACCACATTTCATTAATATTTATTAGCTTTCATTGTGTATCGGGTACTATGCTAAAGAATAAAAGGATGTAAAGGGTATCAGGTGGTCTATCATCGGCCGGCCACTGACGGCTGTTACGAGCGAAGTGCTTTCTTCTCGGGCTTCTGTTCTGGAGTTGGGTCTCCTGTCTCGCTAGCTTTCCTCTCTACCTGACCACCTGGAAACCTCTCATTTCCCCGACCTCGGAAACGTGGAGTGCCTGAGGGCTGAGTCCTGGGCCCTTGCTCCACCTCTGCCAGCTCCCCTGGACAGCCCCTGCAGGCCGTGGTTTAAAGCTCTGACAGCATCCTCGTGTGTCCGAGCCAGAGCTCTCCTGAACGCGCTGCTACAGGACCTTTGCTCTTGGACCGCCCACAGGCATCTCGGACTGACCATTTCCTTCTTTCTTTTTTCCCACACTGTTGGGTTTTTAAATTTGCAAATATTTTCCTTTTTTTAAAGTTAGAGATGTTGTAGGTTTACAGAACAACCCTGCATAAAATACAGAGTTCCCATATACCACCCTATTATTAACACTTTGCATTGGTGTGCAACTTTGTTATTATTCGTGAAAGAAATTCTTATAATGGTACTATATACCATAGTCCATTGTCTACAACAGGGTTCAGTGTTTGTCTTGTGCGGTCCTAGGCTTTTTTACGGTTTTTATTCTAGTAACGTGTGTACAACCCCCTCGCCTCTGAGCCTCCTGGAACGTGCAGCAGCTCCCGCCCGGGCCTCTGCCTCGCTGCCTCCCTTGCAGCTGCCTCCCTTGCACCTGCACGTTCTCTCCCTGATGTCTACACCGTGGCTCCTTCACTTCCTCATTCCTTGGCTTAGACGTCGCCCTCCTGGTTCCCCGAAGCACAAGTGCAGCCCTCCGCCCACCTCCTTATGCGGCTTCTTTGCTGGAATCTTTTGCATCGTCCTTATCACCATCTATTCTGCTTATTTTGTCTACCGTCTCTCTCTCCAGACAAGAATGGAACTCCAGCAGGGCCGGGGCCTGTCTGCCGCGCACAGCTGTGTCCTCGGCCCTGGGGATAGCGCCGGGAGCTTGGCAGGAGCCAGGGAGAAGTTGTTAAATGAGTGAATGAATGGATTCTCCATCTCCAAGGACTAAAAATAAAGCTGGGAAGACAGAAGACAACTCTAATACCTCACTGGAAGGGGGATAGATACTGAGAATTATAGAAACAGAGAAACAACTGAGCGGTCCTGCCTGGTGGATGCAGATGCCGAGGCTTCACCTTGACAAGGTTGGGCCTGGGTGTTGAAGAGTGAGTAGGAGTTTTCCAGATCTTGAGGGGAAAGGTATGCTAGGAAGGGGAACAGCACAAAGATCTGGAAGCTTGAGTATCCGTGGCATTTGTGAACAAGGAAGGAAGGAATTTGGGAGTCTGGAGTTGGATATGTATATGGATGTGTGAGATTGGGGCAATTAAGCAAAAAAAAGTTTAGATACAGGTAAATGCAGTGAAGTGGGGGAGGGAGCTGAGGCAGGAGGCGACTCTGGCCCTCCTGGACGGGGCGGGTGAGACCTGAGCTAGCCCGGTCAGCAGGGCTCCCGGCAGCTGGTCCACCCCGTCCGAAGGACTGGGCGGGGCGGTGCGGAGTGTGGACGGCGCTTCAGGACCGAGATCGTGAGGGCCCCGGCGCCGGCGCAGGCTGGCCTCTCCATCTGCCCTTGTGGAGACGCTCTCCGGGCCGTGCCGAGCCTCTCGCGGCAAGGCCTGCGGGCTGGACTCCGCGGAGCTGCCGGGGAAGGCGTTAGTCTGTGAGCGTGAGAGGACACGGATATTTGCAGACGCCGCTGTCGGCCGGTTGCGTGGCTCTGGGTTTGGCCCTTGACTGCCCACGGCCCACGCAGCCTTTCTCAGATGAGCAGCAGGACTGTATGGGCCTTATCCCGTGCCTTTAGACAGCGTTTGTTGTGTCCCGGCCGTGTTCACTGTGAAAGGCTCTGCCAGGGAGACTGGCTCGAGCCTTCGAGCTGTGCCGTTCATTGCCGCCTGGGCCGTTGAAGCACCCGTGAGAGAGCCACAGTAAAAACCCGTGGCCTCGCAGACGAGGCTCTGAGGGGAGCGCGCCGCTGGCGGTGAACCTCGTGTGCTCCCATCACGAGCCTCTAAACTGGGATGGAATCATCACCCAAAGTCCATCTTTTTTCTGGCTGTCCCTAAATGTTCTGCATGTTCCAATTCAGCAGTTCCATGATGCGGGACACGTGTGCACACGTGTGCACGGGTCCTTGCATGTGCATGCGTGCACACGGGGGCGTGTGCTTGTGTGAGTAGGTGTTAGCGTCCTGGCTAAGGTACAGGGTCGACGGGCGACGTGGCTGCAGCCAGATACGCACTGAACAGCCCAGGCGCCCGCCGGCCTCTCACCTGCAGATCCCAAATGCCCCGTTCCTGCCGTTTGACGAGAGGCCGCTTCGTGCTCATCCTTTTCTCTGTTCCTCACACGCTTACCCGGCCCTGCCTGCTGGAAGGGCCCCTGATTTAGAACGGTCAGCACGTGCCTGGTCAGGCGCTGGGGCCTGGGCTGGAGCCACGGGCCGCACAGCATCCTGCTCCGCGCGTGTGGACGTGGAGTGATGGGACCCAGGAGGGGGACCTGGCTGACCCCGGCCTCCAGGGCGCTTCCTTCTGGGGTGCTCCTGGCTCCGCTGGACGCGCAGTGGCCCTGCAGCCTCGTGCTCGGCGCAGGAGTGACCATCTTCCCGTGTCCTTCAGGCCTTGGTGCCAGCAGCAGGGCCTTCCTGGCTGGAGCGGGCCCGCTCCGGGCTTCCTCCCGCCGGCCAGTGCTGGGCCCTCGGGCCGAGGCCTTCTCTCAGAGTCCCGACCCCCGCCGCCCCTCTCGGCCTCGGCGCCTGCATCTTTCTGCAGGTTCATTTTCACACACCCCAAGGGAAGGGGCTTTGCCTCCTCCTGGCTGGCCCCCTGGCTTTACCCTGCAGATTGGAGCGAGGGCTCGGCCCTCAGGCCCGTCCGGAAGAACAGGAGGCGACATCAAAGAGTGAAGCAGGACCTCTCCCCGTGGAACACGCCTGGACAGCAGGACCAGCCGCCCCCGGAGTCGCGCTAAGCGGCAGAAAACGCGCTCGGAAGAGGGGGTCCTTGAGAGAGAGTGCTATTGCTTCATGTCTTGCTTTGTGAGGACGGTTCTTAGTGGACTGTTTTCAGAGCAGTTTTGTGTTTGCAGAAAACGTGCACAGAAAGCAGAGTCCCCTCCGCCCGCTGCAGCGCCCCTCTCAGTAACTCCTGGGTTAGGCTGGTTCATCAGTCACAGGCGGTGAGCCACATCGCCGCGTTCTCGGCCAGCACAGCCCGCAGCTGGCGCTGGGGCCTCTGCTGCTGCGCGGCTCCTGGGCTCTGTCCGGGTTTGTTGACTGCCAACAGAAGCCGGGGGATTGTGAGCCTCAGCTGTCTCGTGGAAGGATGAGAAGGGGCCAGCGAGCAGCAGTGGGGCAGTGACCACTGAGCCGATGGGCTGGGTCCAAGGTGGGCGGCTGTGCCGAGGTAGAGAGGCGCGGAACCAGGAAACCTGAGGGAGCTTTGCCAAAAGCTGGTGATCTTAGAGACGAGGCTTCCCAGATAGCATTTCTTTTTTTTTTTTTAAGTTTGAGAACTGTTTTTATTTTTCATTTAAAAATAACTTGATTTATAGAAATGTTGCAAATACAGTACAAAGGGTTCCTATACACCCACCACCCAGACTCCTTTATGTTAATGTCTTAATAAGCACAGTACTATGATCAAAATCAGAATATTAAAAGAGGGAGTTAATACTACTATCTGCCAACAAAGAAAAAGCCACAGTGGCTTTAAGTTTTCTATAGCAAAGTTAACTTGAATAAGAGAACTACCAAAGTCCCTATATTCTAAGAACATCTGTTTCCCTTTGTCCTTTATTTCTGCATCTTATAATCAATGGGTAGTTTTAGCTTAGTGCTATTCAGCTGCTAATTACATTTTAATCTGTTAGCTACAAATTGTTATGTTAAGTCATGTGACTTAAAATCTATGGAGGGAAATGGATGTGGCTCAAGTGATTGAGCTCCCGCCTACCACATGGGACGTCCCAGATGTCCCCTAAAGAAGATGAGCAAGACAGCAAGCTGATGTGATGGCCGGCATGGCAAGCTGATGCAATAATATGATGCAACAAGAGACACAAGGAAGAAAAACATAATGAGAGATGCAACAAAGCAGGGAGCAGAGGTTGCTCAGGCAATTAGGCACCTCCCTCCCACATGGGAGGTACTGGGTTCGATTCTCAGTGCCTCTTAAAAAGGGAACATGAGCACACAACAAAGAGACACAGTGAACACAGAAAATGAGGGGGTGGGGAGGAAAAAATAAATAGAAAATAAATCTTTAAAAAAATAAAATAAAATCTATGGACTTGCAGAAATCACTTCACTTACATGGAATAATTAGAATATGCAAATTTAAAGTAAAAAAGTAGAACACAGGTTACGAGGGACCAGGGTGGGACTGGGGAGTGGGGACTTGACACTTAACTGGCGCAGAGTCTGTCTTTGGGGAATGGAACGCTTTGGTGTCGTGGATGTTGGTGACAGTAGCTCAGCATCGTGAGCGTCAACTGCCCCAAAGTGGCTAAAGCGGGAATGTTAGGTTGGATGTGTGTAACCGAAATCAAAATGTAAAACCCACAGAACTGTTCAACACAGTGAACCCTAATACAAATTATGGGCTATAGTTAATAGTAGAAATAAAATATTGTTTCATCAGTTGTAATAAAGGTGTCACACTAATGCAAAGTGTTAACAGGGAAAACTGGGGGGGGGGCAGGGTAGATGAGAATTCAAATCTTTTTGTATGATTTTTCTGTAAACCTGTAATGCTCTAATGCAAAGACAAAAGAGAAGGAATGAATATTCAAGTTTGCAAGGAATCGAACAGAAAAAAGGAGAAATGTTCATTAGCATCCTATCCTATGGTGTTAGCGCAGAGAAGACGTTCAATACTCAGAAATTTGACATTTTTAAACAGCTTTTCAGTAATCTATGCGTATTAAGACAATTATGGCATCTGGGCTCTACTAAGAGGACCAGATAGTATTTCAACGTCCAATTATCGCACACCTCTTTTTATTTTGTCAGAAACCCATCTGTATTCCTGATACCGTGGCACCTAACGCAGTCCATCTGTTCCCTCAGGACGCCGTATTCAAGCTTAGCAAGCGTCTGGCCTGTAGTATGTGCTCAACAAAGCGTTCTTGGGATGACTAACCAGGTACACTTTGGAGGAGATCTTTGTGGGCCCATAGGAAGTGCTGGACACAGCGGCCAGCCCCAGCATCAGCAGCCCACGAATGGGGAGCGTAACGGGGAACCGCGAGCCCGCCCCGTTGGGATCTATAAGCTTAAAGCCATGGCCACCGCTCCCAAGCGTGTGTCTCAGGACCCGGTCTTCCCACACCTGGGGGACCGCCTGCAGCCGCTGTGAGATGCTTTGCCGGCCGAGGTGGGAGATGGCACTATGCTGGACCAACGGGTTGGCCCCTGCTGGGACGTCCTCTCTGGGCTACGGTAGCACCAAATGTCACGGGACCTTTCTGAGCACCTCCTCTATAAACATATTTATTGATTGATAACTTACATAAACACACGACTCTACCAAACATCGTGATTAGAAAACGTACACAAAACAGAACTTGCAGAACGATGAAATAAGAATGCAGGTGAAGCTGGCGCTGGCCCGGCCTTCTGTGGCTCTGGCAGGGCTGACCTCCACCTCAGTGCTTCCCCGTGCGAGGGCAAGGCCACCCCTGGCCGCGGGTGCCCACGGGAGGGCAAGGCCACCCCTGGCTGAGGGGCCCGTGGGAGGACAAGGCCACCCCTGGCTGAGGGGCCTGTGCGAGGACAAGGACACCGCTGGCCGCAGGTGCCCATGGGAGGACAAGGCCGTCCCTGGCCGCGGGCGCCCGTGGGGCCATCTTCCTTCTGGGCCAGGGGTTCAGGCAGGCTCCTGCAGGTC
This sequence comes from Dasypus novemcinctus, assembly GCF_030445035.2. Classification (NCBI taxonomy): domain Eukaryota; kingdom Metazoa; phylum Chordata; class Mammalia; order Cingulata; family Dasypodidae; genus Dasypus; species Dasypus novemcinctus. Next base: position 165,572,692 of record NC_080677.1, on the reverse strand, counting down.
GCCTTGACATTCCCGCGTGGCTCTTGCACGTTGGACACTCGACGCCGCAGGGTCTCCGCGTCCTCTATCTCGGGGGCTTGCCGGGGACTTCAGGCTGAACTTCACCATCTTTCCGTCGAAAGGCTGACCAGGACAGTCCACGCGTGAGAGGCGTGGTCCAAGGCAGAGCTCGCCAGCCTGCGCCCACAGGCGGGCTCCGGGTGTGTGGCGCTCCCGTCCTTGGCCAGCAGCCTCCGGTCACCGAGCTGGTTCAGGGCCCGGAGGACCCAGAAACGAGTCATCAGGCCCCGAGGAGTCTGAGAAACACTGGTCTGAGGGATAAGGCCACCGCTCATGGCCGGGATTTTCCAAGCTCTAAACCACGACTGCATCAGAGCCCCCGCAAGTTAGACTGACAATCTAGAGGACATAAATCTTCTGTAGAAATTCACTCGAAGAACTATGACGTACGCCCTAAGCTTTTTGTTTTTAGAAGATTGCTATAAAAAATAGCCACTCAGTGAAATTTTTATTGAAGATCTGTTTTTCTTCATTGTTGATGAATAGCTTCTCTATGAACAGGTAAGGAAGTTATGGCCAGGAAACCTTTAGTCATCATAGAGTTTCAACTTTGGTCTTTCTTGTAGGGAGATCAGAGAGACACACTTAATTTTCAAGGGGTACAAAACGGATTAGATTTCTGCATAATTATTTCCACTTTGCCTTTAATTTATTCCTCTTAACTTGTTACTTTTTTATTATTTATCCTTGGTGTAGGTGTTTTCTTTGCATCTTTTGTTGTAGGGAATTATGAAACCATTTCAGAAGTAGGTGGGAAGAAAAAGTCATCTTCCTGTTTAATTTCTTTACCACCTAGACCATATCCTTTCCTGTTAGGCTCGGAAAATTTCATAAACTGGGCTCAGCACCCTCCATCTTTCTAAGAACTAGACTGAGGAGTGTGGTGTAGGGTCATTTAAGAGGTGTGGCGTAAAGCCTCTTTTGAGTTGCCTGTTTTACTTTTGACGTTTTTCTCTGACCTCTGTGTACCATGCACCCATCAGCTCTGACCTCTCACCTTCACCCCTGTGCCCTGTTTCTTGGTCAGCCCCCGTGTTAGATCTGGGACTGCCATGGTAAAGTGTCATAAACTGGGTGACGCTAAACCACAGAAATGATTTGCCTCCCAGGTCTGCCGGCCAGACATCCAGAATCAAGGTTGGCAGGGCTGCCCTCCATCCACACATTCTTCTCAAAACACACGATCATTCTCCAGGAGAGACCATGTGCTGCGCCACTGAACAACTTTCAACGAATTCAGAAAGATCGAATTGTACAAAGTAATTGACAGCAATGGGATGAAGCTGGAAATCGTAAGGGGTGAGAAGATAATGGAGGAAGCCTCTATGAGCTCTTGTAGAAAATGGTTTCATAAACTTTACACCCAAAGCACAAGCAATGAAAGACCTCCTCCAAATTAAAAAGTTTTGTGTTTCAAAGGAGTTTGTCAAGAAAGTGAAAAGGCAGCCTACTCAATGGGAGAAGATATTTGGAAACCATCTGTCAGATAGGAGCCTAATAGACAGCATACATAAAGAAAACTTACATCTCGAAAATAAAAAGACAAACAACCCATTTAAAAAATGGGCAAGTGATTTGAATAGACACTTCTCCAAAGAAATACAAATGGCTGAAAAGCACATGAAAAGATGCTCTACATCACTAGCTATTAGGGAAATGCAAATCAAAACTACAGTGAGATACCATCTTACACCCATTAGACTGGCAGCTATTAAAAACACAGAGGACTGCAAGTGCTGGAGAGGATGTGGAGGAAAGGGAGCCCTCATCCACTGCTGGTGGGAATGCAGAATGGTGCAGCCATGTGGAGGACAGTTAGGCAGTTCCTCAAGAAGCTAACAATAGAGCTGCCATATGATCCAGCAATCTCACTGCTGGGTATATACCCAGAAGAACTGAAAGCAGGGACATGAAGAGATACATGAACATCAATGTTCATAGCAGCATTGTTCACTATTACCAAAAGTTGGAAACAACCTAATAGTCCATCAACAGATGAATGGATAAACAAATTGCAGTACATGCATACAATGGAATATTGCTCAGGTGTAAAAAGGAAAGCACTATTAGCACATGGGATATATGGATGAATCTTCAAGACCTTGCATTGAGTGAAGGAAGCCAGTCACTGAAGGACAAATATTACATGATCTTACGATGTGAACTAAGCAAATTGAGCAGACTCACAGAGCTAGAGTCTGGAAGAGAGGTTTATAGGAGACAGAAAGAGAGCAGAGGCTAGTGAGCCTATGCCCATATGGGCAAAATAAGGTGGAAGGGTGTAGTCGTGCAGTGGATGAGTGTGACAGTGGATGAGCGTGACAGTGGTACAGGGATGTGACTGGGTTCAGCAGTGCTGGTCTGTGAAGGGGAGTGGGGGGGTTGGGTTGGACTATTCATTGGAATTGGCAGGAGGATCAGGGGAAGGAGCAGGTGAACTCTGGGGATCTGCAGGTCTGTGGTTGAAACTACAATGTTGGGAATGTTCTTCAGGCAAATATGGCAGGGGAGGGTTACTGGTGTAGGGTACTAGATGTGGGGGGTATGTGGAACAGGGCACACCTGGGGCAGGCTTCTTGGAATATATAAGTGTACTTGTTATATTGTGTTATTGAGTGGAGACCCACACAAACAAGAAAATTTTAAACTCCCATCCTGGGGATTCTTGCTATGTTCTCAATTAGAGGAACAAGAATCCTTCAAGAACATACGCAGTGCCTAATGAAACAGACCACTATGTCAAACCCTCAATTTTATTGTATGTAACTATGAATCTTATTCTTCAAAAATTGAAACTTAGTGGTTACGATAGGTTCTGAGAGGAGGGAAGAATAGAACAGATGGAACACAGGCCTTTTTAGGGCATTGGAATTGTTCAGCATGATCTTGCAATAATGGATATAGGCCACTTCAAATTTCGTCAAGCCTACAAAGGTGTACAATCTAAAATATAAACTATAATGTAAACCATTGACCATGGTTAGTAGCAACACTTCAATATTTGTACATCAATTTTAACAAATGTGCCATCCACATGTAAAATGTTATTAATAAGGGGTAGAAGGAAAGGGGAGAGGTGTTGGGTATATGTGAATCCCCTATATTCTCTATTGATTTTTCTGTATCCTAAAACTTCTCTGAAGATAAAATGAAAAAGTAAGACACTGGGGGAATATATGGGAGAAAGTGTCACTGTACATAAAAGATGGCAGATCCTACAGTGATGAAAGACACAATGTCTAAAATTTAAAAAAAATTTTATTATTTCAAAATTTAAAAAATTGTTTTACGGGTTATTTTAAAATTATTATTTCATTTTCTTATTTATTTGTTGGCTTCATTTTGGAGAGGTTTTGGATCACAGAAGAGTCACACAGTGACAGGGGAGGATCACTGGTACAGGGTGTCAGTGAGGGGGGGATGCATGGCAAGGTGTTTATCTGGGACTTGCCTCTAAGTCATATGAATATGTTCATGTGTTCAAGGGGCGTTGTCTTGGTGGGGGGATATCTACACAAAAACCAAAAGAGTATTGAATTTCCATCCTGGGGAATTCTGCTACATGCTGCTACATTCTCTAATAGGGCAACAAGATTCCCCTGAGTACAAGGGCTGTGCCTAGTGAAGGAGGCCAAACCATGACACCAGGCCCTTGATATTGATGATTGTACTTTGAACCTTTACTTGTGAAATTGAAACATAGCCTAGTATTATATACCGCCTAAGAATTACCTCCTGAAAGCCTCCTTGTTGCTCAAATGTGGCCTCTCTCTAACCCAAACTCAGTATATAATGTCCTACCTTCCCCTCAGTGTAGGACATGACTCCTGGGGATGAGCCTTCCTGGCACCGAGAAATAATTCCCAAGTGCCGAATAGCACTGCATCTGGAATAAGACTTGGACCAAAAGGGGGAAATAGTAAATACAAATGAGTTTTTATAGCTAAGAGATTTCAAAGTGAATAGGGAGATTACACATATGCAAGTCTCAGCAGAATTTCATTGACTGCCACAGTAAACAGTGCTTCAAATAGTGGGGCTCCTGAGAGCTCTAGAGACATCTAGAAACTATATGCAGGGCAGACAGCTCAGAAATTTGGCACTCTGTCAGTGGGCCTTACTTTGGAATTTATGCTCCCCAGTGTAACAGAATTAAGACTTATTTATAGGTTCTCTACATGTGGTTCTTCTGCCCCTTTTATTTGAACTTATAATTAGCACTATACTCGATAAATATATGTCCCAGAGTCTTAAATCATTGATCTGTCCATGTGTCAGGTGAGCCCTGAATTTCAGCAGAGTTGGAACACTTACTCTCTAGTTCGTTAGACTAACCCAGGACAACTAACAAGGAGATGATGATGGACAGAGCCTATCCCAAGGAACAGAGAATATCTGCAACTGCAAGCAAGACAATTCCATCCATCTGCCCCATGGGATCTAAGCTCCCTCTCAATTAGAAGCAGAGTGGGCATCAACAACTCAAACTCCTCAAGATTGGGGAATGAACAATAGACTAAAGTAGACTTATTATTATTCTACTACAGACTTATTATTATTCTAGCAATGGAAGAACTCTTTCATTGGTATAAAGGCAGTGGCCACCAGAGGTTCTGAGGAATGGGAGAGGGAAGAATAGGTGTAATATGGGGCATTTTTGGGACATTGGAGTTGTCCTGCGTGATATTGCAATGACAGATACAGACCACTGTATATTTTGTCATAACCTACAAAGTTGTGCGGGACTCAGTGTAAACTGTAGTGCAAACTGTAATCCATGGTTAGTAGCAATGCTTCAATATGTGTTCATCAATTGTAAAAAATGTACCACACTAATATGAGGGATGTTGATGTGGGAAATTGTGGGAGTGGAATGGAGTGGGGCATATGGGAATCCTTATTTTTTTACATAACACTTATGCAATCTCAAGCTTCTTTAAATATAAAAAAAATTAATTAAAAAAAGAAAAAAAAAGTCTATAGGGAAGGGGCTAATGTGTCTCAAACGGTTGAGTGTCCACCTCCCACATGGGAGGTCCTGGGTTTGCTTCTCAGTGCCTACTAGAAAAAAACAAAAAACAATAAACAAAGCAAATGTAAAAACCAATGCAGGGGAGCTGATGTGGCTCAGTGGTTGAACTCTAGCTTCCCACATATGAGGTTCTGGGTTCAATACCTGGCCCCTGGTACCTCAAAAAAAAAAAACAAAAAACCTGTAGGGGAGAGTCCCTCCACATGTCTTCCAGCTAGTGATGGTGCTGGCAGTCCTGGTGTACCTTGATTGTAGCTGCATCGCTCCATCTTTGCCTGGTTATATGGCCATCTTCTTCCTGAGTTTAATCCAGCATGAGTTCATGGTTTAAACCCATCTGCAAAGACCCTATTTCCAACAAGTTCACATTTACAGGTCCTGGGACTTAGGATGTCAGCATATCTTCCAACAAGTTTACATTTACAGGTCCTGGGACTTAGGGTGTCAGCATATCTTCTGGGGAGGACACAGTTCAACCCATGACAACCCCAATTTCTGGTTGCTTTTCCTTCGCATCTCCAGGTGGCTTTCCAGCTATCCTTGACCAGCCATCTTCCTCTCTCCAGAATCTCAAGTTTCCAGAATTGGGTTTCTTCCATTGTTCCACCCTTGGCTTTTCATTTGGGGCAGACACAGCATGTTTAAGGCAAGGAGGAGCTAGAAAAAAGGGGTAGGGCCCAGGGAGAGAGGCCAGGTACGAACCAGAGAGTCAAAGCCTTCCAAAGGCTTCTGACCTCACCCTGCAGTTGGTGGGACCTCACAGAGAAGTTTCCAGCAGGATATGGTTTGTTTTTTAGATGACTTACTTTGGTAGCAATGTTGGAATGGGATTGTAATGAACGAGACTAAAGGCAGGCAGATCAATTAGGAAGCTGTTAGTTTAAAAAAAGATGATGATGACAATGATGATAGAGAATGCTTTCTAGAGCCTATTAGTAATTTGAATTATTATTTAAATGTTCAAAGCAATGACATCCAAAAACTCGAAGGCATGCTTCTCTAGACCTTTTAATATCATTATATTAATAATATCTTGTGCTATTTTGCTTTAATTTGTGCCTTTAATTTCCTTTATGTGGCAAAGAGAACAACTTCTACTCTTAGAAACAAAATGCTTTTATTAAAAGTATAGAAATGGCACAATAGGTAATTATTGTTGAAGCAGTTTGATATTGTTTATAAATTCCAAAAATAGATATTGGATTATGTTTGCAAACTTGTCTATTTCTCTGGGTGTACCTAGAGTATATTAGGGTCAGAGGTTTCACTTTTACTTGATTAAATTAAGATTGGGGTTTTGTTCTGGCCTCATCAGTAGGATGTTAGATATTGGTGGGTGGAGGCTCACAGGGAAAATGGCAGGGCAGAGGAGAGAGTGGGAGTTTTGATGCTTGAACCCTGGGAAGTAAATACACAAAGAAGCGATATGTGAGGAAAGAGAGAAGGCTCCATTAGACACGATAGAGGCCCCCGGAAGAGAATGAGCCTGATAGTTCACAGCTGGCCTTGCGAAGAGAGCAGAGCAGCTGAGCCCAGAAAGAAACAAGCTCTGTGGAGAGAGATGAGCCTTATACTAGTCTATAGCTGAGACCAGAAGAACCTGGGACCATGGAGCTTCAAGAGGAAGCCTAAACTCTTGGAGAGACCAGCAGTCATCTTGCTCCAACACTTGGCAACAGACTTTGGTGAGGGATTTAAGGTACTTTTTATGGTCTTGTGATTGTAAACTTCTACCCCAAACAAATACACTTTAAAAAAGCCAACAGAGTTCTGGTACTTTTCAGCACCTCTTTGGCTGATTAATACAATTGTTTTCTTTCTTTTCTCCCATTTCAAGAATAATTTTATTATTTTGGTGGAAAATCAAATGTTGAATTTTATGTTTAGCTGATCTTATAGCAAGTACTAGTTAAAATATTTTTATAAAGGAAACTACCTTAAAGATTCCTTCAAAATTGTGAGTAGGGAGTGGACATGGCTCAAACAGTTGGGCACCTGCCTCCAACATGGGAGGTCCCAAATTTGGTTCCTGTGGCTCCTAAGGAAGACGAGCAGCAGCAATGAGCTGATGCAAGCTGGTGCAATGATCTGACAAATGACCAGACATAACGAGCAGACACAATGAGCAAGGAAAGGATGTGGAATACCTCCTTAAGAAGACGAGTTGTCAACAGGTGGACACAATGAGCAGACACAATGAGCAGACAACAAGCAGACAAGTGAGTAGATAATGAGCAGACAGACGAGAGAGCCATCTCCGGGGAGAGGGGGAGTGTGCCTGAATGATTGCCGTGGAATTTTCTCTGCTCAACAAAATCATATTTGACTTTTTTTTCTTCTTGAAAGCAAATCGAGTTTGTAATGAAGCCACATAATTCCACTGTGATGTTTGCCAAGGGAAAGTTTGAGGCTGCATTGTTTTAAATCTCTGAAAATACAAAATCTGTTTGAATCATATCCTATCCCCCCGATTTGGCCCTTCATCTCCCTCCAGCTCTTAATTAATTCACCCTCCTCTCTTAGTAGTGGTTGATGTTCTCTGGCTCACGTCCTGTCTTCTTGGTCTCCACATAGCCCACTCCAACCAGGCTCTTTCCCTATCACACCACGATGACTCTCTTAGCTGTGTCCTCCAAGCTGTAAACCCAATGGTCAGTTCTTGGTCCTCAGCCGACTTCAGTGGCCAGTACTTCCTTTTGGAAATGCTGGCTGCTTGGCTTCCCTTTGCATCTTTTTATTTGTTTTTTAATTGTCCTTTTAAAAAAAGATATATATATATATATATATATCACAAAAATTGTTACATTAAAAAATATAAGAGATTCCCATATATCCCCCCTCACTCCTCCCACATCAACAACCTCCTTCATCATTGTGACACATTCTTTGCATTTGGTGAATACATTTTGGAGCGCTGCTGTAAACACATGGGACCATGTGCTGGACCTTCTCTCTGTCTACACCCACTCACTGGTTAGCTCATCTGGACTCAGGGTTTGACTCTCAGATGTTATCTTCCCTTCCCTCAACCTCCGTATTTCAAAGTGTCAGTGAGCTGTGCCCATTCTACCTTCCACATGTCCTGATTTTGAGTTACCAATTAAACATTTCTAGTCCAAGCCCAGTCCTCGCTCGTGGGGTCTCTGGTAAAGCTTCCTGCATGTCTCCCAGCATCCTCTCCAACCATCCTCTACTCCACTGCAGCCAAAGCTCACCAAGCCACTCATGTTCTCCTTGCTCCACACCCCAGCTCTTCCTGAGCTCGGCATCTCTCCTCTACTTCATCCACGCTTGCCTTCCTGTGGCACCTGCAGTCCACCTTGGCACCTGGTGCCTCTTCAGCCTGAAGCACTCTCCCCGGATGTCACCACCTCAAAATCCTTCTCTGACATCCATCAAAACCAGGACCTGCTACCTGTTAGCTGCTCTGTCCAATTCTCTGCCTTACTTGCCTACAGAGCTTGTCAATATTAATATCTGTGGATGCAGCTGGAGGATGTCTGCCTCTCTCCGGTGGCACCTGGGCTCCCCATAGCAGGGCTTTGTCTTTGTGTTTGCAGCTGCCGCCTTGGTGTTGGGAGACAGCCTGATCCAGAGCAGGTGCTCAATCGATATGATTTTCAGTGAGCACATGAAAGAAACAGCGTGTGGTTTCAGCGTGTTGGTATGGAAGTGCTTGGTTTCCTTACGCATACTCTAAGACAAGGGGCATGGCTATGATGAGTCATTCACTCCATGCCAGGTAACTCGAGGGTCATTTCAGATGCCGTTTGCTGGAAAAGGCTCCTCCTGCCGGGAGCTCTGCCTGAAAACCGATCCAGAAATGCAGCTGCTGGGAGCACCACTGCCAGTTTCTCCTGTTCCAACACGGTGTGGATCAGGGACCACATATGAATGCTACTCTGTGGCCACTTTGTCACAAGAGCAGGATTTATTTTCAACTCCATCTAATTTTTTTTCTTGAATCTATTACTAGTTTAGTAGATTGTAGAGCAGTTATTTTGCTATTTTATGGGGAGCAGGGGTGCTAGCAGAGAGTTCTTTAAACTGCTTTAAAACAAGGATGTATCGTGCGTGTCTCCACTGTGGGGAAGTTGCCAGATTTGACTTTGGAGTCAATAACTTTATTGGCTATTTAGTGCTTATCAAAATCGCTTGCAGCCAAAATAAAATGTCAATCAAAGGCATATATTCTACTGCTAGAAATTCAAGATTTCCTAGGGTTTTGTAATGAATATCTCTTCAAGGTACAGTTTGACAGAAATTAAATTAAATCTGCCATTTCAAATGAAATCTAAGGATGGAGAAATTATAGATAATTCTTAATATTTGATATGTTCTCCCACAGTCAATGCTGCAAAGCAAATACCAAATACATTTGAGATTGTTTGAGATAAAGAATTGCTTTCAGTCAAAGAGATAGCATTAAAGCTAATGACAGCAATGTCACGATGGAATAAATATTACAACAAGAGTATGATTAAATCCCCCAAATAAGCTACATGAATGATAAGATAATGTAAAAATTAATGTTATTTGCTATTTCATTCATTTAAAATATTTTCAAAAATTGCCAAGTTCATGTTTAGTAGGCAAGGTGTCTGTTAGACTTCTAGTGGTATAACATAAAATATTAATGATACAGACAAAATGTCAGCATATGTCTTTTAATTTTGAAGAACATTAAGAATAGTTATAAGAGAAGCCTAGAAGAAAACAGAGCATATTATTATAATGCTTGGTATAGGTATCACAATATTACATTATTTTTAATTTACAATAACCATGAAATTAATAACAAATTACATGAGGGAAATCTAATCTTCTGACTCACCAGTTGTGCTTATTTTCATCATTTTCCCCAGTCCTTATCTGATCCATATGTATTTTAAAACAGATATAACAATAAGGTACATGCAATTTTTTATCTCTGATTTTTCCTTAAAAATATTTTCAGATCTTGCTATATAATCATTATGAATATAATTTTTTATAGAGGTGAAATCAATACATTGTAATATTAACTATTTTAAGGTGAACAATTTGGTACATTCACAACATTTTCTTTACCCCAAAGGGAAACTCCATGCTCATTAGGCCGTCACTCTCCATTCCACCCTCCTGCCCCCACCCCCCATCCCTTGGCACCACCAATCTGCTTTTGCCCCTGTGGATTTACCTATTCTGCATATTTCACATACTGGGGTCATGGAATATAGGACCTCTGTTTCTGGCTTATTTCACTCAACGTGATGCTGTCATGTTGTGGCATGTACCAGCTCCACATTCCTTTTCATGGCAGAGTACTATTTCATTATGTTGGTACCACATTCTGTGTATCCTCTTGTCACCTGATGGACACTTGGATTGTTTTCACCTCTTGGCAATTGTTAATAATGTCACTATGAACACTGGTGTGAAAATACCTTAGTCCCTGCTTTCAACTTTATTGGGTATATACCTAGAAGTGGGATTGCTGGGTCATATGGTGTGATGGTTAGGCTAATGTGTCAACTCAACCAGGTAACAGTGCCCAGTTGTTTGGTCAAGCAAGTGCTGGATATATATGGACTTTAGTTATCAGTGAGTTTACTGCATAGATGGCTGATTACATCTATATCAACCAGGGAGTTTTCTGTCAGCAATGAGTAAGGTTTTCCCCAATCAGTTGAACACCTTAAAAAGGGAAGTTATTTCAACATCCAGAGAGAATTTCCCAGCTTGTCTTTGGACAGCCAACGTCTCCTGGAAACTCATCAAGGACCTTCATTGGACTTTCATGGGAGCCCCTGGTTTGCAGTCTGCCTGCGGAACCTGGACTTGTACATCCCACGGTCACATGAGAGATCCTTATAAAATCTCATACTATTTACAGAAATCTCCTGTTGATTCTGTTTCCCTAGAGAACCCTGACTAATACTTATGGTAATCCTATACTTAATTTTCTGAAGAAGCACCAACCTGTCTTCCACAGTGGCTGTACCATTTTACATTCCCATCAGCAAAGAACGAGTGTCCCTATTTCTCCACATTCTCTCCAACACTTGTAATTTTCTAATATTTAACAGTAGCCATTCTAGTGGGTGTGAAATGGCGCCTCACTGTGGTTTTGACTAGCATTTTCCTAATGGCTAATGATGTTGAGCGTCTTTTCATGTGTTTTGCCAGGTGTGCATCTTCTTTGGAGAAATGTCTATTCGAGTCCCTTGTATATTTTTCACTGGGTTGTCTGTCTTTTTGTTGTTGAGTTGTAGGGTTTCTTTACATATGCTGATATTACACCCTTATCTGATATGTAGTTTTCCAAATACTTTAACCCATTCTGTAGGTTTTTCTTCTTTCTTTTATGAAGATTTTGATGCACAAGTTTTTAATTTTGATGAAGTCTCATCTATTTTTTCTTTTGTTGTTTATGCTTCCTGTGTTAAGTCTAAGTCATTACCCAACACAGGTCATGAAGATGCTTACACCTATGTTTTCTTCTAGGATTTTTATAGTTCTGGTTCTATATTTCAGTCTTTGATCAATTTTGAGTTAATTTTAATATCTGGTGTGAGGCAGGGTCCATCTTCATTCTTTTGCATGTGGATATCCAGTTTTCCCAGCACCATTTGTTGAAGAGACTATTTTTTCTCCATTGAGTGGGTTTGGTACCTGTCTTAGTTTGCTACAGGCTACCAAGAGAAAATATCAGAAATGGGTTGGCTTTTGTAATGGGATATTATTAGGGTGGAAGCTTACAGTTCTGAGGCTGTGAAAATATCCAAATCAAGTCATCATCAGACATGCTTTCTCACCAAAGGTTGGCTGCTGGTGATCCTGGTCTCTTGCTATGTGGCAAGACAAAATGGTGGCCAGTCTCTACCTTCTCCCCCAGGCTCATTTTCTCCTTGAGCTCAGCTGTGGGCCAGCAGGCATATGGTTCATTTCTTCCCTCCCCTCACTGCTTCAACTTCGACTACTAATTCCAGCCTCCAGTCTCTCTCTGAGCCTCTTGGGTTTTCTCTTTCTTTCTGTGCCTGTAGGCAATCCTGGAGTCCTCTCTCACATGTCAGGGTAATGTGGCTACTCTCTTTTTCCTTGCTCTTCTCTGTTTATATAGGACTCCACCAAAGGATTAAGACCCACTCTGGACCTGGCAATCTAATCAAAGGCTCTTAACTAAAGTTGTCTAATCAAAAGTGAGCTAATCTAAATGTCCCTTAATTGAATCTAACCAAAAAGTCTCACAGACTTATACACACAGGAGTGGGTTATCTTAAGAACATAATTTTCTGGGATCTACAAAAGACTCAAACCCTTGTCAAAAATCAGTTGGCCAAAAGATGAGGGTTTATTTCTGAACTTTCAGTTTTACTGCATTTGTCTATGTGTCTCTCTTTGTGCTATACCATGATGTTTTTTTAAAAAAAGATTTTATTTATTTATTTCTCTCCCCTCCCCCCCCAGTTGTCTGTTTTCTGTGTCCATTTGCTGTGTGTTCTTCTGTGTCTGCTTGTATTCCTGTCAGCAGCACTGGGAATCTGTGTCTATTTTTTGTTGCGTCATCTTGCTGTGTCAGCTCTCTGCATGTGCGGCACCATTCCTCGGCAGACTGCAGTTTTTTGTGTGGAGCAGTTCTCCTTTTGGGGAGTACTCCTTGCATGTGGGGTTCCCCTATGTGGCGGACACCCCTGTGTGGCATGGCACACCTTGCATGCATCAGCACTGCATGTGGGCTAGCTCACTACATGGGTCAGGAGGCTCTGGGTTTGAACACTGGACCTCCCATGTGGTAGGTGGATGCTCTGTCAGTTGAGCCAAATCTGCTTCCCCCATGATGTTTTGATGACTGTGGATTTGTAAGAAATTTTAAAATCAGTAATTGTGGCCCTCCAACTTTGTTTTTCATTTTCAAGAAGGTTTTAGCTATTCCATCTTCCATAAAAATTTGATGATTGGTTTTTCCATTTCTGGAAAGAAGGCTGTTGGAATTTTGATTGGGGAATAATTGAATTTGTAAATTACTTTGGGAAAATTTGACAAGATAACAATATTTAGCCTTCCAATCCATGAACATGGAATGGCCTTCCATATATTTAGCAGTGTTTCTTTTAACAATATTTTTTAGTTTTCTATATGAGTCCTGTACATCTCTTTTAGTTTGCCAAAAGCTGCAGAAGCAAATTACCAGAAATGTGTTGGCTTTTATAAAGGGTATTTATTTGTGATAAAATCTCACAGTTCTAAGGCAGTGAAAAGTCCAACTTAAGGCACCATAAGAGATGCTTTCTCACCAAAGTCAGTTACTGTTGATCTTGGTGTTGTTGCCACATGGTGAAGTAAGATGGCTTCCAATCTCTGTGGAGGTCTCTGCCTTCCACTTCAGAATCTATTGTCTCTTGGAGTTCAGATTTGAGCAACCAGGCATAGGGCTTGTCTCTTTCTGAGCTTGTATGTCAGTATTGGCTGTTGCATTCTTTCCCCAAGTTCAGCTGTAAGCTATTGGGCGGATAGCAAGGCTGATCTCCTCTTGAGCTGCTCTATGGGCTCAGCCTCTTGGGGGCATCATGCTTAAGCAATCTTCTCCTTCACATTGCAGAACCAAATACATCAGTTCTGTTTTTCCTCTGTCTGTCTGAGTCTCCGTGTCTCCTTTATATCAGACCCAACAAGAAAATGGAGACAGCATGAGTCATGCCCCGCTGATGTAATCCAGGTAAATGGTTTACAAATATAATTAGATTAGTTTACAAACATAATCTTTCTCTTCTGGGGATTCATAAAATGATCTCAAATTGCCACAACACCCTTAGTTAGATTTATTCCTAAAGAATTGATTGTTCTAGTTGTTATTGGATATTTTCTTTATTTCCTCTTCAGATAGTTCATTAGGAGTATATAGAAACACTAATGATTTTGGAGTGTTGATCTTGTACCCAACCACTTTGCTGAATTCACTTATTAGTTGTGAATTTTTCAGGATTTTCTGTATGTAGGATCATGCTATTCTTTCCAATTTGGATGCCTTTTATTTCTTTTTCTTGTCTAATTGCTTTGGTTAGAACTTCCAATACAGTGCTGAATAACAGTGGTGACAGCAGGCATCTTTGTCTTGTTCCTAATCTTAGAGGGAAATCTTTCAGTTTTTCATTATTAGGTATGATGTTAACTGTGCTTTTCATATGTGCTGTTAAATTTTGAGGAGGTTTACTTCTATTCCTAGTTTTCTAAGTGTTTTAATCAAGTGGAGGTTGCATTTTGTCAGATATCTTTTCTTCATCATCTAAGGTGATCATGAGGTTTGTTTTCTTCAGTCTGTTAATGTGGTTTATTACATTAACAGATTTAATTATGTTGAACCACCTTTGCTGTATTAGTCGGCCAAAAGGGTGCTGATGCAAAACACCATAAATTGCTTGGTTTTTATAAAGGGTATTTATTTGGCATAGGAGCTTACAGCTACCAGGCCATAAAGCATAAGTTACTTCCCTCACCAAAGTCTATTTTCACGTGTTGGAGCAAGATGGCTGCTGGCATCTGCGAGAGTTCAAGCTTCCTGGGCTCCTCCCTTCCAGGGTCTTGCTTCTTTCTGGGCTCAGCGTTCCTCTCTACCTGGGGCTGGTTTCTCCTTCATCTGTGAGCTTACTTCCTGGGGATCCGGCTTAAGGCTTCAGCATCAAACTCCAACATCAAAACTCCAACATCAAAAACCCCTAACTCTGTCCTTTGCCATGCCTTTTATGTGTGAGTCCCCACCCAACACCCTACTGATGTTGCCCAATGAAGGTCCTAATCATAACTCATTCACACCCAGGTACAAGACCGGATTACAAATATAATCCAATATCTATTTTTGGAATTCATAACCATATCAAACTGCTATACTTGCCTACCTGGATAAATTCCACTTGTTTGTGGTATATAATTCTTTCAATGTGCTATTGGGTACAGTTTGCTAGTATTTCTTCAGAATTTTTGCTTATCTATTCATAAGAGACATTGGTATGCACTTTTATTTTCTTGTGGTATCTTTATTTGGCTTTGGTATGAGTGATGTTGGTGTCATTGAATGAGTTAAAGAGTGTTCCCTACTCTTTAGATTTTTGAAGTAATTTTATCAGGATTGGTGGTATTAATTTGGTAAGATTCATCTTTGATAGCATCTGGTGTGGCCTTTTCTTTGTTGGGGTGTTTTTGATTACTGATTCAATCTCTTTACTGGTTATTTGTGTACTAGTTATTGGTTTCAATTAGCTTTTTGAGATCTTCTAGTATTTCTTTTTTCCAGCCCCCAAGTTTTATTATTTTAAATATATATTTTAAAAATAAAATTTTATTGAAGTATATCATTCATACATGAACATACATAAATAATAAGTATATAGGAAAAGTTTTAAACTTACAATACAAACATGCATACAAATACAGGACTCTCCATGCGCAGTGCTGATGCGTGCAAGGAGTGCCCTGCCACACAGGGGTGTCCCCCGCGCATGGGCGCATAGGGGAGCCCCATGCGCAAGGAGTGCACCCATAAGGAGAGCCGCCCAGCCCGAAGGAGGGAGCAGCCTGCCGAGGAATGGCACCGCCCACACTTCCCGTGCCGCTGACGACAACAGAAGCGGACAAAGAAACAAGATGCAGCAAAAAGACACAGAAAACAGACAACCAGGGGAGGGGAGGGGAATTAAATAAATAAAATTAAATCTTTAAAAAAAAAAAAAATACAGGACTCTCATACATCACCCTACCACCAACACCTTGCGTTGTTGTGAAACATCATGAATTATAAACCATAAACAAGCATAGCTCACATCTTACATCTGGTATATTTTCCCCCCAACTCATTTGATTATTAACACCCTTTATTAGTATTATATATTTGTTATAATTCATGAGAAAATATTCTTATATCTGTCCTATTAACCACAGTTCATTATCCACCATTGGATTCCCTGTGTCCCATGCTCACTACAATCTATTCAAAATGTACACTCAGTGGATCTCATTTTCATCACAGAGATGTGCTGTTATCATCCCAGCTAGTTTTAGAGTGTTTTCATTACTCCAAAAGGAACAATCCCTTTATACCCCTTATACTCCCTATTGTTGTCCCTTAGATTTGATGTATCTTCTTTTCCATTGTTGCAAAAATATTACAATATCACTGTTAACTATCATCCATGTTACAGTAGTTGTAATTTTCCTGTGTATCACCATGTTCTTAACATGTTACACCTCTTTTGTTCTCAGTCTTTAAAATTGCACAGTTTAGGTGATCAAAATAGGGCCGGGGCTCACTAACGGGGCACAGACCCACTCCAAAGGGCTGGGAGGAGCGACTCCTAAGAGTGGATTTCCTCCTTGCAGTTTCCTGGACGGCCAGCAGAAGGCGTTCATCAGAACTCTTTCCCTGGAGGTGACTCTTTCAACCTCCACTTGCCGTTGATTCCATTCTGGCCAGAACGAGATTCAAAGTGGGCTCTGCTGGCCACGCTCACTGACAAGAATCCACCGGCTGCCTGCCACCACGCCTGCTCCCCTCTCAGTTGGCTGCCACGGTTTCACCCAGGCTGTCTGCCTTGAGGGTGGGGATGGGTGCCGTTCCCAGCCCTGTTCCGGCTCCTTCGTCTCTGCCCCTCGCCCTCCCCGGGGGTGCTCACACTCTCCTGCTCTGCTGATGCATGCAGCAGGTCCCACGGGGCTTGCCCTTCCTCCATTGCTTTTGTGGGAGCGCTGAGTCCTGCCTAGCTCTCTGCCACCATCTTACCAGAGTTTCTATTTTAAGTATTTTTAAGGAAGAAATAAATCTTGTTCACTGATCTTTTTCTTTCAATTTCCTTTTTTATTGAAGTAAAATTAACAAAATATAAAATTAACCATTTTGAAGTGTACAGTTCAGTGACTTTTAGTACAGTCAACCTATTCATTGTTATTTAAGTTTAGTTTTAAGGTCTCACCTGTTTTGAGACTCTAGGCCAAGTTTAACAATTTTAAAAATATCTACATACATTCTTTATAAAGAGAACATTTTCTTTATAATTTTGAAAGGCAATTTATATTTTTAATATTTGTATAAACCACAACAAATATATTTATACTCAAATAGCATTTACATAGTAGCAGATGTTTTCAACTACCACACAGTACAGTCTTGCCTGGAACTCTGACTCATGCCATCTGCTCTCATCTACCAGCAGACGGCACGCACACCCTGCAGCTTGGAAATTCCTGCCTGGTGAGCCACGGAGACGGCATCCAGTCTTACGCTTCCTCCCTGCTGGCTGCTAACGCTCCGTGGTCTGACCGTGATTCAACAGCGGCTACACGTAGAAGCTGAGCCCGTCGTTTGTCCTGAGTTCCTGCTCTCTCTCCCCGTTCTCAGGGTGGGGGCGAGGCATCAGGAATGCTGGGGGCGTCTGCTCTGGGGGAGAAAGAAGGAAAAGAAGCATTTACTGAGCTCTTACTGTATGCTAGGCCCAGTTGCGAGCCCCAAACGAGCTTCGTCTCATTGGATCCTAGACGCCCATCAGCTGGGCTTGCAGCGTTATGTTCATCTCACAGGGAAGCCGGACGTTCCACCAGCACCAGCCCTCGTTCCCAGCAGGGAGCCTTGTCGGGTGCGCTGGGCTGAGGGCCACTCCCCTTGGTCCAGGCCTTGCTTGTCCAGGCCTGTGCCGAGCAGGGGGAGGCGGGGGCTCGGCCCGGCTCTATGAGGGGGTGAAGGCTGGGCGCTCATGGGCTCTGGTGGTCTCAGCTCAGCCGCTGCCTCCCTGGGGCCCCAGCATTGGAGCCGCTCAGGAGCAGCGCATCCCTCGCCAGCACTCCTTGACGGGCCGCGCCCAAGGGCCTAGCCAAAGGGGCCGTGCAGGAGCTCCCCGCAAACGGCCTGGGGGTGGAGGCCCCGGGGGCGCCAGGAGGAGCGGGAGCCTCCACCAGGGCTCCCTGCGCCCGCGCTCCTGCCCTGCCCAGGTGGGCGCCCACGCCTTCCTCCTTCCCGCGCTCACCTGGGGCTTCACCCTTCAACTCCCCAGCGTGTCCTTTCCCCGTGTGGGACCTTGGGCTCCGTCTGCTCCGACCCAGCCTCCCCCAGCGTCCAGGCCTCTGGGACACGGGGTCCCCTAACTGTGTGCTGGTCCCAACAGCCCCAGGGCACCGACCCCGCTCCCCTGATTGGGGCTGGCAGTTCTGTCTTCCAGGATCTCAAGCCGTTTCTCTGGCTCCCCTCCCCTTCCGGGCTGCAGAGGGAGCTCGGGGCTGGTGTGCTCTGCTGCCTGCACACCCGCGGCGCAGGTACCCACGGCGGTCCAAGCCCCCGCGGGACCTGGGCTCACAGGGCCCCTCCTGGCCCCAACTCGGCCCCTCCGCACAGGGGCCTTTCTGCAGTCTTGGCTGGACTCTGCTCTTCCCTCTCATAAGAGAGAACTCTCTAGATCCGGGCTCTCTGGGGAAACGGAGGCTCCTCCCTGCCCGTGTGACAAAGCCCAGGATGGGATGCCATCTAGCGCATGGAAGGCAGGGACCAGGGGCCCAAACGGTCCCAGCAGGAGGCCGCCACTGGCCCAGAGCAGCCTGGACTCCGGTCAGCGCCAGGGCGCCCTCGTGTTCAACTTGGCTTCCACCACGGTCCAGCTGGGGGACTCCTCACTGGGGGTCCTTCGGCAGTCCATCGCTAAGCCCAGGCAACCAAGCAAAGAGCTGAAGGGTTTGTGGGGGGAACGAAGGAAAAGGGGAACCCTGCCTCTCGGCGCTATTTCATGAGGGCCGAGCCGGAGGAGACCTTTGTGCACTGTACGAAACTGTGCCCCAGCCCCGAGTCCCTGCCCTGCCTCCTGTGCAGCCTTGCACTCTGTCTGCCCCTCCGTTTGGAGAGAATCTTTCCAAAATGGTTCCTTTGGCCCATCTGCCAATGAGAAGAGCCCTGGTGGGTTTGTCCAGTGAGCCAACCTGCTCCTAACTGTGATTCGAGTTGCATGAAGGGATGAACGTGTGAAGAAGCGAGCATGTCAGCGCACTTCAAGACCGTGGGGGACTTCTGAAGAAGCCGAGCTCACTCCCTGGAGCCCCAGAATCTCAGCTCTTCTCCTCCAACGTCTTCCTCACGACGCAACCCCTGAGCCACCAGCCAGCACCTTCCCGCTCCTCGGTTTCTCCTGGGGGAGCAGCAGGTGCTTGCCAAGGAGCCACGCCCAACCGCGCGGCCTCCATTCCTCTAGTGGAAGGTCAAGGGCTCGGCCGGACTTTGCGTACTTCAAGGAAGGAAAGAGCGGGCGGTGGAGAGGCACTGCTCAGCTTGTCACCAGGGCCTCGTGCCTGAGCCTCAGGCCTGTGGGGGAGGCACGGGAGCCCCTTAAAGAGAGCCCCAGGGGGGAGAAGTGCAGGAGTATGTTTCTGAATGACTTTTTAAAAAGTTCTTTGATGGCGGAAGGAGAAAGTCCACTTAGGTTTACGAAGAGACATTTTCACGGAGAGCAACAGCAAGAGCTCCAGGAGCAAGGTGGGTGGGCAGGGCTGGATGCACCAATGGGGTGTTTCTAGAACTTTCCAAGCAGTAGGAACAGCTGCCTAAGTTTCCACGCATACTCAACTTATTTCAAGAAAAGGAGGATGGGTGGGCCATTTTATGAAGCCCTTTAAAATTGGCTTTGAACTTGCTCAGCGTTGGAGCAAACATGGGAGATGAGTCCAGGGTCTCAGTGCGTGGCCCCCATACTGGGGGCTTCTCCAGGAGGCCACGCGTTCCATGGGCTGAAGGCAGCTAAGGGGCGGAAAGCAGTGGCCTGGGGACGGTGGCTGCTGAGTGGCCAACTGCCCGCTGGCCGCAGGGCCTGACCCCACGACATGCTATCTCCCTGTCGTTTGGATGGGTTGTCCCGTGGAGGGGGCCTTCGTGCCCCCAACTCCCAGGCCTGTCGTCCACCTGCTCCAGGGCTCCTCAGGCCCTGACGTGGTTTGTTCAGGACGGGATCCCAGGTGAAGGGCGTCTTGCCGGCTGGAGTCGGCCCTCACCTCTCTCACTGCTATGGCCCAGCCCCCTCAAAGGAGGCAGTTTTAAAAACGTGGGATAGAAATATTAAGGAAGCGGCATAGGCCTGTATGATTGCAGGATTTGGCTACAAGGACTCGAGATTCTCACCGGCCACGCACTAACTCAAGAACAGCCACCGCCGGCCCATGACGGTGCTGGGTTGGTGAGGCCAGGGCCTCCGGCTCACCTGGGACGGGAAGCCCCTTCCAGAGCTGCACCTGCGCCCAGTGAGGCCCTTTCCTGGCACAGCCGCCGGCCAGACACAGAGCCTGTGACCCTACTGGAGGCCCCGGCGGAGGCTCCAGCCGGAGTGAGAGGCGAGGGCCGCGCACGGCGCTCCTTCCTCCAGCCTTTGGTGCCTCGCCCATCACGCCCTGAGCCAAGTGTGCATCTCGTGTGCCTCAGGCCACTGAGCAGCTCCAGAGGAACCCGGAGGACATGGAAATGGTGCGTGAGCTCCTGCGGCCGCACCTCACCCTGGCACCCAGCGTTTCCAAGCCTCGCAGGCCCTTGAGGTCTTCTTACTCCTGAGGCTCCCGCTGGGAAAACAGATTCCTAAGGCGTAGAGGACACTGGCAGGTTTACACCGGGGTTGCTCGATTTCTGTCTTTAAAATTTGATTGGTTCACCAAAGCCTCCATGCAGGGGCAGCTCCCCGGTGAACTTCCCAAGCCGGAATCCCTGCCTAGAAATCCAGGGTTGTGTTTCTGGTTCTGGAGGACACATCTCCTGGAGGCCCCGTCATCGACTCCACGTGAGCATCTCCTGCCTCCACTCCGCTCCTTGCTGGCCCCTGGCCTGGCCCCCCACTGCGCGATGGTCTGAAACGGTGGCCTCCACGTTCCTTCCTGAAGTTCCGCCTTCCGGGCGCCCGGCACGGAGCCTCGACGTGCTCGTCGGCCAGTGCGCTCGTGGCAGGGGCTCCGGGTGGGTTTCGTGCGCTGGACCATCCTGCGGCCGCCCGAGGGCTGTCCCGGCCGCTGAGCCCGCTGGAGCCCTCCGCCCCGACTCCGGCCGCGTCCCCTTCAGGCTGGCGTGGAGCAGAGCAAGCCTGCCGGGGGACGGCGCCGCTTGGGAACCACTCCAGGGGCGGCTACAGCCCCAGCCCCGGCTCGGCCCGAGGTGCAGCTTCTCCAGGACCGACGTGGACACGGAGCCGCCGCAGAAGTGGAAGGTCCTGAGCTGGGCGCAGCGGCCGGGGGGGCAGATGGTCTCAGCTGGGGGCCGGGAGCCACAGTCGCTGGAGTCCAGGATCTGGAGCGTGGCCAAGGCTTTCTCCAGAGGACTTGGGGGCTCAGGACTCAGGCTGGCCAGGGCCACTCTCCTCGGGGCCAGCGCTTTAGGTGGTTGTGTTCGGGCGCAGGCACAGGGGGTCAGGTCTGGTTCCAGGAGTGGGCGGTGCTTATGAAGAGGGTCTCTGGGGGGGGTCGCCAGGCACCTGGTGAGAGACAGAGCAGTGAGTTCTGGGTAATGGAGGGCGGTGGGGGCGACCCAGGCCTCTGGTGGGAGATGGCCCTCCCGTTTCAAGGTCGTCTGGAGATGGTCAGCGCCCAGCACGCCCGGTGACGTTCAGGCCAGGCCAGGTCTGGGTGGAGCCTCTCCCCCGGGTCGGGCTAATGTGCTCTCGCTCCCTTCCCTCATCTGTCAAGGCACACGGCGCCTCTTACTTGTCATGAGGATGATTTGAGAAAACGGTGGTGCATGCCAGGAGAGCCTGGCACACCATCTCAGTCAAGGTGGACAGCAGTGAACGTGGTATCGGGAGACACAGCCACGGCCCCCAGATTCATTCAAGCCAGCTGCCCCCAGCCACCTCACCTCCACCAGCGAGACGTGCAGGAAGGGCCAGGCTGGGCGGCACCTGGCAGCGTCCCCTGGGCTCCTGCCCGCAGGCACCACCTCTCCCGCTGTGGTGAAGGCAAACCACTCTTCACGCCTCCCTCACCCTCTCCTCCAAAATCAGGCCTTGTCCGGACACTGCCTTACCTGGAGGTCAAAGCAACCCTTTTACAGACAGGATCTGAGGCAGCCTTAGAGCTGGCGAGTGGAAGGCTTATTACATCTGGGGACCCTCAAGTTCGAGAGGCTTGCCTTTCTCCACCGCACTCTTCACCTCCTGTTCCCGGGACATCCTGAACATCACTTCCCAAGCAAGGGCTCCCAAGCCCACCATCGCTAGACCTGAACCCCCGTTCCATGGCTTCCTAGCTTGGTGCTTCTTCTCTCTTCCAGTTTACGCCCCTCCCTTTATCAGGGTAACTGTGGGATCTCGCGCTTGAGGACAGAGCAGTGAACACAACGGGCTGCCTCAAGTGTCTTGTTCCCTCGTAGTCGTCAGCGGGTGGCCCACTGTAGTCGCCCCTTAGCGTGGACTGCACCTAGAAAGGCTCGCTCTGGTCTGCAGAGACACCTGGCCACTGGGCCCTCACCTGAGCGGCTGGTCCAGGCGGCCCTTGAGGAAGAAGAGCGTCCACGTGGGGCTCCCGGAGGTGACTTGGGCCGCGTGACTCTCCTGCTCGGCCGGGAGCTGCGGGAAGGCTCCGAGATGTAGGACAGCTGGAGTTGTGCAGATGAGCCACCTGGCTGGTGAGGCGCAAACTTTCCCAGGACGGACAGTCTCCAGGTGGGAGGCACGTCCACTTCCCGGGTCCCGGGCAGTGGCGCCATGTTCTGGTGGTCTTCAAAGCCCGTACTGGCATTGCGTAGACCTCCAGTTCCCACAGCACAGGGCACGGAACCTCCTCTCGGCTTGACCCACAATGAGGTGGCTGAGAAATCCACAGGTGGCTTCCCTGAAGCAAAGATCTACGAGCACCTCGGGGAGGCCAGGGGCTGCCGTGCGCCACCCTCGAATCGTGCCCCTTCGGCCTCTTAGGCGCAGGCTGTGCTGCCTCCAGCTCCACAGCGACAGCACGTGCCTCCCGACCACAAGGTCCAGAAGTTCCGATGCGCTTTCTCCTGCAAATCCAGCACTGCGGCTCCCGTCTCCTGCGGGGAAAGCACGTGATCGGGTGAGACGCTTTAAGACCAACTCAGGGGCGCGGATGTGGCTTGGTGGTTGAGTGCCCGCTTCCCACATGGGAGGTCTGCCGGTTTCTCCTGAAAAACAACAAAAACAAACAACAGCAAACAAATGAAAACACCAACTCAGGGGCGCGGATGTGGCTCGGTGGTGAGCATCAGCTTCCCACATGGGAGGCCTGGGGTTCAATCCCTGACCCCAGTCCCTCAAAAACAAAACGAAACAAAATAAATATCAACTCAGAAAAAGGCCATGAGCTCCAGAGTCTAGGCAGGGGCCTGACTTCTGAGCTGCACTTTTACCCCAAATGTCAGCCCTTCCCCTCCCCACTTCCCCCTCCAGCTCCTTTCTCCTGGGGTTCTTCTGGAAACTTCCTCCACCACCTCTGCCTCTTCATCAGCCCTCTGCTTCTGGAAGCCCCTTCCCGAGGGAGCCTGGCAGGACCCCACGCCCCAGCTCCCAGCCACGTCAGAGCCCCTGGCCCCTTCGGCCATCCCTCCACACCCCCTGCCCCACTGTCTCTTGCGCTGCGTCCCTGGCCCCCGAGGCCACCTGGCTCGCTCTTACCTGGGCGAACCTTCCTGGCGAGCAGCCCCTCGAGTCCGGCGAGCGCAGCTGGCAGGGGCTCCTGGCCGGTCGCCCCGTCCTTCCTCAGGGCCCCGTGGGCCGGGAGGGCAGCCGGCACCATCGCCTTCAGCGGCCTGTGGCGCTCCCCGGCAGAGGCCGCCCGCACCACGGCGGGGACGCTCCGTGGGCCATGCCTCCAGAGCGTGACGGCCAGGCCTTGTCCCTCAGTGGCCTCCCGCCCACCAGGGCCAGCGGCCTCCCGCCCGCCAGGGCCAGCGGCCTGGGTGGGGACCGCGGCCTCCTCCTGACGAACCTGCTCCCACAGGAATCCTGGGCAGAGGCCAAGGGGCAAGCACCGATCCATGCGTTTGGATTAACGCAAGACTGCACTTAGAGGCAAAACCGAAGACTTGCACAGGCGTTTGTAAGGAGGACACACCCTGCGCAGTGGTCAGCAGCGGCCGAGGAGGGAGGCGGTGTCCTCGGGGCCTGGCTTAGCAGGTGGATGGGCTGCAGGTGCGGGCCACACGCAGGGTCCCACCACGGAGCCACCCAGCACCCCGCTTCTGTCCCCTGAGGGGCTTCCAGCCCCTTTCTGGACACACCTCCCTTCCCAGCTCCTAGCTTCTGATCAAAAGCAGGGATTTGAGTAAATGTCCACGTCTCTGGCGGTTACTCCTGACTGGCTCTTTGGCCAGATTCAGGATCACAAACCTGCAGAGGAGAATAAGCGATCAGGCGAGGGTCAGGATTCCTTTGCTGATTCACTCAACAAACGTTGACAGCCGGTGAGGCGGGGAGGGGTTTCATTTGGTGCTGACGTCAGACAGGAAAACGACCTGAACGTGTGATCAAAACTGTTCTAGAGCTGAATTTAAAACTCCAGGTAGCAAAGTGTCACTTAACATAGCAAATCATGTGCCCGTTCAGGGAGAGAGGTACAATTGAGGGGGGGTCTTTCAAATGTGGGATCCTGGCTTCTCCAAGACCACAATGAGACGCTGGCTGGGAAATGAGGTGGGGGCGGGTGGTGACTGGGATGTCCTAAAGGAGACCCTGTGCGTGACCCAAGACCACGTAAGGCACGTGGTGGGCTTTTCAGGGCGAGGGGGATGGAACTGAGAGATTTTTGTCTGGATAAAAGTTAGATATTAAGAGTGGAGTGGGTCGAGAGGAACCGTGTAGGTCCTTTAAAAGATGGAATTGTTGAGTGCAAAGAAGATTCCATTTCCCTCCGTCCTGGAGCCACAGGGTGTTTCCTGCAGAGACACACACTTCCTCCAAGCCCAGGATAAAGCCACGGAGGCTGGGAAGGCGTGTGGGCGCGAGGCCCAAGCAGGATGGCCGCTCCTGGGAAGACCTTTCTTTTTTTTTTTTTGAATGTTACATTAAAAAAAAATGAGGTCCCCACATGCCCCCCACACCCCCCACTCCTCCCACATCAACTACCTCTTCCAGCCCTGCAGCACATCCACTGCACCTGGTGAATACATCTTGGAGCACTGCTGCACCACATGGACAGTGGTCCACACTGTAGTCCACACTCTCTGGAAGACTTTTCTAAATCCGACAGCCCTGCAGGCTGGAGGGTGCAAAGCCTAGACCCCTGACACGGAGGAAGCTGCGGGCACCCTCAGGCACCCTTTCCTGGGGACCACCCTCAGGCACAGTTAGGTCTTCGCCTACCCACAGTCTCCATCTGCCTCTTTCAAAGTGTTCTTTGATGATTGTGGTTCCTCAGTTGTAGGTGACAAGTGATGCAAATGCAGCCACAAAAACTAAGCTTCTCTGACAGAGAGATTCTGAGCAGATGCCAGTAGTGCATAAAGAGTATTGGGCTTTTCTTCTTTCCTTATTAAGCACGACAGATACCAACACCTTTCTCCCCACGAAACCTGGACGCTCTATTTGGTGTTTGGATTGGCCAAGTTTGGGGATGGTTTCAGGACTGAAAACAGGCAGATCCTTCCTCCACCCCAAGAGATCTCCAGCCTTTCTCTTCTGCATGGAACGAGATGCCCAAACAATACTTCATTCATGTCCCACTGTGAGCTTTCCACCAGGCTGAGTCTTTGAAGGATGTCCGCCATGTTGGCGTCTCTCTGAAACTGCCTTTCTCACATGTCTACGCTCAGTACCAGTGGCCTTTGCACAAAACGGGGCTCAGCTGCAGGAATGAGCCCCCCTCCTGCCACATTCCAGGCCTGGGCAAGGTGTTGATTCGGGGGATATCTCTGCCCTGTCCTCAGCACCCTCTCTCCAAGCAGTTCTCAGGGGCTGCCCAGGTCACAGCAGCCTTCTATTTTATTTTATTATATTTTAATATAGTTTTTAATGAAAAAAAAAAAGAAACTTAGACTACATAAATGCTACATTAAAAATATAGGGTATTCCCATGTGTCCTGTACCCTAGCCCTCCCACATTTTCCCACATCAACAACATTCTTCATTAGTGTGGTACTTTTTCCACAATTGATGAACACACCTTTGAGCACTGCCACTAAGCGTGGGTTATAGTTTACATCGTAGTTTACACTCTCCTCTGCATATTTTTATAAGTTATTACATGATAAACAATGGCCTGTATCTGTCATTGCAATGTCACTCAGGACAATTCCCAAGCACTGAAAATGCCCCCATATTACACCTATTTTTCCTCTCTCTCCCCTCAGAACTTCCAGTGGCTGCTGTCTCCACCTCAATGCAAGAGTTCTTCCATTGCTAGAATTACAGTAAGTCTATAGTAGAATAACAGTAAGTCTACTCTAGTGCATTGTTCATTCCTCAATCCTGAGGATTCTGGGATGGTGATATCTATTCTGCCTCTAATTGAGAGAGGGCTTAGATCCCATGGGGCAGATGGATGGGACTATCTTGCTTGCAGTTGCAGATTCTCTCTGTTCCTTGAGATAGATGTTGTCCATCATCATCTCCTTGTTAGTTGTCCTGGGTGAGTCCAGTGAACTGGAGAATAGGTATTGCAACTCAGTTGTGATTCAGGGTCCAACTGGTACATGGACAGTGCAAAGATTTAAGTCTCTTGGACATACACCTATCAACTCTAGTACTAACTATAGGTTCAAATAGAAGTGGCAGAAAAGTCATATGTAGGGAAACCACCACTGAGTCCAACTCTGTCACACCGGGAGGCATACATTTCAAAGTAGGTTCCAGTGGCAGCACTGGCAGGGTGCCAAACTCCTGAGCTGTCTGCCCTGCCTATAGTGTTTGGATGTCTCCAGAGCCCTCAGGAGCCCTGCTATTTGAGGGACTATTTACTTTGGCAGTCAATGAGTTCCTGCCGAGACATGCATAAGCATAACCTCTGGAATGACTCCCAACTCACTTTGAAGTCTCTTAGTCATATAAACTCATTGTTTTTACCCTTTCTCCCTTTTGGTCAAGGTCTTTTTCCAGTTGCATTGTTAGTTGGTGCTTGGTAGTAATCCCTTGGTGCCAGGGAGGCTCATCCCTGGGAGTCATGTCCCACACTGAGGGGAAGGTAATGCATTTATATGCTGAGCTTGGCTTAGAGAGAGGCCACATTTGAGCAACAAGGAGGCTTTCAGGAGGCAATACATAGGCACCCTATAATACTAGGCTAAGTTTCAATTTCAAAAGTAAAGGTTCATAACTATAGTCATTACTATCAAGGGGCTGTCAGTTGTCCATTCTCCTTCACTAGCTACTGCCCCTGTACTAAGAGGATTTTTTAAAAATGTAAATCTTTTATTATTATTATTATTATTATTTTTAAAGATATATAGATTACACAAAACTAAGGGGATTCTTGTTGTCCCATAGAGAATGTGGCAGAGCTCCCCAGGATGGGAATTCAGCATTCCTTTGGTTATCATGTGAGGCTCTATCCACTGTGACAATGCCCCAAGAACAGGTGAACACATTTATATGCCTTATAGGTATGCCCCAGATGGATGAACCTCCTCCCATGCATCCCCATCACTGACACCCCACACTAATGATCCTCCCTCACCACAGTTATAGCCCTCTATGATCCAAAACTTCTTCAAAATTGAAGCCAACAAAATAACCAGATTCAATTAATAGGAAAATGATTTAATAAGTTTTAAAAATAAAAAATAAAATACAAAATTTTAAAAGTTTAAAATAATAAAAAAATTTAAAATTAAAAATTTTTTAATATTATTTTGATAAGGACCTTGTCTTTCTACCAATTTACTACTTGAAGTGCTAGTAATAGCTATCTGTTTGCTGTTTCAAGACCATGATATATTTTCCTCATGGTTTAGTTTAAAAAATAAGCAAGGTTTAATATTTCAAAAAATAAATGACATTATTTCTTTCATCACTGTAAGATCTGTTGTCTTGTGTGTACTGATGTTTTCTTTCATTTATTTCCCCAGTGTCTTATTCTTTTTATTTGGTCTTCAAAGAAGCCTTAGGTCACAGAAAAGCCACATACAGAACACAGGTGATTCCCATATACCCAACATCCTAGGTGCTCCCTGTCCCGCATGCACCCACATCCAACCCTTAAACTAGTAACCCTCCCAAGCTGTATTTGCCAAAAGAACATTCCTGCCATTGCAGTTTCAACCACATACCCGTCAGTCCCCATAGCTCACCTACAGCAGCCTTCTGAGCCCACTGGGGGCACTTTTGGCCCCAGCCCCTTCTCCAACTGCAGAATCTCAGCTGGGACTCCAAAGATTCTGCTCCCTGGGACTTGGGATCTTCAGAATGTACTGGGCTCATGGTCCCCCCTCCCAAGCCCTCTCGGTCTGCACCCTTGCAAGGCCAGCCAACCTGGAGCGTGAAGCGTGGAAGCAGGAAGTTCTCCCCTGCCACCTCCAGGCTACTTTATAGGTGACCGTGACAAGCCACACAGCACAGCTTCCAGCTACCCTCAAAGAGGCGTCCCCCCACCTTGCTTTGACAGAGGACCTTTCCCTACCCAGCCCCCAAGCACAGGGCCCACCTGGGACCCAGACAGTCAGATGCCCCTTATCCTGGAACACCTGCTCCCTGTGCCTTTCTAAAAGTCAAGTCTGCTTTCACCCTGCTTGTCCCCTCCTGTGCTCAACAGGGTCTGCTTTCACCTCACAGCCCATCAAATCTTGCCCTAAACAGAAGACGGTCCCTCTTTCTTCCCTACCCACAAAGCCCTGCCAGATGCGAGGTCCACCTGGGCCCAGGTGGTTCCGAGGGACGTGCTTTCAGAAGCATGGGAGGGAGATCTGCTGTCTCCCCGGGCTGCAGTGGGGATACCAGGGGGCAATGAGCAGGCACAGCCCCAGAGGAAGGATGCAGAGCAGGGGTGGGCTGGGGTGGGGAGTGGCAGCCAGTCAGAGCCTGGCTCTTCTGGCCCTCAAGGCTCTGTCCCTTAATGGACAGGGGCTTGTGTCTGAGACCGCTGGGGCACTGTGAGCCTGGATGTGGGGCCAGTGGGCACCCCAAGGTCCTGGCTTTGTTGGCCTTGGCCTGGGTGAGGGTCCAGTGGCTAACCCCATTGCACTGCAAGAGCACAGCCACAGTGGTCTCGGGGTACTGGCCTCACATGTGTCTGAAAAATCCCCCACCATCCCGTGTTGAGGGCTGGTGGGGGCACTGGGCATGCAAGACCCTGTGGACACAATCTACCCCTCCCCCCAATCCCCATCCCCCCATTCATTCAACACCTTTCCTGAGAGCCCAGGGCATCCCCAAGCTCTTCTGGTGATGGGGATAAACAACCACTGATAATGACAGTCCTCCTGACAGGTGTCTCGTGTGCACGGACATCGCATTCCACTGAGGATGACAGAAAATGAGTAAGCTGAAGAACACTCACTTTGCACAGGCCTGCAGGACCACAAAAATGCCCATGCAAGCTGAAACTTCAGAGCAATCCTAATCCTCAGTGGAGAAAACCGTGATCGTCCCACGACCTTTACAAAATTGTCAAAACATTGAGATCTCTCTTACTGTCAGTTACAGATGTGTAGGGAAAGGGAAAAAATAGTAAAACTAATGTTTATTTAGTGTGCTGTAATTTAAAACATAGAGAATTAAGGTATTGTGTTTTTTTTTGTTAAAAAAGAAACGTGTCAAGAGTAGTTTGAACAGTGATTGCCGCCTTCTCTTCTCTTCCCATCACATAACTACAGAACAGAGAACGTCTTTTCTATGCCTTGGCAAATTGCCATACTCCTCTCAAAGTTTGGATCAATTCGCAATGTGCCACCTTTGTGCTTTCAGGGTCGTATATTATCCCTGAGAGTTCCAGTAACTGAAGTTTGTTTTCTGGCATCACTTCCTCTGGGACATTTGCGTCCTGTTTCTTACAGCCACGTTGTCATTTGGTTTCTCTGGGAAAGAGGGTCATGAAGTGGGACAAAAAGGACCGACGCTGGGCCAGGCACAGAGCAAAGACAATTCTTCAGGTTTGGCAGAACTTGTCACCAAAGAGTTAGGCTGCGCTTGTCTCCTTAGCTCCTCTTCCAAGTCAGGGAAAGCAGGCAGTGAGCTTAGATTGGTTTGGTTTTTTCAGTAGGGGGAGGTATTTGTTTTGTTTTGAGAATTTTTTTGCTGTAACTTATATGCAACCTGACATTGGCCATTTGAGCCACTCTAAGAGCACGTTTCGGCGGCATCCAGTCCAGTCCCAGTGTGGGGCTGCCTCGCCCCTGCCGCTTCGGACTGACCTTGGATTGCAGGTGAGGGGCTGGGCTGCGGGCGCGGGCGGGGGGCGCCGGTGGGGACGAGGGGCCCACTCGCGGCCTCCGCGCGGCCGGGGGCGGGGGGGGGGGGTCCGTTAGGGGGGGGTCACTCTCCAGAGTCGAGGGCTTCAGCAGGGGTCCCGGGGGCTCTGCCAGGTCTGCGGGGCTGGGGAAGGGGTGCGGGCGGATGGCCAGCGCGGGTCGAGCCAGCCAGGAGCCCGCGCCTGCCTACCCGGGGCCCGCCGCCCCCCTTGAACCTCGGAGCAAGATTCCCGCGGGCTCTGCCCTCGAGGGCCTGGCTCCCGCGGGGGTGCGACACGCGTGCCCGGAGGCGGCGCGAGGGGCCGGGCCACGCGGGAGCCCGCCCCGCGCGGGGGCTGCGGGGGCGGAGCGGGGCGGGCGCGCCTCGCCTCGGGCTCACGGCCCCCGCCCTCTGCACTTGAGACTCTAAGGGGCCCCTGGGGGCCCCAGCGGCTCGTCTTTCCCCTCCGGGAGCTCCCCCGGCCCGGCCCTGCCCGCTCCCCCGCCTCTCTGGGCTCAGGCCGCCCTGGCTCGTCTGCCCGGGGCACTCGGGGTCCCCGTCTCCTGCGCTGGAAGCAGCCGCGACGCTGCACCCCGCTAAGGGCCGTCCTGGCGCCAACGCGCCCGTGTCCCGCCCCCGAGTAGCGCCAGGGGCGTCCTGGGCTCCACGCCGCGCCCTGGCTCCACGCAGGACACCCCCCAGCACCGCGGGGTCGCGCCAGGCTGGCTGTGGGTTTCCGAGGAGCGCCCCTCACCCACGCGGCCCACATCCCCGCGGAAGCGAGCCCGGAACCGCCCGGAGCTCGGCGTCCGCCCCGCTGGACCCCTGACCCAGGGCCCCGCGGGTTCCAGGGCTGCCCCTGCGCCTTCGCGCCGCGCACAGGGCCTGAGCGTCGCTGGGCTCGGGACTCGGGCCCCCCTGCGCACCTCGGCCGCCGGGAATGCGGTGTCCTGGGAGAGCCAGGAGGCACCGGGGGCCGCTGGGCTAGCGCCCGGTCAAGGACGCGGGGCAGCAGGGGACTCAGCGCGCCGAGGGGCCCGCAGCCCCCTCTGGTCCAGCTAGCAGCAGGGACCCCGTTTCCCCCCAAGCCTGACCGAAGTAACCAAGACGCCCCAGGAACAAGGAGAATGTGCTGTAACAAACCCCTTCATGAAACCCCCTGCGAGTGCTGCCGAGGGGGTGGAAATTGGGGACTTGGCCCTCCCCGCCCACCCTCCCGCCTGCGGTGGCCTGCGCGGGGAGCACCCCGGAAGGCACGCGGGGGGCACACAGCGAGGCTTCCCGGGGGGGGCCGGCGGCCCCAAGCTGGTCACCGAGCCTCGCCCGCCGCAGCAGGCCGCCGCCCCGAGAGGCCCCTGACCCTGCGGACCCCTCCCCACGCCATCTGCTCTTGGGTCCTGAGCGCCGTTTCCAAAAGCCCGAAGCAGACGCGATCCCAGCCGGATTCCAGCGGACTGGCCTCTCCCCAGAGCGCACCTTCCTTGGTCTTCTCCCAAGGTTTGCTCTTCAAGGCTTTTTCCAAACCAAGTTTCCTGGCCCGCGAGACGCAGGTGCGTCGCCGGCCTCCGGGGGCCCTGTGGGCCCAGGATTGGCCGCTGCGGCGCGTCCCGCGGGAGGAGGGGCGAGGGGCCGCGTCGCGCAAGCCGGGGGACCGCGCGGGGGTGAGGGTGGCGAGGGGCGCGACGGCCAGCGCGCGGGTTAGCTAAGGGAAAACTGGAAGTTTGTCGGTCCGGTTGTGCCTGGACACGATGCGTGTTTGCGCCTCCCCGGTGGCTGCTGCGCGGACAGTGCTCCGTAGGGGAGGACGGGAGGAGGCAGGAGAGCCGCCCCGGGTGGGGGACCCGGCTTGCCCCGAGCGGCCGTGGACAGCTCTGGGGCCGAATCAGCAGGACTTGCTTCTGTAGTGGATGTGAGGTGCCAGGGTAAGCGAGGGTCGTTGTGGATTGAACTGTGTCCCCCCCCAAAGATACCTGGACATCTTCACCTCCCAGGACCTGTGAATGCCGCCTGATCCGGAAGAAGGTCTTTGCAGATGTCATCGAGTTAAGAGGGGGTGAGCCGTGGTAGATGGGAGGTGAATGGAAAAAATTCCTTCTTGGATTAGTGTAGGTGATTTGTGTGTTTCTGGGAATCGATCCATTTCATCCAGGTTTTCTAATATGTTGGTGTACAGTTGCTCGAAGTAGCCTCGTATAGTCCTTATTTCATTGGGTTGTCTCCTTTCCTTTTCTGATCTTAGTTATTTGTGTTCTCTCTCCTTTTTTCTTCTTCAGTCTAGCTAAAAGTTTGTAAATTTTATTGATCTTTTCAAATAAACAACTTTTGGCTATGTTCATTTTTCTCTATTGATTTTTTCTATTCTCTTTTCATTTATCTCTATTCTAGTCTTTGTTTCCTTCCTTCTCTTACATTGGGTTTAGACTGCTCTTGTTTTTCTAGATCCTCCAGTTGTGATGTTAGGCTTCTAATTTTAATGTAAGCATTTAGAGCTATACATTTGCCTCCAGCACTGCCTTTGCTGTTTTGTTATTTGTGCTTTCATTTTCACTGGCCTTAAGATATTTCCTAGTTTCCTTGTGATTTCTTCTTTGACTCATTAGTTGTTTAAGAGTACATTGTTGGGAAGTTGATTTGGCTCAACAGATAGAGCATCTGCCTACCACATGGGAGGTCCAGGGTTCAAACCCAGGGCCTCCTGGCCTGTGTGATGAGCTGGCCCATGTGCAGTGCTGATGCATGCAAGGAGTGCCATGCCACGCAAGGGTGTCCCCCACGTAGGGGAGCCCCATTCGCAAGGAGTGCGCCCCATAAGGAGAGCCGCTGAGCATGAAAAAAGTGCAGCCTGCCCAGGAGTGGGGCTGCACACACAGAGAACTGATGCAGCAAGATGATGCAACAAAAAGAGACACAGATTCCTGGTGCCGCTGACAAGGATGCAAGCGGACACAGAAGAACACACAGTGAATGGACACAGAGAGCAGACAACAGTTGGGGGCAGAGAGGGGAGGAAGGGGAGAGAAATAAATTTTAAAAATCTTAAAAAAATAAAAGTACATTGTCTAATTTCCTCATATCTGTGAATTTTCCAATTCTCCCTCCTTTATTGATTTCTAGCTTCATTTCTTTGTAGTTGGAGACATTGTATGATTTCAATGTTTTTTAATTTATTGAGATTTGTTTTGTGATCTAATATATGGTTTATCTCGGTAAATGATCCCCGTGCACTAGAGAAGAATGTGTATTCTGCTGCTCTTGGGTGAAGAGCTCTGGATATGTCCAGTAGGTCTAGTTGGTTTAGAGTATTGTTCAAGTCATCCTAGTATTCAAAGAGGTGCCTTGAAGTCTCCGTCGACCTAAGTCAATTCTTATGCCGGTACCACTCAGTATTTTATTTTATTTTATTTTTTATTTATTTCTCCCCCCTTGCCGCTTGTTTTTTTCTTTCTTTTTGCTGTGTACATTCGCTGTGCATTCTTCTGTGTCTGCTTATCTCTCTTTTGTTGCATCATCTTGCTGCACCAGCTCTCCGCGGGCTCAAGCCGTCAGCTCTCCGTGGATCGTGGGCCAGCTTGCCTTCACAAGGAGGCTCTGGGATGTGAACCCAGGGCTTCCCATATGGTAGAGGGAGCCCAATCGATTGAGCCACAGCTGCTTCCCACCACTCAATTTTGATTACTGAGAGCTTTGTAGTAAGTTTTTAAGTCAGTAGTAGAAGTCTTGCAACTTCTTTCTTCTATTTGAATTGTGTTTTGGCTATCAGAACCTGTCGCATTTCCATATGAATTTAAAGTTTGGTTTTTCAGTATCTGTAAACAAGGCCATTGGAATAAAAATAAATTTATTGAAATATATCACTAATATGTAAACAATAAGTGTCTAGCAATAGCTGTGAACTTACAAAACATACATAACATCATATATGGTTTTCATAACTCACCCTACCTCCAATACCTTGCGTTGTTGTGAAACATTTTTAACTAATGAAGAGCATCCTCAAAATATTACTACTAACCTTAGTATGTTACATTTGGTGTTTTTTATCCCCAACCCACCGTATTATTATTTTTATATCATTTATACATGAACGGTCATATATAATAAGTATATAGTAAGAGTTGTGAACTTATAAAGCAAGCACGCATAACATCATACAGGGTCCCATACATCAACCCACCACCAACACCTTGAACAGTTGTGACACATTTGGTAAAAATTATGAAAGAATCTCATTAAAATCTTACTACTAACTATAGTCCATATCTTACATTTGGTTATATTTCCACCCCCAGCCTACCCTATTACTATTTTTTAAAACATATTTTTATTACAGAAGTTGTGAACTTATGAAACAGTCATGCTCATGTGCAGAATTCCCAAACAACACCTCTCTATCAGCACACCAGACTGTGGAGGAACATTTGTTACAGATTATGAGATAATATTATCAGACTAGTACCACTAACCATGGCCCATAGTGTACATTTGGAACACTTTTTCCATACTCCCCCATCATCAACACAGTACATCTTTGGCATAGATGCATTAATACTACAATATTGCTGTTCACCACAGTCCATAGGTCACTCCAGTTGTATTTTCCCCATGCTTCTCCACATTCCCACCACCCCACAATAGTGATGTTCATCTGCTCTAGCTCACAAAGGACACTCTTACACCTGTACTGTCAACCACAATTCTCGTCCACCTCTGGGTTTATGGTGTTAGTCAGTCCCTAGATTATTCTCTAGCTCCCTTTCAATTGACATATACATCCCTAGACTACCCTTTCCAGCTGTGTTTCCATTTATAAACCAGCTGTTACTCACTGTAATGTGTTACCATCAACTTTATACATTTCCACACTTATACAGTAAAATTTATTAAAACTTCTGCATACATTAAGCATCAGTAGTCCATCTTAGTCCTCCTCTTATCTCCTTTAAGAATCCACCACCAACTACCAGATGTTTTCCTACATTTTCTTCTGAAGTTTTCATGGTTCTTGCTCTTATATTTAGTTCTTTTAAAATTCCATTTTAAGTTAATTTTTATTTAAGGTGTGAGATGCGGGTTCTGTTTCTTTCTTTTGGCTATGGATAGCAGTCCTCCCAGTACCATTTGTTGAATGGGCTGTTCTGCTTGAGATGGGTGGGTTTGACAGGCTTGTCCAAAATCACATGACCTCGGGAAGCAGATGTGACTCAAATCAGTTGGGCTCCCATCTACCATATGGGAGGCCTGGGGTTCACATTCCAGGGCCTCCTTGTGAAGGCAGGGTTGCCTGGGTGCTGTGGAGTGCTGCCTGACCCACAAGCACTGCGGAGTGCCACCCAGCCCACAAGCGCCATGGAGTGCCACCCGGCCCTCAAGTGCTGTGGACAGCTGACTCAACAAAGTGATGCAACAAAAAGGGAAACAAGCAAAAACTCAGAAGAGCACTCAGTGAATGGACACAGCGATCAGACAGCACACAAGCTGCAAAGGGGGGGATAAATAAAAAATAAATACAGACACAGAAGAACACATGGTGAATGGACACAGCAGACAGCATGCAAAAAGCCATGGGGGGTGGGGTGGGGTGGGAGATAATAAAAAAAAATCACTTGACCATAGATTGAGGGTCTGTTTCTGAACCATCAATTCAGTTACATTGGTCTAATGTGTCTGTGTTTATGCCAGTACCAAGCAGTTTTCACCACTGTAGCTCGGTAATATGATTCAAAGTCCAGAAGTGAGGGTCCTCCAACTTTACTTTTCCTTTTTAAGATGTTTCTGGCTATTTGGGACCCCTTATCCTTCCAAATAAATTTGATAATTTTGTTTTCCATTTATTTAAAAACTGCTGGTAGAATTTTTATTGGGATTGCATTGAACCTGTATATCAATTTGGCTAGGATTGACATCTTAATGATATTTAGTCTTCCATTCCATAAGCATGGAATGGTCTTCCAATTATTTAGGTCTTTTTTTGTTTCTTTTTATAAATATATTGTAGTTTTCTGAATACAAGTGCTTTACATCCTTGGTTAAGTTTATTCCTAAATATTTGCTTCTTTTAGTCACTATTGTAAATGGAATTTTTTTTTCCTGACTTCTTCCTCAGATTGCACAAAATTAGTGTCTTTTAAAGTCTAGTTCATCTGATATAAGTATAGCTACTCTGGGGTTTTTTTTTTTTTTTTTGGTTATTACTGCATACATGGAATATCTTCTTTTCCAGCCTTTCATTTTCAATCTGTTGGTATCCTTGGGTCTAAGGTGAGTCTCTTGCAGACAGCATATAGATGGCTCATATTTTCTTATCCATTCTGCCAGTCTGTGACTTTTGTTTGGGGATTTTAATCTATTAATATTCAATGTTATTACTGTAAAGGCAGTTCTTATTTCACCCATTTAGACCTTAGGATTTTATCTGCCATATTTTATTTTCACCACTCTTTTGAGACTTTTAGTTACTTTTACTGATGTAATCTTCATTTCTAAACTCTCTTCCAAGTCTCTCTCTCCTGTATTTTCTTTTCAGGCTGTAGCACACCCATTAGTATTCCCTGCAAGTCTGATCTCTTTGTTATAAACTCTCTCAATTCTGTTTACCTATGAATATTCTGAACTTTCCCTCACTTTTTAAAACATACTATTTATTTTTTTAAAAAGATAGATTACATAAATATTACATAAAATATATAGGGGATTCCCATATGGCCCAATCCCTACCCCTCCCACAATTTCCCACATAAACAGCATCTTTCATTAGTGTGAAAATTTGTTATACTTGATAAACACATTTTGGAGCATTGCTGCTAAGTGTAGATTACATTCTCTCCCACCCAATTTTGTAAGTTATGACAATATATATAATGGCCTGTATCTGTCATTGCAATGTCATTCGAAATAATTCCCAAGTCCTGAAAATGTGCCAATATTACACCTGTTTTTCATTCTCCCTTCTCTCAGAACCTCCAGTGGCCACTGCCTTGACATCAATGATAAAAGTTCTTCCATTGATAGAATCACAACAAGTCTATAGTAGAATACCAGTAAGTCTACTCTAGTTTGTTGTTCATTCCCAACCCTGAGGATTCTGGGATGGTGATGCCCACTTCACCTCTTATTGAGAGGGGGATTAGATCCCATGGGGCAGATGGATGGGACTATTTTGCTTGCAGTTGCAGACTCTCTGTTCCTTGGGATGGTCATTGTCCATCACCATCTCCTTGTTAGTTGTCCTGGATAAATCCAGTGAACTGGAGAGTAGGTGTTGCAACTCTGTTGAGATTTCAGGGCCAGGCTTCACTCTCATTTTTGAAGGACAATCTTGCCAGATGTAAGAATCTTGGATGGAAGTTTTTCTTCTGCAGTATCTTAAATATATCTTATGATCATGTTCTTGCTTCCATGGTTTCTGATGAGAAATCAGCATCTAATCTTATTTGGTATCCCTTATATGTGATGCATTGTTTTTCTCTTGCTGCTCTCAGAATTCTTTGTCTTTAGCATTTGACATTCTGATTAGTATGTGTCTTAGAGTTGGTCTATTAGGATTTATGCAGATGGGAATATATTGTGCTTCTTGGACATGGAAATTTTCTACCATTATTTCTTCAAATATTCCTTCTGCCCCATTTCCCTTCTTTTCTCTTCCTAGGACATCCATAACACATCATGCCTCCTGCTGTCATTTAATTCCCTGAGACCTTGTTAATTTTTTCCTGTTCTTTTCTTTAACTGTTCTTTTTTTTGACACTTTTTAAAATTAATAGATCACAAAGAACATTACATTAAAAAACATGAGGTTCCCATATAACCCACTCCCCACCCCCCACCCCATCAGTTTTGTAAATTATATTTTTTGAAGACACATACATCTCAAAAAATGTTACATTAAAAAACATGAGGCTCCTATATAGCCCCCACCTCCCCACCCCACTCCTCCCACACCAACAATCTCTCCTATTATTGTGGCACTCTCATCGCACTCAGTGAACATATTTTGGAGCACTGCTGCACCACATGGATAATAGTTTACCCTGTAGTTCACACTCTCCCCCAGTACATTCACTGGGTTATGGCAGGATTTGTAAAGTCCAGCATCTGACCCCGCAGTATCATTTAGGACAACACAAAGTCCCAAAAAATGCCCCCACATCACATCTCTTCTCAACTGTTCTTTTGTGTGCTTGCTTTTGGAGGCCATGTCTTCAAACTCACCAATCCTTTCTTTGGCTTCCTCAAATCCACTGTTATATGATTCCAGTGTATATTTAATTTCATTTATTGCAGCTTTCATTCCCATAAGGTCTGTTATTTTTCTATTTATGCTTTCAAATTCTTTGTGCACATTCAATGTCTTTTTTAAAGAAAACTTAATTTTATACATTTAATAATTGAAAATATAAATAAAAACTAAAAAGAAAACACAGTTGAATAAAAACATGCATATCTCAAATGTACTGGATATATATACATTTTTTTTGAATCATGCACTATGTTACATTATATATTTGGTTCATAGTAATGCAATCAGACCATATTTCTCCTTTTGTATCTGGCTTACTTCACTCAATATAATGTCCTCCAGCTTCATCCATGTTGTCATATGCTTTATGACTTCATTTTTTTCCTTACAGCTGCATAATAGTCCATCCTGTGAATACACCACAGTTTGTTTATCCATTCATCTGTTGATGGACATCTGCATTGTTTCCAGCTTTTGGCAATTGTGAATAATACCACTGTGAACATTGGTGTGCAGATGTCTGTTCGTGTCACTGCTCTCAGTTCTTCTGGGAATATACCCAGTAGTGGTACTGCAGAGTCACATGGCACATCTATATTCAACTTCTTTAGGAACTGCCAAACAGTCCTCCACAGTAGTTATATCATTCTGCATTCTCACCAATAGTGAATAAGTGTTCCTGTCTCTCCACATCCTCCTAACACTTGAACTTCTCTGTCTTTTTAATAATGGCCATTCTGACAGGTGTGAAATGATATCTCATTATAGTTTTGATTTGTATTTCCCTAATTATTAGTGATGATGAGCATTTCTTCATGTGTTTTTTGCCATTTGTATTTCTCCTTTGGACAAATGTCTATTCAAGTCTTTTACCCATTTTTCAATTGGGCCATTTGTCTTTTTATTGTTGAGTTGTAATGTTTCTTTATATATCCTGGATTTTAAACCCTTACTGGATATGTGATTTCCAATTTTTTTTTTCCCATTGAGTTGGATGCCTTCTCACCTTTTTTGACCTAATCCTGTGAGGTTCAAATGTGTTTAATTTTGAGGAGGTCCCATTTATCTATTTTTTCTTTTGTTGCACATGCTTTGGGTGTAAGGTCCAAGAAACCACCACCTACCACAAGGTCTTTAAGATGTTTTCCTACATTTTTTTTTTCTAATAGTTTTAAGGTTCTGGCTTTTATATGTAGGTCTTTGATTCATTTGAGATGATTTTTGTGTAGGGAGTAAGACTGGAGTCCTCTTTCATTCTTTTGGTTATGGATATCCAGTTCTCTCAGCACCATTTGTTGAAGAGACTTTTTTCCTGTTAATATTAACTTGGTTGGTTTTTCAAAAACCAGTTGACTGTATAGGTGAGAGTTTATTTATGGTTTCTAAATTCTATTCCACTGATTGATGTGTCTATCTTTATGCCAGTACCATGCTGTTTTGACCACAGCAGCTTTGTAATATGTTTCAAGGTCAGGCAGGGAAATTCTTCCCATGTTGCTCTTCTTTTTTAGAATGTTTTTTGCTATTTGGGTGCACTTTCCATTCCAAATGAATTGGTAATTGCCTTTTCTAATTCTGTAAAGTAAGCTATTGGTAATTTGATTGTTATTGCATTGAATCTATAAATCAGGTTGGGTAAGATTAAACTTTTCATGATATTTATTCTCCAATCCCTGAACATGGAATGTTTTTCTGTTTGTTTAGGTCTTTTAAAATTTCTTTCAGCACTGTTTTGTAGTTTTCTGCATATAGGACCTGTACTTCTTTGATTAAATTAATTCTTAGATATTTAAGTCTTTTTGTTGCTATTGAAAGTGGAATTTTCCCCCTAATTTTCTCCTCAGATTGTTCAGTACTAGAGTACAAAAACATTACTGGTTTTTGCATGTTGATCTTGTATCCTGCCACTTCACTGAACTAATTTATTAGCTCAAGAAGCTTTGTTGTGGATACTTCAGAATTTTCTAAGTATAGGATCATATCATCTGCAAACAGTAAGAGTTTTACTTTCTCTTTTCTTATTTGAATGCCTTTAATTTTTTTTTTCTTGTGTAATTGCCCTAGCTACAAATTCTAGTACAATATTGAATAGCAGTGGCTCAGTGGGCATCCTTGTCTTGTTCCTGATCTTAGAGGGAAAGCTTTCAGCCTTTCCCCATTGAGTATGATGTTGACTGGGTTTTTCATATATGCCTTTTATTGTATTGAGGAATTTTCCTTCTATTCCAATCTTTTGAAGTGTTTTTATCAAAAGGATGCTGGATTTTTTCCAATACCTTTTTTGCATTGATTGATATTATTGTGTGTTTTTTTCCTTCAATTTGTTAATGTGGTTTATTACATTGATTGATTTTCTTATATTGAAGTACACTTGCATACCAGGAATAAATTCCACTTGGTCATGATGTTTAAGTCTTTTGATAGGCTGTTGAATTTGATTTGCCAGTGTTTTGTTGAGAATTTTTGCATTTATGTTCAT
Source organism: Dasypus novemcinctus (assembly GCF_030445035.2). Lineage (NCBI taxonomy): Eukaryota > Metazoa > Chordata > Mammalia > Cingulata > Dasypodidae > Dasypus > Dasypus novemcinctus. Next base: position 165,531,584 of record NC_080677.1, on the reverse strand, counting down.
TAAAGAGATAGGTTTGTAATTTTCTTTTTTGCAGTATCTTTATCTGGCTTTGGTATTAGGGTGATGTTGGCTTCATAAAATGAGTTGGGTAATTTTACCCCCTCTTCAACTTTTTGGAAGAGTTTAAAAAGGATTGGTGTTAATTCTTTTAGAAAAGCTTGGTAGAATTCACTTGTGAAGCCATCTGGTTCCAGAATTTTCTTTGCTGGGAGATTTTAAATGATGGATTCAGTCCCTTTATATGTGATTGGTTTATTAAGTTCTTGTATTGCTTGTAGCATCAGTGTAGATTGGTTGTGCACTTCTAGGAATTTGTCCAATCTAGGTTGTCTAATTTGTTGGCATACAGTTTCTCATAATATCCTCTCATAATTCTTTTTGTTTCTGTGGGATCAGTTGTAACTTCCCCCCTTTCATTTATGATTGTATTTATTTCCATCTTCTCTCTCTCTTTCTTTTTAGTCTAGCTAGGTGTTTGTCAGTTTTATTGATAAAGAACCAGTTTTTGGTTTTGTTGATTTTGTCTTTTTTTTTCTCAATTTAATTTATTTCTGCTCTAATGTTTATTATTTCTTTCCTTCTGCTTGCTTTGGGATTGGCTTGCTGTTCTTTTTCTAGTTTCTCTAGTTGTTCAGTTAAATCTTTGAGTTTAGTTCTTTCTTCTTTTTTTAATATAGGCATTTGGGGCTATAAATTTCCCTCCCAAGTCTGCCTTTCCTGTATCCCATAAGTTTTGATAAGTTGTATTCTTATTTTCATTTGTCTCAATTTACTGATTTCATTTATAATTTCTTCTTTGACCCACTGATTATTTAGGAGTGTGTTGTTCAGCATCCACACATTTGTGTATTTACTTTTTTTCCTGTCTATTTTGATTTCCGGTTTCATTCCCTTGTGATGTGAGAAGATGCTTTGTACAATTGCAGTCTTTTTATATTTATTGAGAGCTGCATTGTGCCCTAACATGTCGCCTGTCCTGGAGAAAGGTCCATGGGCACTTCCGAAGAATGTATAACCCACTGAGTTTTGATTTAATGTTCTGTATATGTCTCTTAGGCCTAACACATTTATTATATTATTCAAGTTCTCTGTTTCCTTGTTGATCTTCTGTCTAGTTCTATCTAATGATGCAAGTGAGGTGTTTAAGTTTCCAACGATTATTGTGAGATGTCTGTTTCTCTGTTCAGTTTTGCCAGAGTTCATGTGTTTTGGGGCACTCCGGTTAGGTGCATTGATATTTATGACTGTTATATCTTCCTGGTGGATTGTCCCTTTTATTAATATATAAGGGTCTTCTGTATCTCCTATAATTTTTGTATTTAAAATCTGTTTTGTCTGTCTGATATTAGTATAGCTACCCCTGCTCTATTCATGTGTAGTATCTTTTTCTAACTTTTCACTTTCAGCCATTTTGTATTCCTGGGTCTAAGGTGAATTTCTTTCAAGCAACATATGGATGGTTCATGTTTTTCTTATCCATTTTGTCAACCTGAATATTTTGACTGGAGAGCTTAATCCATTCACATTCAATGATATTTTTGTAAATGCAGTATTTACTTCCACCATTTTGTTCTTTGGTTTTCAGGTCATATCATATTTTTGTCTGTCTTTTTACTCTTTTGGTTATCCTTTCTACTATTCTTTCTTCTATACTCTCCTCTTAGCCTCACTCTCCTTCTGTCTTTTTAATTCAGGTTCTAAAGCTTCCTTTATTGTTTCCTGCAAAGTTGGACTATTTTGTATAAACTCTCTTAATGTGTTTGTTTGTGAATATTTTATTCTTACTTTCGTATTTGAAGGAAAAGTTTACTGGATAAAGAATTCTCAGCCAGCAGTTTTTCTTTTTTGGTATCTTTTTAAAAATTTTTTAAAAATTTATTTTAAAATAATACATGGATAGATCATACAAAATCTTTCAGTATCTTAGTTGTTTCATACCACTGTCTTCTCACCTCCATGGTTTCTGAAGATCAGAAATCTGCACTAAGTCTTACCTGATATCCCTTGTACGTGATGGTTTGCTTCTCCCTTGCTGCTATGAGAATTTTCTCTTTGTCTTTGATATTTGACATTCTCTGTAGTATGTGTCTTGGAGTAGGTCTTTTGAGATTTATTCTGATTGAGGTACGGTGTGCTTCTTGGACATGTAAGTTCAATTCTTTTGTGTGAGTTGGGAAATTTACAGCTATTATTTCCTCAAATACTCTTTCTGCCCCTTTTCCCTTCTCTTCTCCTTCTGGAAATCCCATGACTCATATGTTATTGTGTTTTGTGTTGTCTTTTAACTCTCTGAGCTCCTGCACAATCTTTTCCATTCTTCTCTCTCTCTGTTCTTTTCTGTTTTCATTTTCTGCTGTTCTGTCTTCAGTATGACTTATTCTTTCTTCTATCATTTTGAGCCTGCTGTTGTAGGCCTCTAATGACTTTTAAAAAAATATATTGAAGTACATCACTCATATATAAACATACATAAACAATAAATGTAGGGTAATAGTTGTGAACCTACAAAACAAGCATACATAGCATCATGCAGGACTCTTATAACTCATCCTATCAATAATAACTTGCATTGTTGTTAAACATTTTAAACTAATGATTAAAGAATATTGTCAAAATATCACTACTAACCATTTTCCCCAACCCACCTTATTATTATTATCTTTATATCACTTAAGGGTCCCATACATCAACCCTCCACCAACACCTTGCATTGTTGTGAGACATTTGTTACAGATTATGAAAGAATATTGTCAAAATCTTACTACTAATTATAGTTCATATCTTACATTTGGTGTATTTTTCACCCAACCCAACCTATTATGTTTTTTTAAATATATTTTTTATGACAAAAGTTGTAAACTTATAAAACAATCATGCATATGTGCAAAATTCCCAAACAACATTCATCTATCAACACACCACACTGTGGTGGAACATTTGTTACAGATAAAATAATATCATCTGATTGTTACCACACCCATAATGTACATTTGGCACACATTCTCCATACTGCCCCATTATCAACACAGTACATCTTTGGCATAGATGCATGAATATTACATTATTACTGCTAACCACAGTCCATAGGTCATTCCAGTTGTTTTTTTCCCATGCTTCTCCATATTCCTACCACCCTGCAGTAGTGATATTCATTTGCTCTAGCTTGCAAAGGACACTCTTGCATCAGTACCATCAACCACAATTCTCAACTACTTGGTTTACTGTGCTATTCAGTTCCTAAATTATTCTCTGGCATTCTGTCAATTGGCATTTACATCCCTAGACTACCATTTTCAGCCACATCCCCATTTATAAACTAGCTGTTACTCACTATTTGTTACCATCCACTCTATACATTTCTATACTTTTACATTAAAGTTAATTAAAACTTCTACATACATTAAACATCAGTAGTCCATCTCAGTCCTCCTCTTATCTCCTTTAAGATTCCACCACCTACCACCAGGGCTTGAACATATTTCCCTACAATTTTTTCTAGAATATTTATAGTTCTTTTATATTTAGGTTTTTGATATATTCTGAGTTAATTTTTGGATAAGGTGTGAGACAGGGGTCCTCTTTCCTTCTTTTGGCTATGGATATCCAGTTCTTTCAGCACCATTTGTTGAATTGATTGTTCTCCTTGAGCTGTGTGGGTTTGACAGACTAGTCAAAAATTACTTGACCATACATATGTGGGTCTGTTTCTGAACCATCAATTTGGTTCCATTGGTCTATGTGTCTGTCTTTATGCCAGTACCATGCTGTTTTTTTTTTTTTTAATTTTTATTTTTATTTTTTACCAGTATAGCTAGGTAATATAATTTATAGTGTGGAGATGAGAGAGTTCACTTTTCCTTTTTATGATGTTTCTGGCTATTCAGGACCCCTTACCCTTCCAAATAAATTTATGATTGTGTTTTCAATTTTTTTTAAGCTCATGGAATTTTTATCAGGATTGCATTGCATCTGTATATCAATTTGAGTAGAAGTGACATCTTAATTATATTTAGTCTTCCAATACATGAGCATGGAATGTTCTTCCAGTTATTTAGGCCTTTTTAAAATTTCTTTTAAAATTGAGTTGCAGTTTTCTGAATACAAGTGCTTTACATTGTTGGCTAAGTTTATTCCTACTATTTGAGTTTCATCAGTCATATTTTATTTTCAGCACTCTTTTGACACTTTTAGTTACTTTTATTGATATAATCTTCATTTCTAGACTCTCTTCTAGGTCTCTCCCTCCTGTCTTTTCTTTTCAGGCTCTAGCACATACTTTAAAATTTCCTGAAAATCTGGACTCTCAGTTTCTGTTTATCTGTGAATATTCTAATCTCATCCTCAGTTTTGAAAGACATTCTTGCTAGATATAAGATTCTTGGCTGAAAGTTTTTCTCTTGTAGTATCTTAAATATATCAGACCACTGTCTTCTTGCCTCCATGGTTTCTGGTGAGAAATCAGCACTTAATCTTGTTGGGAATCCCTTATATATCATGCATTGCTTTTCTCTTGCTGTTCTCAGAATTCTCTCTTTGTCTTTGGCGTTTGACATTCTGATTAGTATGTGTCTTGGAGTTGGTCTATTTGGATTTTTTTGGATGGGAGTACATTGTGCTTCTTGGACATGGATATCTATGTCCTTCAATAGGGCTAGGAAATTTTCTACCATTATTTCTTCACATATTCCTTCTGCTCCTTTTCTTTTCTCTTCCTCTGGGACACCCATGACATGTATGTTTGTACACCTTTTGCTGTCATTTAGTTCCCTGAGACCTTGTTCAATTTTTCCCATTCTTTTCTTCATCTGTTCTTTTACATGTTCACTTTCAGAGGCCATGTCTTCAAGCTCACCCATCCTTTCTTCTGCCTCCTCAAATCTGCTAGTATATGAATCCAATGTTTTTAAAATTTCATTTTTTAAAAAAGATTTATTTATTTTATTTATTTCTCTCCCCTCCCTCCCATCCCAGTTGTCTGTTCTCTGTGTCTATTTGCTGCATCTTGTTTCTTTGTCCACTTCTGTTGTCGTCAGCGGCACGGGAATCTGTGTCTCTTTTTGTTGCGTCATTTTGTTGTGTCAGCTCTCCGTGTGGGTGGTGCCATTCTTAGGCAGGCTGCACTTTCTTTCCTGCTGTGCAGCTCTCCTTATGGGGGGATACACTCCTTACACATGGGGCTCCCTATGCAGGGGACACCCCTGCATGGCAGGGCACTCCTTGCACGCATCAGCACTGCACATGGGCCAGCTCCACATGGGTCAAAGAGGCCCGGGATTTGAACCGTGGACCTTCCATGTGGTAGACGGATGCCCTAACCACTGGGCCAAGTCCATTTCCCCCTAAAATCTCATTTATTGCACCTTTCATTCCCATAAGATCTGCTATTTTTCTATATATGGTTTCAAATTCTTCTTTGTGCTTATCCAGTGTCTTCTTAATATCCTTAATCTCTGTAGCTGTCTCATTGAATTTATTAAGGAGATTGTTTGAACATCTATGATTAGTTGTTTCAACTCCTTTATGTCATCTGGAGGTTTATCTTGTTCCTTTAATTGGGCCATAGCTTCCCGTTTCTTGGTGTGGACTGTAATTTTTTGTTGGTGTCTTGGCATCTGGCTTACTAGAGTATTTATTCTGGGTGTAATTTTTCTCTTAGTTTAGGTCTTCCTGCCCTTTCTCCCTTGCTGGTTGTGCAGTAGGAGCCAAGGATGTAGTTGGTGCTGTAAGCTGTGGAGGCTCAAGCTACCCTCATTGCTCCAGGGACCAATAAAGCTTCCCCCAACTTTCTCCTTTGCCAGGGGTAGGACAGAGTCACAGCTGTGTGAAATAATCCAAGTTGTGCTGGCCTAGACTGTAGTTGCCCAGAGAGACTGATGAGGCTTCACATCCCTTTCTTCCCTGCTGAGGCAGGGATGGAGCTGCAGGTGTGGGCAGCGCTGTATCCAGTGCAGGTCCAAGATGACCGCAATTGCCCCAGTAGACTTCTGATTATTGAGTCTGTGCCAGCCAAATGTACCTGCAGTTACCTGTATAGACAGGTGCAGAGCCCACCAGCCTCTTCCCTGTCAGAGGTGGGGCTGAAGCCTGGACTAGGGCTGCAGGCCAAACTGGGTGAAGGAAACCGGTTGCTACCATCACTGTGATTTTTGGTCCTGGCTTCCCCTCAGGCTGGGGGTGGAGTCAAAATGGTGGCCACTGGCCTCTTTCCGAGTTGGACAGTTTCATACCCTAGCTGTTCCTAGGGTTATACCATAGCCTGCTGAGTCTACTAATCAGTATCCAAAATCAGTGGCCAACTGTCTCCTATTCCTGTGTTTTTGGTAAATGGAGCTTCCAAATCCAGCCACAGAATAGCTCCTGGGGCATCTTGCACTGTCAAAGTAGAACAATCACCAGCCTCTGTGACTTGGCTGGTAATTTCCTGGAGAGGCTGGTGAAGGTTCCCCCAGCTTCCTCCCTCTCAGAAGTGGGACTGGGGCTTAGGCTAGACCTGCAATCTGATATGGATGTAAAGAAGCAGGGTCCTACCAGCACTGTGGTTTTCAGTCCATCCTGTTTCCCCTCGTGCCAGGCATGGGGTTAAGATGGTCTTTTTCTGACTTGGACAGGCTCAAATTTCAGCTGTTCTCAGGATTATACTTTAACCCACTGAATTTACTCATCAGTAGCTGAATTTGGTGCCCAACTTTCTCTTTCTCCCCCATTTTTTGGGAAGTAGAGCTCTCAATTCCAGCTGGGGAACAGCCCCCGAGGTGGCTTGTGCCTCCAGTGGAGGATGGACACCGACCTCTTGGGCATGGAGCATTCTACTTACGAGTCTTCTCTGCAGATGGGCAGTCTCCTCCTTCCATTTCTTCAAGGATATTCCAGGATGCTCTTCTGGTCTCCTGGAGCCCCCAAACAGGTGCTTCAGCTAGCCTCAGATAGCTCTGGATGTTTACCAACTGCCATGTAGCAGGAGCTGACTCTAGGAGCTCCTTATTTCACTGCCATCTTGCTGGTTGTCCCCTGTAATGTGTTTTTGATCTCACCTATTGTGCCTTTCATTCCCATGATCTCTGTTACTCTTCTGTTCAGGACTTCAAATTCTTCTTTGGCTCACTCAATGTCTTCTTGAAGTCATTTATCTCTTTAACCATATTGTCTTTCAACTCATTAATTTGATTTTGGCAATTTGTATGCATCTCGATGATTAGTTCTCTCAAATTCTGCATCCTTTCTCAGGCTTTGATATATTCCTTTTCTTGGGCTTTGTCTTCTATTTTCTTAGTATGGCTTGTACTTTTTTGGTGATGTCTAAGCATTTGATTAGGATGTAGTTTACTCAGATGCTCAATTTCTTTCTCTTTTGTAGGGATTCAGTGGCAGGAGGCTATATGTTACCACTGCTCTTTGATTCTTGGCTCTACCTTGTATGTTAGGATTTTCCCTGCTGGTTTCTCAAAACTGGGCACTGGACCCAAAATTGCGGGTAGCCTCACTTCCTAGGGCCTTGAGGAGGGAGGCTATTGAAGCCAGAAAAAGCCTCTCCTTATTTTTAATTTTCTTGTGTTCAAGTCCTTGTTCTACCAGCAGATGGCACTCTTTGACAGCTCTCAGTTGGAGTGTATTTGTTGTAACACAGCTGGAATAAAGGTGATAGAGCTTCCTGTCTGGAAGCTATGAGACTTCTAATTCCAACTTTCTCTGAGATAGTTCCCCAGTTTTCTCTGGCAGCCACCTCCCTTTTCCTGGCCAGGAAATATTTCCACTCCCCTCTAGTCCTCAATAATCAGTCCTGGTTAGTAGAGAAGGAGATTGGAAGGGTCGTACATCTTTAGCCCCTTGTCGGCCTCCAAGGCAAACAATGGCCCCAGCTGGCCTGGAAGGGCTCCTGGGACAGAGCAGACCAAACATGCGAGTCAAAAGCTGAGTATTATACGCTGTATCCTTTTCTCTCTCCGTTCCTGGGGTGTCCTCAATAATCAGTTCTGGTTAGAAGAAAATGGAGGTTGTGAGGGTTGGATTTCTCCAGCCCTCACTGGCTTCCAGGGCAACCCACTGTGTGGTCCCCCCAGCCTGGAAGGGCTGGTATGACACAGCAGACCATATCTGTGGATCAGAAGCTGAGTCAGCATTTTCTGGGGTGGTGGATCCCTGGAGCCCCCTTTGTCTGTAGCCTCAGGCCCAGAGGCCTGAGAATCCTAAAGTGTCTTTAGTGTGGGGGACAGCGCTGGCGGCCGCAGCTGCTACTTTCAACTCACAGTTCTGTCATCGTGACTTCTCTCCTTTGTCCCTCTCTCCTCTGGGTGGTGTCCAGCCTTCTCCTTGTGTCCTCAAGTGTAGAAGATCTTTTTCTAGACTGTTTCTTCAATGTCTTCTTAATATTCTTAATCTCTTTAGCCATCTCATTGAATTTCTTAAGGAGATTTATTTGAACATCTGTGATTAGTTGTCTCAACTCCTTTATGTCATCTGGAGGCTTATCTTGTTCCTTTAACTGGGCCATAGCTTCCTGTTTCTTGGTGTGGATTGTAATTTTTTGTTGGTGTCTTGGCATCTGGATTACTAGAGTATTTATTCTGGGTGCAGTTTTTCTTTTTAGTTTAGGGCTTCCTGCCCATTCTTCCTTGCTGGTTGTGTAGTAGGAGCCAAGGATGTAGTTGGTGCTGTAGGCTGTAGAAGGATGAAGCTGCCTGCGTGGCTACCGGGACCAATGAAGCTTCTCCCAACTTTCCCCTTTGCCAGAGGTAGCGACTGAGCCACAGCTGTGTGGAATAATCCAAGCGGTGCAGGCCTAGACTGTAGTTGCCCAGAGAGACTGATGAAGCTTCACACCTCTTCTTCCCCTGCCTGGGGTGGGGATGGAGATGCAGGTGTGGGAAGCAGTTGATTCTGTGCAGGTCCAAAATAACTAATTGCCTTCTGCAACAGTCTGGCTTCCCCTCATCTTGGGGGCGGATTCAAAATGGTGGCTATTGGCCTCTTTCTGAGCTGGACAGTTTCAAACTTTAATTATTCAGAATTATACTTCAGCCAGCTGAATTTACCAATCAGTTGCTGAAATTGGTACTTGACCATCTCTTTTTCCCCCATTTTTGGGAAGTGGAGCTTCCATTTCCAATTCCAGCCATAGAATAGCTCCTGAGGCAGCTTGAGCCACCAGTGGAGGACGGACACCGGTCTCTGAGGCATGGTGTATTCTATTTATGAATCTCTGCAAATGGGCAGTCCCCTTCCATTCTTTTAAGGATGTTGCAAGATGCTCTTTTGGTCTCCTGGAGCCCCCAAATGGGTACTTTAGATTGCTCTGGGTGAATGCTAACTACCCCGCGGCATGATCTGACTGTAGGAACTTCTTACGTTGCCGCCATCTTGCTGGTTGTCATAGGCCATTGGAATTTTGATAGGGACTGCTTTGAATTTGTAGTTTGCTTTGGGTGGTTTTTGTTTTATTAAAAACGTTAACTCTTCCAATTTATGAACACATGTTTCCATTTATTTAGGTCTTCTTTAATTTCTTTCAGTGGTATTTTTTAGTTTTGTGTATATGTCTTTCACTTTCTTGATTAAATTATTTATTGTTATTTCCTATTTTGGATGCTATCATAAATGGAATTGTTTTAAAATTTTTTCTCTTCAGACTGTTTATTGCTGCTGTATGGAAATATAAGTATTTTTATGTTGTACCCTGCAACTGGGCTGAATTCATTTATTAGCTCTAGTAAGTTTTTTTTGTGTGGTTCCTATTGAATTTTCTATTTATAGGATCATGTCATCTGTCCAGCATTTCCTCTAGATATTTGAGCATATTTAAGACAGTTGATTTAAAGTCTTTGTCTAGAAAGCACAATGTCTGTGCTTTGCCAGGGACAGTGTCTGTAAATTTCTTCTGAGAATGGACCATACTTTCTTATTTCTTTGCATGTCTCATGATATTTTTTGTAGAAAACTGTATAGTTTGAATAGTATAATGTGTTAACTTTGAAAATCAGATTCTTACATCTCCTCAATGTTTGTTTGAATTGCTTACTATAGGTGGCAGCTATTTGTGTGTTTATAGACTTTTATAAATGATTTTTATAAAATCTATATTCTTTTTCAAGTGTGTTCTCTGTCCCTGTTTCTTTAGTTTGTGTTCAGCTAGTGTTTTGACAGACGTCCTTGGTTTCCAGGAGCCAAAAGAGGCAGAGAGCTAGATAGAGATAGAAATAGAGAGACAGAGAGAGAGAGATGAAGAGAAGGAGAGACAAGAAAATGAAAAGAAGAAGAACCCCCAACAAAAAATGGAAACTTCTCCAAGTTTTTGCAGATTGGTTCTGTGACGGGGCAGTCCTTCACTGGTCTGCCTAGCCAATTAAAACTCTGCGTTAGTCTTTACTTCCTGCTTGAGCTGAACCTAGAGATCAGGCAGAGGCAAAAATTTGGGTCTTTTCAAGTCTTTTCTGAGCCTGTGTTTTGTCCTGGTTTTGTGTTTGGCTTTCTAAGGTCCCCTGTATACCTAGGTTCTTTTGAATGCCCTAATTTCTTAAAGAAACTCCCCAGCTTTTTCTCACTCAGACATTTGGTGCTCTATTGTATGCCTCAAGTCTAATCTTCTGCCTTTGGCAACTTGAGGTTGTTAATTCATCTTATAATATGTTTGAGGAATGCCTGCTGCTTTTCCACCCAAAGTGAATTCCAAGTGGAACAAAGTTGAGCACCTGTGTCAGGCAGCCCCAACAGGTTAGAATAGATGCACATGATTCTTGGTAAACAGGACCTGTCCTGTCTCTCCAGAACTGGGGATCAAAGTCGCACACAGGGGTGTGGGCTGCCATCTTTTTATAAGTTGCCTTTTCCTTGATTCAGTAATTGCTTGGTGGCTGTAAAGCATTGATTCTTTTCCAGAGTTCTGAAAATTTAGGCTCTCATAATTTCTGCTTTAATTTCCAATGTTTCGGGGAGAGGCAGGTGCTTGGAACTGTCCCCTCTGCCATTTTGGCTTATGCCATTCTTGAATGTAATTTCATAAGATCATTTAATAATCCTGTGACTGGATTGCCATAGTTTACTCAGCAACTTTTCTAATGCTGGGCCCAATGTCACTTTATTTGTTTCTCAGGAAGATGCTTATATTTAGTTGTAATAAGCAACTTCCTATGTTGTATGATTGGAGTATCACTGGAAAACAGTTCTCCTCTCGAGAGTTTTCATGTAGAGTTATTACCTACCATTAGACCTGAGCCTGAATCAGTTAGCATATTTGTTTCTAGCTAAAAAAAAAAACAACAACTAAATTTTGAATGGAGAAGACATGAAGCTGGTTCCCCCCTAGGCTCAACCTGGGGGACTGTATGTTGTGGGTTGACATTAAGGATACACACCTGAATGAGAATGAACACCCCCAAAGGTCAGAGGGGACACTTCATTTGCAGCATAAAACCTATTATTGGCCTGAGGCTTACCATTGTACAATTTGTATAAAGTTAGCTTTTGTACAAAAGTGAAAAGAACCTATAAATAAAAAGCAACTAGTTCAAGACATTTTTTAACGTCCTGGGTTTGGTGAGAGTTTGGAGAGATGTTACAGATACACAGTGTGTACATCAAGTATGGGTAGAACAATAATACATTTGCTTCAACAGAAATCAGCATAGCACATGTGCATGACTGTGGTGACAATGGTTTCACTGGCAAAGTCTGGGCCCCACTTGTCAGTTCTGTTGCCTTAAATCTTGAAGAAAATATCAATGACAAGTGATTCTGAAAGCTGGCCCATTTTTCTGAACTCTTTCACAGCCCAAATGAACAAGGCCTCTCTAGAACAAAGACATTGCACAAGAAGTAATCTCATGAGCCTCTTTTCTTTTACAAGACAGAGTTGTAATTTAAAAGTGAATTTTTATTCCTTAAGTAGAGTAATGGAGGTTTATGACCAAAGTGATAATACTGACTTTTAAGCATTTAATTGGAACAGTGAAGTAAATTGTAAATTATATGAATTGTAAATCGTGCCTGTAAATAGAGCCATATTCCTGCTCGTTTATTCATTCTTGGAGGGATATCAGTTTTCATTGTTTGTGTGTCGGGCACTGTCCTACGGGCCACGATAGTGAACAAAACAATCTCTCCTCTCCCGAGCTCGCATGAGAGTGGCGAGAGGTGAAGACATAAAGCTGCAGCGTTTTGTATGTTCAGTAAAAAGCAAACATGGCTCAAGCCCCGTGGGGGACCCTGCTCCTACACGGTGGTCAGGGAAAGGCTTTCCAAGGCTGAGGGGGTTGGCCCCAGACTGAAGCAGGGGAAGGGCCTGCGGTATGTGGGAGAAGAATTCCAGGTGCCCGAGTATTGGGGAAGCCCTGGGTGCTCAGGGCAGCAGTGGAGCCTCAGGGCTGGGTGGAGGGAGTGCGTGGGACAGGAAGGGAGGAGCCTATTTCCCTTTCCCGGGAGTTTTCAATTGGGAATGGAGACTGTGGATTGTAGGTTGGACTTTGCTCTTTATGTTCTGAGTTAAGATATTAAGTTTTTTAAAATTGTATTTCTTCATTCAAAGAATTGCATGCAAAAAGGTAAGGTCTCAGAACACCACAAATTAATTTTTACTCTTTGGGATAGGAAGCATAACTAGAGCTAATAATTTTCTCTGAAATTACCTGATAACTGAGGTTTGAAAGCAAGGAGGACCCCTTACCAGGAGGAAAGGGACACCTGATCCAGGGGGATGTGACACCTGTCCACGGGGGAGGGGCACCTGTCCATGGGGGAGGGCCACCTGTCCATGGGGAGGGGACACCAGGGAAAGGATCAGGCAGTTGCCATCCTCCAGTGTAGCCTCAGGTCGGCCGTAGCAGAAGCGCAGGAAGTCGGGCGCTCTGCGCCGTTGCCGGGGTGTGAGGGCCGCAGCAGCGCCCGAGTCCCTGCCTTCTTTCTCTTCTGTTTCAGGGGCTGCCGGCCCCATTCTGTGCAGGAGCCTGCCTTTTCCCTTTGCCCCCCAGGGCTCCAGCTCCCAGCTGGAGCTTGACCTGGCATCTTGCCGGGCGCCTGGGTTGTGGCTCCCGTCCAGCCTGCTCCAGAGGGCCCGGCCCTGGCCTCCTCTGCCTTTCATGGGAGCGTGGCTTCGAGCCTCGGCACCGCCTGGTGGATCTGCTCTCCTCCTAGACTTTCCACGCCACGCCGGGAGCGCTTGTCTGTCTCGCGTGCCGGGGTCCAGGGTCTCCGAGCCTCCCCCGACCCCCCAGCTCTGAGGGCGCCCTGCCTCGTGGGGCGCCCCACCTTTTCTTCCCATGAACTGGACAGGGGGCGGCCACAGCCCTGCGTCCCCTAGTCCTCGCCTGGACGGAAAGGGCATGCCTCAGAAAGAAATTCTAGTTCCAGACTTGAAGGGAACATAAGGGCTGTAGAGATGCCAGAAGGAAAATAACAGTAACAAGAGAAAAACGCCCGCAGCGAGAGCAGCAGGGTCTGGATCCGTTGTCAGCCCTGGGGTGCTGGCCCCTCAGCCCCGCAAGGGGGCCCGCTGGGCCGGGCAGACGTCCAACACCTGTGGCTTGACCACGCGGATTTTCCACTACCAACCCTCTAAATTCCATGTCTGTTAATCCTTTGCACACAACCCTCCACGTTAAGATCTTTCAATAATAAAACTCCTCTTGGCTGCACCTGCCATTTTCCTTTTGGTGCAGTTTGGCCGCGGGGGACGTCTCGGGCTGGAGGAGGCTGAGGCTGGGAGCTGGAGCCCTGGGTGGGGAAAGAGAGCTCAGTGGGCGTTCCTACAAGTCCTGCCAGGTTTTATCATGAATTTAAGAAGCTCACAACTCCCTTCCATTGAAGATTTACATTTATCATAATATTCCTATTAAGCTGCTTTGAAGAACTGCTCAGAAATACAAAATCGCCTTAGCCGAGGGTTTTGAGTGTGTAATAGTATTTCACACTGGCCGAGAGCTCCCTGATACTGGCATTGCAAAGAACCTGCGCTTATTTGGGATAAGAAAAAGTACAGCCTCAGTAGCCCTCCTACTGATTTGGCGAATTACCGTTTCCTGAAAAGGCAAGAATATTACCACAGATAGTTATTGGTTGACCAGTAATTCATGAAACCCATTTCTGTAAGACAAATTCACTGTGACAGAGGGGCATAACCCCACACGTACTAAAGAGAACGCGAATCTTCCCACTGTCGTTTCTACCTCTAAACCGACATCAAGTGAGAGCAACATCACCCAATAAAGAAAAAGTGCCCGGCACTCAGCTTCAATAGCATACCTCAGTTTTCAGCCATTTCAACTAAGAGTTTTCTTATAGCAGGAAAAAACAAGATGAAAGCAGCATTTAATTTATTGGGAGTTGTAGAAAAAAAATTTTAAACCTGCTTATTTCAGAAACTATTTTACACTAATTTTGTTTCTATAAAGGAATAAAATGGTATTCTTGCTGTTGAAAATAAGCTATGTCAACCTGTACGGATGAACTTTGGGTTATTTAAAATAACGTGTGTTTGGAAAACTGAACCACATTTTAAATTGTCAGCAACGTGCTTTGTTCTTGGTAGAATCATCTTTGTTTCTTCTTTTTACATCCCAGTGGCCATATTGACGTCACTGGTAGCAAATTGACCTTGAAGAGAGTCAAGGTCTTCCTCAAGGGCATCAAGGTGCTTGTGGCAGCCGGTGAACTCCTCTCCCACGATGCCTGCGCTTCATCCATGTCATCTTCAGTCATTCCTTTATCAGTAGGAGGAACCGAAGCTCTGCAATCTGTTATCTGCCAGTGAGAATCTGGTCTCCAGTGAACTGGGGGATTCTTTTTTCTTCTGCACTTATTTCAGAATTTCTAGAGTCTGCCTAATTTCAGGGATCTGACATGTTGGCCTCCTGTTCTTTTGAGCAAGGTTGACTTCCATAAGTGTGTTCTTCTGCTGCTGTTCACCCAGCTTCCTTGGGACCGTATCTCAGTCTCATTCTTGGTTGTTTCGCGAAGGAATCTGCACCTTCCACAAACAGGCTTTCCGTTCCTGGTGGCCACTTCTCTGAAGACAAAAACCAACTTTTAACAGCAAGCAACTTCCGTATTTGGAGAAGCGTCATCCTAAAATGTGGCTGCACTTCAGGGACTCAGATGGTCCCAGAAACAACCTTTGCTTTCAGTAAAACTGAGGTGGCTGGTGCTATTGCCTTGGAAGAGGAACTTGGAAGAGAAATTTGTTGTCCATTTAGCCAGCTTGCTGGTGAATAAGTCTAATGAAGCTTCCACAGGAGTACTGAAGAGCAGTTTTACCATGCTATAAGCATGACAGAATTGCAACCTCTTTATTTGGGTTATGATCAGCCTATTTGGACATTTAGCGAAAGATTCTTGCTGGTCAGCATTTAAAATGAACTTATCATTTGTAACAAATGACCCTTCCAGAAATCATGCAGTATTGATTTATAAGTCTTCCTTAAATCTCTTCCCATGCCAGAATCTTATCAATATAAAAGAAATTTAGAGAGATTAGGTGCTGGGTATTTTGGCACGTAATCTCTCTAAATTTCTTTTATATTGATAAGATATATATAGAGCAGGGATTCTTAACAAGGAGTCTATGAGCTTGAATTGAAGATCAGAAAACATTATTCTTGTGGGGTCATGCTGATGAGAGTGTGCTGTATTTATTAAATAATACACAGTGTACTGTGGACTTAGTTAAGGGTTGTGGTTTTCTCCTGACTGGAAAAGGGATCCGTGGAACAAAAAAGGTTAAGAACCCCTGATATAGGGGATTCCCATATACTCCATCCCCCACCCCCCACTTTTCCCCATTAACATCTTTCATTAGTGTGGTACATTTGTTAAAATTGATGAACACATATTGAAGCATCGCTAACCATGGTCTGTAGTTTACATTATGGGTTACACTTTGCACTGCACAATTTTATAGGCTTTGACAAAATGTATAATGGCCTGTATCTGTCATTGCAATGTCATGAAGGATAATTCCAATGTCCTGATATGCCCCATATTCCACATATTCTTCCCTCTCCCTCCCCTCAGGACCTCTGGTGGCCACTGCCTTTATATCAATGATACAGGTTCTTCCATTGTTAGAATAATAAGTGTACCTTAGTTCATAGTTGCATTCCCATCTTATGTTTGTTCATTCCTCAAACTTGAGGATTTGGGGATGGTGAGGCCCACTCTGTTTCTGATTGAGAGGGTCCTTAGATCCGATGGGGTGATGGATGGAACTGTCTTGCTTGGAGTTGTAGGTACTCTCTGGTTTTTGGGATGGGCGTTGTCCATCATCATCATTTTGTTAGTTGTCCTGGGCAAGTCCAATGAACTGGATAGCAGTGTGAGCTGCAACTCTGCAGAGATTCAGGGGTCAACTGGCATATGAGGAGCCAAAGTTTAAGTCTCTGGTACATATATTTAATGGGTATAGTGCTAATTATAGGCTCAAAGAAAAGGGGAAGAAGAGTCATGTGTAGAGAAATTATGAATGGGTTTGATTCTGTTACATTGGGAACATATATTCCCCTTAGTGAGAGGATGCTGAATTCCTGAGATTGTCTGTCTTGCCTATGGTGTCTAGATGTCTCTAGAGCCCTCAGGAGCACCTCTGCTTGAGGCACAGTTTACTGTGGCAGTCAGTTAGATCCTTCTGACTCGTGCATAAGCGTAACTTCTGGAATGATGTCCTGACTCACTGTGAAATCTCTTAGCCATAAGAACTCATTTGTATTTAATATTTCCCCCTTTTGGTCAAGGTCTTTTTCCAAATGCATCACTAGTTGGTGCTTGGTAATAATCCCTCAGTGCCAGGGAGGCTCATCCCTGGGAGTCATGTCTCATGCTAGGAGGAAGGTAGTGCATTTATATGCTGCTTTTGGCTTAGAGGGAGGCCACATTTGAGCAACAAGGAGGCCTTCCGGAGGTAACTCTTAGGCAATATATAATACTAAGCTAAGTTTCAATTTCACAAGAATGAGGGTCATAACTATAACCATCAATGTCAAGGGCTAGTGTATTGATCTGTCCTCTTTCACTAGGCACTGCCCATGTATGTACTTTGGGGATTCTTTCCACCCTATTAGAGAATGTAGCAGGAATCCCTCAGATAGGAATTCAGTTTTCTTTGTGGGTCTCCACCCACTGAGACAATACCCCATGATCACTTGAACATATTCATATTTCATAAAGGCATTCCCCAGGTGTACCCCTCCCCATACACCCCCATCACTGACACCCCACACCAGTGATCATCCTCTGTCACAGTTGCAACCCTTCTGCAATCCAAAACCTCCCTAAAAAACAAAGCAAAAAAAGAGACTAAAAATAATAAAATAATAAAAATTTAAATTAAAAAATTAAAATAATAAAAATTTCATTGTTTTTCATCAATATAAGATATGTTATCTTTTATGTACAGTGACAATTTCTTCTGTATATTCCCCCAGTGTCTTATTATTATTTTTTGCTTTATTTTCAAAGAAGCTTTAAGTTACAGAAATGTCATATAGAAAATATAGGGGATTTCCCTATACCCCACCTCTTCCCTTTCCCACATTTTCACCTATTTTAACATCTTACATGAGTATGGTACATCTGTTAGAATTGATGAACAAATATTGAAACATTGCTAGTAATCATGGACCATAGTTTACATTATGGATTAAAATTTGCACCATACACTTTTATAGGGTTTGACAAACATTATAAGTACCTGTATCGATTAATGCCAGATTGTGAAGAACAATTCCAATGACCTGAAAATGCCTTGTGTTCCATCTATCCTATTCTTCCCTCTCCTTACCCTCGGAACCTATGGTAACCACTAAGCTCAATTTTTGAAGAATAAGGTTCATGGTTATATGCACTAATATTGAGGTTTGACATATTGGTCTTTTTTCTTTTATTAGGCACAGCCTGTGTTCTCAAGAGGGGGGCGATGGGAGGGAGCTCTGGCAGTGAAGCTGGAAGTGACCAGACAGAGTAATCGTAGCTGACACGTCACACCATGGCACACACATCTCTAAGCCCTTTGCTTATGTTACTCAGCTAGTCCTTGTGCAACCCTCTGGGGGATATGCATTATTATAATTATCCCTATATTACAGATGGGGAAAACGAGGCAGAGTTGAGCAACTTCCCCCTGGCACACAGCTACTAAGAGTCAAGCCAGTGCTCTTAGCCACGGAAGCCCGCTGCCTCTGTGAGGACTGCAGGCTGATGTATGCGCTGAAGAATGCGTAGCATGTGGAAACTATTGCAGGCAGAGAGAGGAAACATTAGCTCCATTTACCAAAAAATATCCTCTGGATGGCTTTTAACTGCTTATCCAGTTTACCCAGTGCAGTGTTTGGTGGGAGTCAAGGATAGATGGTTCATTTTTTAAATAGAATGATGGGAGATAAATTTAAAATGCTTTTCTTTGATTTGCTTTTAAAAGAGCATAAACAAATCTGTTCATCGAAATGCTTCTAAAATGATAGACATTTATATTTTGCAGACATAAAATTTTGTATTTTGAGGTGTTGGTTTGTCGGAAATGTAATTTGGAATTTCAAATATAAGCAATTGATTCATATTATGCACGGAACCTAAACCAGGCCTTTTGTACACAGCAGATTAGTTGATGGTAGGTTTTAGAGCAATACCCACAAGTTTTCCTTTACAAGGTGGGCAGTTTACCAAAAAGCTTTTGGGTACTTTAATACTGTGCCAATAAATAGCCTGTTTTCAGCTTCTCTCTCTCATGAAAGCCCTCAATTCCTCTGTCTGAAGACAAAAAAAGACCGATAGAGGAAAGAATTTCTATCCCTTCTCTAGTGCTTGTCATTCGTTTAAGTGCTGAATTATACTTACAAAGGGAGGATAATCTTACATGAGGCAAGTAGTTTCCATCTTTTCGAGAGGAGAAATTTTAGGTTGTGTTACAAAAATGCTAATTTTTTTAAACCAATAGCTAATGAAGACTGATAGAAGTTATGGCATTTAAATTAACATCATATTTCCCAATGCTTATGCTTCTGAGCTTAATGATGGGAAACGTAAAATACTAAAGACCTAGAAATGAAGGTAAGAAAATATTGTATTGGTCTTGTCCCAATTATGATTTCTTGTTAACTTTGTTCATAGTTTAAATTATATTTATTTCAACCAAGTAGGATCCCTATGGGTTGATTTTAATTTTTAAGGGAGAGAAAATGATTTTATTAGTGTGCAATAGAATGTGATCTCTTTTATTTTTAAGAGACATTGAATGTTTTGCATTTCTTGTATTGGGAAATTTCGGACATATTAGATATTAGAGTGCAAAGTTCAAGTTCTTTTGTGCATTTGTGCATTTATGCATTAAAGATGCAATGGAAGAAGCCCCCATTTCAGGAGACAGCATCCCCTGTTCAGGGCTCTGGAAGTCCATTGGTCATCTAAGGCTACAATCAAACGATATCCTTTACCTGCAGGGGTATGTGGCCTAACGGACGGTTTGCAGAGTTAGCATTTCTGGATCAAAAACTTCATGTCCCTACAATGTGTAGACTGCGCAGGCAAAGAAGCCTTGCTCAGAATTGCCAGGAGGTAAAACAGCACACCAATTACTTGTAGAGTTTAAAGTCACTAGAGTTCTCTAGAAGACGGACATGAGAGAAAGGACAGGAGGGAGGGCAGGAGGGAGGGAAGGAAGGAAGGAAAAAGAAAGATGCAAGACATAAGATCTTATGCAGTCTATTTACTCAAACATTGATTGGCATGGTTGAAATGTATTTCAAGAATTTCTGAATCCATAATAACTTTGTGGCATGCTAGTAAATACCAGCCCAGATTTATAATAGAAAAATATAACCTGATAGGTTGATACATATTTTGCTGGCTTCCTCAAGATTGCAGAACTTTTTTTTTTTTAAGATTTATTTTTTATTTATTTCTCCCCCACCATCCCCCGTTGTCTGCTCTCTGTGTCCATTCGCTGTGTATTCTTCTGTGTCTGCTTGCATTCTTGTCAGCGGCACCCAGAATCTGTGTTGTGTTTTGTTGCGTCATCTTGCTGTGTCAGCTCCATGTGTGCGGCGCCACAGGCTGCATTGGACAGGCTGCACTTTTTTTGTGCTGGGCGGCTCTCCTTATGGGGTGGACACCTTATGCATGGGGCTCCCCTTATGCGGGGGACACCCTGTGTGACACAGCACTCCTTGCGCGCATCAGCACTGCGCGTGGGCCAGCTCATCACACCGGTCAGGAGGCCCGGGGTTTGAATCCTGGACCTCCCATGTGGTAGACAGATGCCCTATCCACATTGGGCCAAATCCGCTTTCCATGACTGCAGATCTTAAGATAAGGAATATAGTTAGTTCTTCCACGTGCATGAAATGTAAATATTAACATAACCAAAATATGAAAGGCTCATTGCCAGGGTTACAAAGGACCGCAAGAGCTGGGGAGGAGAAGATGCGTGAGGAGGCGCAATAAGTAAACATTTAAATAATAATTCTGATTATAAACATAATGCATTTTCAGCATAGAAAACCTGAAATACAGAGAGGTAGAAGGTAGAAAAAATGATCTAGAACACACAACCTGGAAATAGCTATTATTAACATTTGTTGTATTTTTTCCCAGTGCTCTTTATTTGTACATATGAATACAACTGATTGGAATCACATTTAATTATTGTTTTTATTCTGCACTTGTGTTTAACTTCACATTATACCAGGAATATATTTTTAAAAGTCTTTGAAAATTTAATTTTTATTAGCTGCAAAACTTTCAAGACATAAGGTGTTATAGTTTATTTATGACTCTGCTATTTGGACATTTGGTTTATTTCCTGTTAGGACAGAATGCATTAGGACCTTCTTTGCATATAAATCTTTGCTGTCCTCATATCCTTATTTCCTGAGTTGATTCCTAGAACTAGAATTGCTGAGTTATTTATACATTTAATCATTCCTACAACAAACATCCTTTGAATGCCAACCTGGCATTATGAAACATTTTTAAGGCTTTTGATAGGTCTTGTAAAACTGCTCTCTAGAGCGGTTGTTGATTTATTGGTGGTGACGCCAATGGCACCTCCGTCCTGGTATTTATGCCTGGGGACTCCTTCTTGACCTGCACCAGCCAGTAGGAAGGCTAGGTCGTGACAGACAAATGGCGAACGCCTCGCGGCCGCTTGGGCCCCGGCCCTGCAGGAAGCCAGGTGCATACGTGAGGACAATGCTAGGGGGAGGTCCTTGCCAAGGGGAGGTGTGAGGAACTCAGGCCTCCAAGCACAGCCAGGTGAGGGCGCCCTCCTGCAGGTGAGGCCTCCCGGCACAGCCAGGTGAGGGCGCCCTCCTGCAGGTGAGGCCTCCAGGCACAGCCAGGTGAGTGTGCCCTCATGCAGGTGAGGCCTCCAGGCACAGCCAGGTGAGGGCGCCCTCGTGCAGATGAGGCCTCCAGGCACAGCCAGGTGAGGGCGCCCTCGTGCAGGTGAGGCCTCCAGGCACAGCCAGGTGAGGGTGTCCTCCTGCAGGTGAGGCCTCCAGGCACAGCCAGGTGAGGGCACCCTCGTGCAGGTGAGGCCTCCAGGCACAGCCAGGTGAGGGCGGCCTCGTGCAGGTGAGGCCTCCAGGCACAGCCAGGTGAGGGCGCCCTCGTGCAGGTGAGGCCTCCAGGCACAGCCAGGTGAGGGCGCCCTCCTGCAGGTGAGGCCTCCAGGCACAGCCAGGTGAGGGTGCCCTCGTGCAGGTGAGGCCCCCAGGCACAGCTAGGAGAGGATATCAGGTGCAGGTGAGGCCTCCGGGCACAGCCAGGTGAGAGCGCCCTCCTGCAGGTGAGGCCCCCAGGCACAGCTAGGAGAGGATATCAGGTGCAGGTGAGGCCTCCGGGCACAGCCAGGTGAGGGTGCCCTCCTGCAGGTGGGTTTCCTGCTCCAGCCTAGCCTTCAGAATCCATGGCAGAACCAGCCAGCCAAGCTGCTCCCAGATTCACAACCCTCAAAGCCTGTGCAGATACAAATATTTGTTGTTTTGAGTTGGTACGTTGGTACATTCTGGGGTAATATGCTATACACAGCACATAAACAATATTCACTCCCACCAGCAGTTGTGAGAATGCCCCTGACATTGTCCTTTTTTGTCAGACAAAGTCATCTTACTGTTTTGTTTTTTTTAAGGAGGTACTGGGAATTGAACCCAGGACTTCCTACAAGGGAAACAGGTGCTCAACCACTGAGCTCTTAATACACCCATTCCCCAATGAGAATTGTTTGTTTGTTTTTTTAGGAGGTCCTGGGGATGGAACCTGGGACCTCATACGTGGGAAGCAGGTGCTCAACCACTGAGCTCCACCGGCTCCCTCTTCACTTGCACGTTTTGGTCGATGACTTTTCTTGTTCTTATTTTCCTCTTCGCCTTGGTGTTTGATGCCGATCCCTTTCCTGTCAGGCTTGAGAGGGTCCCTAGGCTTGGGACTTTATTAAGAACGGGATGTTCAGCAGCCGGGGATACCGGCAGGGGCCGTGGGCCGCTTGGGAAATGCGGCATAATTCACGGCTGGTGTGGAGAGGTGGGCGTGCCGGCCGGCAAGGGTGAGGTCTGGCGGTGCCCTCCGGGGCGGGATGGGCTCACGCGTGCCAGGGCACGTTCCCGCCCCCGGGGCTGCCCATGGCTCCCGGCGCGGCGCCGCAGGGGCGCGGCTCGGCCTCCGGACCCGCGTGGGCCCGGGGCCCTGGGAGCAGGGCGTGCCTGTGAGGACGGTGGTAAGGGGCGCCGGGCCTCTGCCCTCCCGGGGCCTCTCCCCCGGTCTGGAGGAAGTCCGCGCCTGCCCACTTGGAAGGAGCACCTGCTCAGGCCCCGGCAGGTTTTCCAGCCACACCTGGCCCGCGGTGCTGGTGGACAGCGTCAATTGTCAGGTGGGTGAAGACCAGCTGCGGGCCCCGCGTCAGGCCCCCCGAGTCCTCCCACTGGAGCAGAGACCCGCAGGCCCCCCTGCGCTCCTCCCCGCGGAGCAGCACACGGTGGTGTGCCCCCTCCGGGCATGGGGCGGTGGGCTCTGCAGCCGAGAACCAGGCCAGGAGGGCGGTGTGCACCTGGAGCGGCCGCCCGGGTGCTGGCCAAGGCTCGCTCAGCCCTGCTCGGGGCCTGCCCAGCCCCTGAAGTCACCCACCGGGGCGCCGAGCAGGTGAGGGCGCCAGGACCGCAGGTGCACTGCAGGTCCGGGCTCGTCTCCCGGAGGGGCCCCTGCACGCTCGGCCGGTCCAGCCGGCCCTGGTGCAGCTGAGGGCCCGGCCCTGCACGGCACGGAGCCGTCCTTAACTGACACAGCAGCCCCGAGCGGTTTAGGAAGAGTCACAGAGCGGAACTCGTTCTTACCTGCAAGCACAGCAAGAAAATATAGAGGGAGAGGATCAAACCCCGAAAGTCCTCCACAGCTGATTTTAAACCTGAGGGACAGTCAGGTTTAAGGTCATTTCTACCGAGTCTGTGGCTTCTTCTTTCCCTCCCTCTTTTTCTACAGTCTTCTGATTCTTTGTCAGGAGATTCTGAAAAGGGGGTGCAAGCAGAGGTGGTGAGGGGAGTCAGGGGGTGATGTATTCTGAGGGTGGTGCCAGGAGGATGTGCCCAGGGGGAGCTGGCTTGAGGGACAGGACACTGTGGGCTTTGAGGAAAAGGTGTCGGTGAAAGAGGCAGACGTTGAAGGATCAGCCAAGTAAGGAAAGGAGCGTAAACCTCATATGATCGTGTGCGCACGCCTGTGTGTGTCTGCATGTGAGTATGTATGAGTGTGTTGCGTGTGCACATGTGATTTGAGTGTGAAAATGCAAGTGTGCATGCGTTTGTGCATGTGTGGGAAACTGTGTGTGTGTGTGGGATGTGGGAACATGTGGGAGTGAGTGTGTGAGACCGTGTGAGTGTGTGGGTGGTGCATAAGCGTGAGTGTGAAATGTGTGTGTTAAGGCACGGGCAGGACTGAAGCCTCTAACTGATCCGCTGAGAGGATGAAAATTAAGAGCCCTGCAAGAAGCTTCGTCCATGTCTGTATTTTCGTCAATCTGTATGCAATGAGAATTGTTCCTCTTAGACCTTGAAGAGCCCTTAGAAAATTGCATTTTAGTGTTTCTCATCTGTTTTAACAGAGTGTTTACAGTTCATTTTCTAAAGCTCTCAACACACACACACACATGTATTTAAGTTTTCAGGGAGTGTTCAGCGGGCACCCGCCTGGCCTCCTCACAGAAGGAAATCCCCAGGTGCTGCCAGAGAAGGTGGTGAATCAGGACCCCTGGGCCACAGTGGAGGGAGGCTGGTGGAAGTCAGAGCGTGCGGCACAGGCAGGCGACCAGGCCACCAGGCGTGGAGGCAGAGAAGCACCTCGGTCCAGGGAACGCAGAAATACTAGCTCCAGGGCACGAGAGCTGGCCCTCGTTTTCCCCTAAAGCATCCCAAGCTGTGTCGTTGTATAATAAATTCACTGTGAGAGTAAAAGGTAGGAATTGCCTTCGATTGACTTTTTTTTTTTACTTTTAAAAAAAATTTATTGAAATATATCACTCATACATGAACATACATAAACAATAAGTGTACAATAGTTGTGACCTTACAAAACAAATGTGTAACATCATACAGGACTCTCGCCTCTCACCCTACCAATAATACCTTGTGTTGTTCTTAAACCTTCTAAACTAATGGTTAAAGAGCATTGTCAAAATAATACTATTAACCAAAGTATTTTCTCCCAACCAACCCTATTATTACTATCTGTATATCATTTATATATGAACATACATAAACAATAAGCATGTAGTAAAAGTTGTGAACTTACAAAATAAACATGCATAACATCATACAGGGGTCCCATACATCAACCCTCCACCAACACCTTGCATTGTCTTGAGACGTTTGTTACAAATTATGAAAGAATATTGTCAAAATCTTACTACTAATTATAGTCCTTATCTTATGTTTCTTGTATTTTCCCCCAACCTACCCTATTATTATTTTTTAAATATATTTTTTATGACAGAAGTTGTAAACCTATAAAACTATCATGCACATGTGCAGAATTCCCAAACAACACCTCTCTATCAACACCACACTGGGGTGGAACATTTGTTGCAAATAATATAAAATCATCTGATTGTTACCATGTCCATAGTGTACATTTGGCTCACATTCTCCATACTGCCCCATTATCAACACAGTACATCTTTGCCATAGATGCAAGAATATTAATTATTATTCCTAACTACAGTCCATAGGTCCCTCCAGCTGTATTTTTCCATGCTTCTCAACATTCCCACCACCCTGCAATAATGATGTACATTTGCTCTAGCTCACAAAGGACACTCCTGCATCTGTACTGTTAACCACAATTCTCATCCACCTCTTAGTTTACTGTGCTATTCAGTTCCTAGATTATTATTCTCTAGCCTTCTGCCAATTGGTATTTACATCCTTAGATTACCATTTTCAGCCACATCCCCATTTATAAACTAGCTATTATGTGTTACCATCCACTCTATACATTTCCACACTTTTACATTAAAGCTAATTAAAACTTCTACATACAGTAAACATCAGTAGTCCATCTTAGTCGTCCTCTTACCTCCTTTAAGAATCCATGACCTACCACCAGGACTTGAAGATATTTTCCTAAAATTTCTTCTAGAAACTTTATGGTTCTTGCTTTTATTTTTTATATATTTTGAGTTAATTTTTGGATAAGGTGTGAGATAGGGGTCCTCTTTCCTTCTTTTGGCTATGGATATCCAGTTCTTTCAGCACCATTTGTTGAATGGATTGTTCTGCCTGAGCTGTGTGGTTTGACAGGCTAGTCAAAAATCACTTGACCATGGCAGCAGACTTGGCCCAGTGGTTAGGGCATCTGCCTACCATATGGGGGTCCGCAGTTCAAA
Organism: Dasypus novemcinctus; assembly: GCF_030445035.2. Classification (NCBI taxonomy): domain Eukaryota; kingdom Metazoa; phylum Chordata; class Mammalia; order Cingulata; family Dasypodidae; genus Dasypus; species Dasypus novemcinctus. The sequence goes on along the minus strand of NC_080677.1, from coordinate 165,505,744 downwards.
CCCTGGGCCTCCTTGACCTGTGTGGAGCTGGCCCATACACAGTGCTGATGTGCGCAAGGAGTGCCCTGCCATGCAGGGGTGTCCCCCCAGGTAGGGGAGCCCCACGTGCAAGGAGTGTGCCACATAAGGAGAGCCGCCCAGCGCGAAAGAAAGTGCAGCCTGCCCAGGAATGGTGCTGCACACACGGAGAGCTGACACAACAACAAGATGACACAACAAAAAGCAACACAGATTCCCATGCCACTCACAACAACAGAAGGGGACAAAGAAGACACAGCAAATAGACACAGAGAACAGACAACTGGGGTGGGGGGGGGAAGGGAGAGAAATAAATAAGTAAATTTTTAAAAAAATCGCTTGACCATACATGTGAGGGTCTGTTTCTGAACTATCAATTTGGTTCCATTGATCTATGTGTCTGTCTTTATGCCCATACCATGCTGTTTTTACCACTGTTAGCTAGGTAATAATGATTTAAAGTCTAGAGAGGAGGGTTCACTTTTCCTTGTTAAGATGTTTCTGGCTATTCAGGACCACTTATCCTTCCAAATAAATTTGATAATCATGTTTTCAATTTAAAAAATGCTGGCGGACTTATTACTGGGATTGTATTGAAGCTGTATATCAATTTGAGTAGAATTGACTTCTTAATTATATTTAGTCTTCCACTCTGTGAGCATGGAATATTCTTCCAGTTATTTAGGCCTTTTTTGATTTCTTCTAACGCTGAGTTGCAGTTTTCTGAATATAAGTGCTTTACATTGTTGGTTAAGAGAGACACGAAGAATGACAGCAAGACAGTATTCTGATCAAGCTGCATTTATTGGAGGTAAAACATGGGAATATATAGAGAAAAAAGGGGACATGCTCAGGAGTGATAGGTTGGTTTCACGGGTGACAGACGTCCAAGGAGGGGATTGGTTGAAAGCTTTTGTCTGGTATGCAGAGTTTCACGCCTTGCGCCTGCGTATTGCTGTATTCACCTGGGCAGTGGCGGGAAACGGAGAACAAAGGAGCAGGGAGGAAGGAGAACAAGGAAATGACAGAGTAGATTTGTGAATTCTGCCATGTTGTGAAGGGCTGAGAATAGGCTTCACAGCGGGTGGCTTCCTACAAAATTCCCCCTTCTCTGTTTAATAAGAACAGTTGGCAACAGTTTGTGACAGCGCAGGGCGTTTTTAGTGATGGCATATGGCTGAAGGGTGCTCCCATGCTGAAAGGGGGCTGTGCCTGTCTTAGGTCGGGACTGAACCTGGTAAGCAATTTATCTTACCCGGTATGTGATCAGTCTTACCCGTCATTGGGAATCATGGCAGCAAAAGGCCATGTCCCTGTCTTAGGTTGACTGATGGGTCAGTCCAGTTGCCTGTCATTGGCTAACCAGTCCAGCGCCTCAGCAGATGGCCTGCAATTACAGAAAGCTATAATGGGGAGCTTCCATAAACTGCGTGTGACAAGCATGATGCCCTGAGATTGGGTGGTGTGGCCACACTCGTCCTGGTCTTGTTAGGCTAGGGTGCCCATTACTCGTCCGAGCCGCTGGATTTTTGCCAAAACCGTCCTGTGATATAGATTAATCAGAGAAGGTTAAGCTGTGATAAGAGAGGTGGAGGGGGTGTCTGTAAGGGGGGGGGGAACAGGCAAAGAAATGCTATTAGGGTACATGATAGCAAATGAGACAACATAAGGAATTTGAATTTTTAAAGGTTGGTAGTTTGTTTAAAGTATAGTTTCAAGTTACGTGCTGTCCCCATAGGAGGGGGCTTTTTTACCCGTGAGAGAGGGCAGCAGTTAGTTAGTCTAAAGATATACCTTGATCAGCGAGGTAAAGTCGGTGATAGTGCACCTGGATAGGCTTGCTGAGAGTGGAATCAATTTGGTCTTTTACTAGTTGTATAATTCTTTTTATGGCCCATGGTGCAAAGGATATTATAAGGAGTATGGTTATTAAGGGGCCTATTATGGGGAGGATGTAAGGAAGGATTCCGTTAAATCCCCAGGAGGCACCTCCTTGGGCTTCTCGCTCATGTTTGCGGTTTGCTATTCCTTCCCTAAGTTTGGACATGGAGTCTTTGACTAAGCCAGAATGGTCAGCGTAAAAGCAACATTCTTCGCCTAGTGTGGCACAAAGCCCTCCTTGTTTAAGGAAAAGTAGATCCAAACCTCTCCTGTTCTGGAGGACAACTTCTGATAAGGATGTAAGGGATTTCTCGAGATGGGTGATGGAGTTTTCAATGCGTGCTAAATCTTTATCTATGGCAGCCCTCAAGTGGGAAAAACCTTGTGTATGGAGAACGACAGCGGTGGTTCCGGTACCTAGGCCAGCAATACCTAAAAGGGAGGCAATAGTGACAGCCGTAACAAGTTCTCTTTTTTCCCTATACATAGTTGGAGGCTGTGCGTCCCAGTATTGACAAAGGTCTTCTCCTCTATGGAAGCCAACACGGGGCAGCACAGCTACTAAGAGGCACGCTTCATTTGTTTCATTAAGGACTTTCACTGATACACAAGAAGTAAGTCCTGTGGAAGAGTGTAGCCATTTTGCCCCTGTAGGGGGAATGTAGAATTTACCTGTTGATGGAGAGGATGACTGTGCACAGACTTTGTTAAAGGAGGAGAGGACACTACCAACACAATGTCCAGAGTGAATAACGGATTGCACGGTGAGGCCGATTTTTGTTATATTCCAAGAACACTGGGGAGGGTTATTCTCATTTGAAATATTAAATGAGGTATTAAGGGCTACAGTGTCTTAAAAAGGGGGGTTGGCAGAAAAACATAACCAACAACTACGGGTAAAGTTAGGTTGGGAGGAGTTTAGGGAGAGAAAGGCGGCTTGGAGCACTGACCAAAGCGGGTTATAGATTGGTTTGAGTTTCATGGAAGGTTTTGAGGGTGACAATGTGAGACTGGTAGCAGAGGAGAAATGAGTTGAAACAGTTTGATTGGTAGATGTGTGAGGAGGGGTAATTATGATTTTTGGGGATTGGGGCAGAGTTTGGTGAGGGGGGGGGCAAGAACTACATTTGGCCCGATGGGGAATGGTGGCTGCGATACCTCTTCCTTTTTTATTAAAATAAGAGTCCCGGGGTTAGTTCCTGATAGATAGACTCTGAAGCCCCAGGTTCGACCAGTTTTCCAAGATAGGTCATTGGGGAACTGTACGGTGAGATTTAATCCTTTGCAGGTGGTTGAGCTGGTTTGACCAAGCCAATTAGTAGAGGAAGGATGGCATGCAGGAGGGGTCCACGCTAGTCGTAAATATTTGTCTGGAGGGTTAACTGCCCAGTCAATGGCTAATGTTTCACACCCCCAATATGCACAATAATATTCGTTTGGAGCATTGCAATAGGCCTTTTTTAATTTTTCTAAATATTTTAAACTAAGTGTCTTATATTTAGCTGTTGTGGTAGTACAAACTTCCTCTCATTCTCTCCGTGTAGTACTAACTTCCTCTTGTTCTCCCTCGTCAGAGCTGGGGGGGTTTTCTTCACTTTCACTACCTGAAGCGCCATTTTGGGAGTTAGCGGTGCCATCTTGGGAATTGGCAACACCATTTTGAGAGCTGGCGGCACCATCTTGGGAGGTACCGGCGCCATCTTGGGAGGTAGTGGCAAGGCTTCTGTCCTGACTACGTGTGACCGGGAAGGCATAAGTATGATGAGCACAATGGGAACGGGGTAAGTGGGCATTTTCTGGGAGTGCCAGGGCAGCAATGGTTTGAGTTGCTGACTGGAGCTCGGCGAGTAAACCGGCGGCCAGCTGTCGCTCTTGGTCAATGGTTTCTTTAAAATGATCGGCGTGTAGCCGGAGATTTTTTGTCATCCTTTCTAAGGCGTAGACTTGAGGTAGGGATGCGGCTGGATAGTACTGAGAATATGGATTGGGGAATTCAGGGTTATAAGGGGGTGGCCGAAATGGGGGAAGGGAATTTATTTTGGACCTGGAAGGGATTTTAGCCTTTGGTTTAGTTTCTAGATCTTCAAAAGGGGGAAGGATTTTTATCTCTGGTTCGATTTCAGTTTGATCGGGTGGCATGCTAGCTTGACTGATTTGGGTATTTGGCCTACTTTCAGTGGAGTTTTTATCAGGGGGGCTTTCAGCAGGAATATCGATAATTAGCTGCATACTGAAGCGGAGCGTGAGTGCTCTTTCAAAGCTTCCTCTCCCTTTTTGCAAAGTTCCTGAATGTCTGAAGTGGAAAAATGAACTTTTAGGGTTTCAGAAATAAGATTCCAATAAGAAACTGGGACCTTTTCTGGTCCCAAAGTTTTATAGTAGTCTTGTAAACAGTCTCCAACTCTTATCCAACATTTATGATCTATGGTACCTTCTCTGGGGAACCACGGGCAGGTTTTTAACAAAAATTCAAAAAAACGTGTGAGATCCTTTTTCTTAACTCTAGTTCCTCGTGCCTTGAGTGCCTCTTTTAATTGTTTCATGTACAAACTATGCTGGGATGTTCCTTGTCCCATGATGGGAGGGGGCCTACCTTTTTACTTTTCTTTCTTCCTTTCGCCGACACTGGGTGATTCCTCAATGGATCTGTCTCACGAGTGAGTCCCTCGTGGTGATCCCGGGTGCGGTGGGTGAGAGCGCGCTCTTCTTTAGTGTGGCGTTCTATCCCTCAGAGGTCTCGGCCCCACGTTGGGCGCCAAAAATGTCCCGGCCCGTGGGACGATCAACGGAGACTCCAGGACCTGTGAGGATAGAATAGTATGGGACAAGAGAGACATGAAGAATGACAGCAAGACAGTATTCTGATCAAGCTGCATTTATTGGAGGTAAAACATGGGAATATATAGAGAAAAAAGGGGACGTGCTCAGGAGTGATAGGCTGGTTTCATGGGTGGCAGACGTCCAAGGAGGGGATTGGTTGAAAGCTTTTGTCTGGTATGCAGAGTTTTGTGCCTTGCGCCTGCGCATTGCTGTATTCGCCTGGGCAGTGGCGGGAAACGGAGAACAAAGGAGCAGGGAGGAAGAAGAACAAGGAAATGACAGAGTAGATTTGTGAATTCTGCCATGTTGTGAAGGGTTGAGAATAGGCTTCGCAGCGGGTGGCTCCCTACACCAGAGACTCAGTATTATCTGTTGAAGATCTATCACTGTCTGAACATATTTTTCACCCTCTATCACCACAGCCACATCTTTAGTTTAGGTTGTCTTTCATCCCCCATGCTTACGGAATAAATAAAAAACAAAATCAACACATAGAAAACCCAGCATGCAAATTCCTGGTGGTCTGGCATCAGCTGTCTTCTCCTCCCTCACCACTGCGTCCCCCAGACCCACGGGACAAGACGTTCGCCATCCTCTGGACGCTAAGCCCTGGCTTATGGACACCCTGCCTTCTCCTTGCCAGGGAGTGTCTTTGCACTTGTGGAATCCTGATCACCTCCCCACCCTACACCCCTCAGTCTGGGCAGGACTTTTCAGTAGATCTCCTCGGCCTCCCAGGAAAGAGCTGATTGTTTCACAGTTTCACTTAGCATCTAAATGTCTTTCAGAACTTACATTTCATGTCAACAGACCTGCCACAAGAAAGAGTTCAGCTCTTATTTTTCTTTGCATCCCTGCTCCAAGAAGCAAAGAAGACTTACAGGAAGTGCTTGCAGAATGGATACATAGGATTCATTTCAATTGGTGGTGTGGGGAGTAATGCATGACAGATATTAAATAACTGGTTAATATTCGTGGAGTCTGCAATCAATGAAAATCTTCACTTTCAGACACATCTCCTGAAATACAAATGGTCTTTGAAAATCTAATCATAATGAATCAACATTCTTCAAAATAAATTCTATGCACCCTACCTGACAAATTTCTTACCAAAATTATGGACTCCGCACCAAATTTCAACATGTTTTGAGAGACATTTGTTAATTTTGATTGTCCCTTTGATAGCTTTTCTTAAATTCAATAAGTCTAAACCAGGGATGTCATTCCATAATACAACTTACCATGCGTTGTAGTAAAAATGCCTCTTCCCTGAATGGCATCTCAGTAAAAGAGCATTTCTGATAAGAACTTCTCAGCCTGTGGTAAATGCAGGGCTTGTTTGCAGAGGCCTCGTTTCCTGAAATGTGGGCCTTTCTCCCCCAAAGCTGCCATTAGCAAGCTTTTAGGACCCCTCTAATCAAACTCAAACAAGGCTGTGTCTCAGATCAAGATAACCTTTAAAAGGAAAGAGGAAAACCTACAGATACTATAAACTCACTGAAATGTTTCAGGAAAATAATTAGTGTGTGCTTGGGAGTTTCTCACTTTGAAGGCCCTTTCTTTGAAAAGCAGAATTGTAGATCACCAGGAAGTCTTTTGATAACACAGTGGCAGATAAAAACTCTAGAGAAAAGTTTCTCTAGTTTCCTTTTGGAAGATAAAGACAGCATGTAGGGGAAGCAGACTTGGCCCAGTGGATAGGGTGTCTGCCTACCACATGGGAGGTCCGCGGTTCAAAGCCCGGGCCTCCTTGACCCGTGTGGAGCTGGCCCATGTGCAGTGCTGATGTGCGCAAGGAGTGCTCTGCCACGCAGGGGTGTCCCCCGCATAGGGGAGCCCCACATGCAAGGAATGCGCCCCGTAAGGAGAGCCGCCCAGCGCGAAAGGAAGTGCAGCCTGCTCAGGAATGGTGCCACATACACGGAGAGCTGACACAACAAGATGACGCAACAAAAAGAGACACAGATTCCGGTGCCGCTGATAAGTATAGAAGCGGTCACAGAAGAACACACAGCGAGTGGACACAGAGAGCAGACAACTGGGGTGGGGGGAGAGAAATAAATAAATAAAAATAAATCTTAAAAAGAAGAAGGCAGCATGTGGAATGTCAGGGTTAGTGCTCTCTTTGGATTATTCGTGTGAATTCTGTTTATAGCCAGGGTTAATTCCTACTAGGAAAGCTGGGCACTGTTGTGAGAAAACACCAGAGGAAACTGGCTCAAATAAGGAGCAGGCTCCTGTTTGACCCAGAGGAACCCTGGTTTTGAAAATGTCAGGGCGATGCTTAGGGTCAGACGGCTGACTGCTCACTTCCGCCTCGCTGACTCATTCCCCTCAGCGCTGGTCAGCTCCTCACGGGGGTCTGGGCTAGTGAGAGCAGTCGGGTCAGCCAAGGTGTTCTCTCCCCACCCAACCAGCACCGTGGACGGAAGCGGACCCACCCTGGGTCCTTGGCCTGGCAGATGATGGGAGCCCACGCCAGGGTTTGACCACACGAGGCAGAGTGTTTTACGAAGCGGATAGGGTCAGGAGACAGAGCTCAAATCTACCCCTGAGACAAAGGAGGCTTTTTATTAGAATGAGACAGAGAAGGGGCCAGGGGCCACGGCCGAGCCTGCCTGCAAACAGGGTCTGCCCAGGTGGGCATCGGGGAAGGGAGAAGGGGTGAGCTCATGGCTTCTCTGCCTGGCATAGGTTTTATTAGGTTTTATATAAGGGAGGTGAAGAAATCAAGAGCTTGTTAGGGAGCAAAAAACCAGGAATTTGCTAGGGAGTGGAAAATGGGAACGTGCTTTGTGACTTGTAGGGTGGCACCGTGTGGGAGCGCGGCGACAGCAAGGGTCGGCTCATCTCCAGGCGCCGGTGCGAGTCGGACCCGGGTGGCGGGAACGGGCATTAAGGCCCTCCGCTTGGGGTTCGGGCATACTGCCCGCCCCTCTGCCCAGCTGCACCCGCTTCCCCCTCGGTGGCCTAACCCCGCCTCTCCCCCGAGGGCCACCGCTGCGCCATGACAGCCCCGCCTCGCTGCCGCCGAGAACCCTGGCTACCCCGTCTTCTGCCCGCAACCAGTGATGCACCCCTGCACGAACCTATCAGCCGTCTGCCGCCCCCCAGCCACGCCCCCTGCCGCTCCCCCTTCTTCGCCCTATATTAACCGCTGTACTTCCTGAATAAATCAGACTTGCGCACAGATCCTGGTCTCCTCGGTAGTCTTCTTCCTACCGCGCATCCTCCGCACCTTGCCGGCCCCGGAGCGCCTTCTCGGAAGGCCCCTCCGTGTGTTGCAGCCCTCCGCCCGAGCCCACACTGCCCCTGCAGTGGCCCTCCGGGCGAGCCCACACTGCGACAGTGACTAAGTTGCTCTTCATAAGTGACGATGCGCATCTACTTGCCGTGAATTACAGGAGCGAGATTGCGTAGTTAAAACTCACCTGTCGCTCATGAGCTCACGCTCAAAGCTAAGGCTGTAGGGGCGGATGCCGTGTCATTTCTTTTGGTCTCTTTCAAGATGACAGTAAAAACCCAAACCCAGCCAAATGCCTCCCTGCCCTAAAAGTCCAATGACATTTCCTGAGGGTAGGGCAGTGCCTTCTTGGTTTAGGAAGACTAGCAGCGTGGTAAAGGAATCAAGTTCTTGCTTTTATAGCCCCTAAATGAAGCCTTTTCTTTGAAAACACCCACAACAACCGTGGTTCGTCTTGGCAGGTCCATCCTGAGGACATTTCCTAGGCCGGCAAGTTGCTGGAAACTTTAGTTAATTACTCATTCGGGCAGGGGCGCATTCAGTCGTTTTCCAGTCTGAGCCTGGAACAGGGCGGAATTGCTAAGAATCCTGCGGTAAGAACCCCCCGGCAGGCGGGCGCTGCAGCCACATTTCCAGTCAGGCACTTTGCCTCTATAACAAAAAATAGTTTCTTCCTCCCCGTTTTATGTGCCTGATACCTAGAACGGACTTCTCACACATTATTTTGCCCAGAATCACCTGGAGCAACAGCTGCAAAGCAGGTTCCTGTGTTCTGCTGCTCAGCTAGGCTTTCCCCAGCGCGGGGGCCTAGGAATGGGCATTTTTAGCACGCCCCAGGGGAATGGCCAGCCTGGACCACCTGGGTCCAGAGACGCCGCCTCTCCCCTCCGCGCCGTGGGCCTGCAGCGTCTTCAGTGGCCCCAGTCCCAGCGGCCGCTCACCACGACGGGGGGTTTTAGGGGGCGTTTCTCCCACGTGGCTCAGGAACCCTCTGCTCGTGCAGGTTCTGGGCCCCAGCTCAGAGCTCCTGGGGCAGCTCAGGAGTGCACATTTCGTAAGAGCTCCTGAGGAGCTCTTACATGCAATTAGCTTGGGGAACCCCAGGCTCAATTGGCTAATTCTTCAAGATCTCCTGCGCTCCTGAGGCAGCCCAGGCTAAGGGCCGAAACCCACCGCGTGCCCAAACCCCACGTGGGAGGAAGCCCCGAGGCGGCCTGCAGCCTGCCGGCTCCCCAGCCGCCGCGGTGCTAAGGTAACCTGCCACCTTCTCAGGAGGCAGAGAGAGAGAGAGAGGGCCCCGCGCGCACCGCGGGCTCTCCCAGGCGCCGCTCGCAGGCTCGGGGCTCCGGGCGTGGCCAGAGGCCCATTTCCACCAGACAGAATCCAAGCCACCCAGGCATGTCCCGCTCTGTCCTAAGCGCTCCAACCAGCGGGAATCCTCCCCCCAACATAGCCGATGAAACCAGAGCCCCTGGAGAGGGCGCGTGCCTCTCTTGCTAGGGCGTGCGCACCCACAGAGCTCGATGGTGAGCTTTCCCTGTACCAAATTCTTCTTCTTGCTTTCTGGTAGCTGTGGTACGTCTCTGAATTCTTTCTTATGACATAACCAAGAACCTGGAAATCAGCGCCGGCTACACCATTACCTGATAGTAATTGCTCTTAAACTGGAAGGGGTCACGAGAGCCACTAACCCAGCTTTCTGCTTTCACGGAGACGTCAATATTAAAAATAGCCTTCTTGAGAGGCAGCTTTGTAAGACTGCCACGGACTGTTTCGTTCTCACTGTGCCTTATAAAAAGACCCTTGGGATACATTTTTCCTAACATTTGGATTTCAGAAGAAGTTTGTTTCTCCTGGAGAACCGATGTGCTTTCTTCTACTAGAAGATAGTTACATAACATGGAATTTTTCTCTTTACCGAGACTGCTGGGGGGCTCAGTGCAAAAGCTTTGCGTCCAGTTTTTGTAGCCTTCATCAGTCAGAGTTTTACAGCTATGCTTTCTACCTTCCATTTCTATAAACTGGCAATTTTTAAAATTTGGTTTTGTGAAATTGGAATGGTCAATGATTTTACTAATCATCTTGATTTGCTTGAGCTTCCATTTTATCCAGGGGCATATAAGGAAGAAATGGAGATAACTGCAGCAAGCTGACACACCAACAGTCCTTTGCGGTGGTCATGAACCCCCTGCCACAGCCTGAGAGGAGTGGAGGCCTCGGCCACACCAACAGACCTGAGCTGCGGCTCAGCAGGGGCTGCAGGCCTGCCCCCAGCCTGCCTGCTAGTTAAGGAACTGAGCCTCGAGAATCCCCGCCCCCCTCAAGGACCCCTACCCAAAGAACCCCGTAACCCACTGGCTCAGGGCAGACACGTGCTAACCATAAGGCCTGCCCCCCTATCTCTTCCCAGGCCCCTGCAACCTCTTCTTTTAAGCAGCCGTAAAAGCACCCCCCCCCCCACTGCTTTGCGCAGAAGCCTCTTTTCGGTGCTGCTTCAGCATTAATTCAACTTTAGCTCAATAACTTTCCTCTGCGCTCCTCTTTAGAGTCTGTTTGCTTTCCTTTAGCATAACAATATCAGTGCATCTGTGGTTTTATTGTTAGCCACTGGAAATCGTTTTTGGAGTGGGAAGAGTAGGGGACTTAAAACGGCAATGATGCCCCCTCCCAGCTGCTCACCTGGGCGGGGAGCTGCTGCGGGTTCTTCATGCCCCAGGCCCTGCTTGGTGGGGGTAGGCTGCATGGAGCGGGTGGCTACAGCTGCCGCTCCTTGCCTGGGCCTCCTGCTTCCTCCAAGGTCTCGTGCCTTTCATTGTTTCCAAAACTTGCCCAATCATGGAATCACTTGCCCCCCCCCTTCTGATTTGGCAAGTGGATATGATAAGAATGCAAATGCTTTTAGTATTCAGACCGACTGAGGCTGGCCTTGTGGAAAGGGGGCTGTTCCCGGTGTGCACCCCACAGGGGGCGTGTACCTGACGTGTACCTGATGTGTACCTGATGCGTATGTGCACATGCAGACATATGGGAGAAATGAGTGCTGGCTTTTTTTTTGGAGGGGGGGGGGGGTCATGAGTCCTTTTGAGGATTACCGAGAGCTCTGCCCATCTCTCCAGAACAGGCAGGTGTCTCCCAGGGCACGCTTTTGCATTTGGCCTTAGGGGTTTAAGACTTCCCTCCCAACTGGTGGGGGATAGAAAGCATTGGTGTTTTGTTTCAAAATGGCTGTAGCTTTTTGACAAGGGAGTGAAGTTACACCATAAGGGCTTAGGGACATTTTCCCAGGCTAGGGAGCTTTCCCTGGTGGCAGTACAACCAGAATGAGCCAGGAGTGAACTGGAAGTAGGGTCATAAACGTGAAACGCAACCAACCAGGACTAGCATGGCAGCTGTGGGCATGGAGATTTAAGTCGTGAAAGACAGATGCTGCTCGCCAGCCAACTGAAGACGAGATCCCTAACAGGTGAAATACCATCAATTATTTTGCGTGTGCATTTTCATTTTTTCATTTAGTTCTCCAAATGTTTTAGGAAGCATTGCACGCAATCAGAGGTCATGTCGTTAGCTAGCTTAGAAGTAGGAGACATTAGTAAGCATTTTTAGAGGTGGGCATCTTAGTTGAAGAAACAATTAGTATTCATTGGTAGATTGGTTATAGGAGATGAAGAGATAAGGCTAAAATTAAGACAGTGCTATCAAATTCTTCAAATATTTGGATTTGGCAAGAAAGAAGGTTTTGCACATAGGAGGATGTATTAGTCAGCCAAAGTCTGCTGATGCAAAACACCAGAAATGGGTTGGTTTTTATAAAGGGTATTTATTTGGAGGAGGAGCTTACAGATTCCAGGCCATAAACATAAGTTACTTCCCTCACCAAAGTCTATTTGGAGTAAGATGGCTGCTGACGTCTGTGAGGGCTCAGGCTTCCTGGGTTCCTACGTTCCTGGGGCTGGCTTTTCTCTGGGTTCAAGTTTCCTTTCTTCCTGGGGCTGGCTTCTCTTTCCTCTGTGAGCTCACTTGCTGGGGCTCCAGCTTAAGTCTTCAGCATTAAACTCCAATATCAAAACTGCAACATTAAAAGCCCTCAACTCTGTCCTTTGCCATGCCTTTTATCTGTGAGTCCCCACCTACCAAGGGGTGGGGATGCAACACCCTACTGACATGGCCCAATCAAATCTCTAATCATAACTTAATCACACCTAGTTATAGACCAGATTACAAACATAATCCAATAGCTATTTGGAATTCATAATCATACCAAACTGCTACAGAGGAGTTCAACAATATTGCAAAACTTATGCTTTCAAGGCATTTCTTTTTTTTTTTTTTTAAAGATTTATTTATTTATTTCTCTCCCCTTCTCCCCATCCCCACCCCAGTTGTCTGTTCTCTGTCTATTTGCTGCGTCTTCGTTGTCTGCTTCTGTTGTTGTCGGCAGCACGGGTATCTGTGTTTCTTTTTGTTGTGTCATCTTGTTGTGTCAGCTCTCCGTGTGTGTGGCACCATTCCTGGGCAGGCTGCACTTTGTTTCGCACTGGGCGGCTCTCCTTACGGGGCTCACTCCTTGCACGTGGAGCTCCCCTACATGGGGGACACCCCTGAGTGGCAGGACACTCCTTGTGCACATCAGCACTGCGCATGGGCCAGCTCCACACAGGTCGAGGAGGCCCAGGGTTTGAAGTGGACCTCCCATGTGGTAGACGGACACCCTAACCACTGGGCCAAGTCCACCACCTAAGGCATTTCATTTACTTGTCCATGGATTACTTAGGAAGTATAAGGTGTGTTAAGGGAGAGACTATAACTTTCCAAGGTGGTTGAGAAAGAGACTATAAACTTGGGAGTTTAAGCTTGAGGAGGACGGTGGTTAACCAGTGGAGGGAGAGTGCCACTGTATTTTCCATAGTTTCAATGTTCCTCACACCAGTAATAGTAATATGGCCTATGCATAAATTCAAACTTATTCTATATCCAAATATGCCTAGTTCCCAAAAAGCCAATTAAGCGATATAGGCTCTATAGGCTTTGGATATTCAGAGAGGATGCAGACTAAATGTGTTAATTCAAGCTTACCTGGAATGTGAGGGGTATGTGTTGTAATTTCAGCTTACCTGGATTGTGGGGGGTATGTGTTAATTCAAGCTTACCTGGAGGATATGTGTTAATTCAAGACCTATCTGATAAACACTTAAAACTCAAAAAACTAACAAAGAAAGTCCTTTTGTATAAAAGCACCACTTGAGTCCCTACTCCTATATCCTCTGTATAAAAGGGAACCCCAAAATCCTATTCAGGGCTTGGTTTTTTTGGACAGAAGTCTGCTGAGCCTGGTCAACTGTTAATAAATCTTCCTTCTCAAATTCTCACATCCTGGCCTTCAATACCGCAGACACCCAAATTTCTCTGCTACCACATCTCTGGGGGACTCGTCTGGGACACGCTGAGAAGGCCAGAGGCGGCAACAGTTGATTGCCTCTCTTGGATGCCTCCAAGAAGGCTGGGAGGGCCCAGGCAAACCCCAGCCCTGGGTGCCCCTGGACTCCCTTTAGTCCAGAAAGAGGTTGTTGACTCTGCCAGAGCCTTCCCGGAGAAACCGGAGGCACCGGAGGATTCAAAAGAGACCCTGAGAATGAAGCAAGGAGATCCGCATGCCAGATGGGTAAGACGCTCCCAGGGCCATAGTGCAGGAAAAGCCCAATTCTGAAAAATAAGGAGGGGAGCCTGGTCAGCCCTCGAAGAAGACCCCGGCACTCCTGAGGAGAAGGGAGGGAGCCGTCTTCCCTAGGTCTGAGAAAGGAGAGGAAGGAGGGGGGTGGTGTGCGTGTGACTGTGTGTGAGACTGAGTGAGATGCAGAGACACGCTTCTGCGGGGCGAGTGCAGAGCCCCAGTCCATGGTTCTGTGGTGACCTCATCTGGTCAAGAGCAGTCTGGAGGCCTCCCTGCAAAGGGGCCCTCTTCTGAGTCAGGGTCTTATACCGACCCACTAAGGCTAAGAGGCACCGTAAGTTCCTGCCAGGGACGTGGCCGGAAATGGAGGAAGCAAAAGGCTGAGTGAGTGTTGTGCAGCATCAACACAGAGTGGAAACATGGGGAACACACAAAGCAAGACTCTGTTAAGTTGTATGCTGAAAAACTTTCCCCGAGCATTCCATGGAGATGTACATGGCATAAAGTTCCAGCCAGGAAAGCTTAGAATGCTTTGTGAATTAGAATGGCTGACTTTTGGTGTGGGCTGGCTGCAGGAGGGCACCTTGGACCCCTGGATCATCCATAAAGTCCATGATGTAGTAATCACAAAACAAGGGCACCCTGACCAGGTCCCCTACATCAATGCCTGGCAGTCAAAGCCCTGGTTAAGGAAATGTGTGACTAAAGAAGACAAGATTTGCCTGATACAAAAGCCCAGAGGTGCTGTCCCAGGAACCAGGTCAAATAAATGCTGTGCAACAGGTCCAGAGGAAGTAAGCCCCAAATCTAGTGCTGACCCACCCATTCTAGAAGGGCGAGATGAATATGACATCCCACTGCCTTATGTGATTGCTTCCACCACACCAGCGCTGAGTGGGGATGAGCCAATTTTCTTGAGCAGTGCTCCCCCACAGCCGTCTCCACCACTATCCCCCCGAGCAGCGCTCCCCCACAGCCGTCTCCACCACCATCCCCCCGAGCAGCGCTCCCCCGCAGCCGCTTTCTCCAAACAATGCAGCCTCTTCACCTCTACAACGGAAACCGTTATCTCTGCCAATCTTGGCCCCTGGTTGTGTAGTGCTGACCATCAGTCAGGAAGGAGCTCCTGAAAAATGGCAACTCAGATCATGGAGAGCCCTGGGGACAGGTGGAGCAGGGAGAAGGGCCACCCTACAGCTACCTCTGTGAAGCCCGAGCTCCAATTTATTATGATGGTCAGATTCAAGGACAAAACCGAACATTCATGTACCAACCCTTCACTACCACCGACCTCTTTACCTGGAAAAGCCACACCCCGCCATACTCGGAGAAGCCTCAGGCCATGACGGACTCTTCCAGTCCATCATACAGACCCACAAGCCCACCTGGGCTGGCTGTGAACAACTCCTCACGACCTCACTCAACTTCGAGGAGAGAATGCGAGTCATACAAGGGGCTCTACCCTGGCTCAAAGAGCACCCACCTGAGGGAACCCTGCACAGAGACCAATGATGCTCACACACAGTTCCCAGATGAGGACCCCCAATGGGATCCCAATGACACGACCGGGCTCAGCCGACTAGAAACTTTCCATAGAGCCTTAGTTGAAGGGTTCAGCCTCCCTGAACCCAGCACTCGCCAAAAGTTGCGAGAATTCCTCAGAGCGGCTGGATTCTGCCACATTTGGAGCCCCAATTTTTGGGTCCTCAGGGGCCCTTTGTATGAAGCCACAAAGCGGGGACATCGTGATCCCCTGCTCTGGGAAAGCCCACAGAAAGCAGCTGTCATAGCTCTCAAGCAGGCTCTGATGGAAGCACCGAGCCTCAGGCTTCCAGATCTCAGTAAACAGTTCTACCTCTGTGCCCATAATCGCCAAGGCATCGCCATAGGGGTACAGCCTTCACCAGTGTTCTTACAAAGGGAAAATATTACCCTCTAATTAAACAAAGACGAGGTTTTCAATAGATGAAACCCATCAAATTAAATTTTTGTGTCAACTTAAACTTTGCCTGTTCTAAGAAGAGTTTGTAAATCTGGTATATATTATTACTATAAGACTAGAGTTGTCCAAACAAATGGATTAAAAGAACAAAGCTAAAAGCAGTCTAATAATTAATAATGCACATTAATCCAGAGAGAGAGGGAGGCAATGTACACATTGATCCAGAGAATAAATGGACGCAAAATAAGTAAGTGAGCAAATCGAGCTTAGAGGGTGGTGGTGGTGAAGCTGGAAAGAGGAAGGTAAGGAAATGGAAGATAAAGTCTCAGGGTGACTCTATTATTCAAAAACCGAACCCACAAAGATTTTACATTTGCTAAAGTTGTGCAGAAACTTGACTCTGACTCTCTGGCAGTAGGATGTGAGATCAGTTACATGGTTTTTAATGCTCACAGGATAAAAGGAAGCAGTTCGCTCAGTATCTCTTTGGTCTATGTGCCTAGACCTGAGAGAAATTTCTCTTCCAGGTTTTCCTGAAGGAGACCCTGCAGAGCGCAGGAAATAATCTCCCCTGTGCCATTTCTACCGTCAACACAGTAACAGGTTTCACAGGGCAGAGAACAGTTAGAAGTGGCTCCGGGACAGAGCTGGGGGGGTGTGAAACCTCGTAGGAAAGGTCAGCCTGTACCGCTGTGCCTGATAGCGAGGTTTTCCTTCGATGGTGCTGATGGAGCCTGCGCGGCTGCTCAACAAGCGCTCCTTCTCTGAGGCCCATTGAGTGCACGATGAGGCTCACCTCGATTTGTCCTTGCCGGTGTGCTGATCTCACCAACCCTAAATCAACAGTTCCACCTCGCCTGCATGCTCCTTTTGAAGTTAAAAGGAAATGATTTAAGGCTGCTGCAGGAGCTCATTCCAGCTGGGAATCCCGGGTTCTGGCTTTGCAAAGGTGAATCCTGACTGGAGCCGATGAACCTGCCTGCGCCACACGTGCCCTCACAGAGCTTTTGTCCTCGTTAGTCTCCAGGTTGATTTTTCCCGATCTCTACGGTTGGATTGAAAATAATAATAACAGACTGAAGTATTGCAAAGAGCTCATCTCAGATGTTTTTGCTGCTGTGACTCAAAGAGTGTTATTTTTCTGTGCCCTTTTCTTAATACTGTAGCAGAGCTGGCTGAAATAGTGATGCTATTAAGTAAAAAAAATGTACTTCTCTTTCTTTTCCCCTCAAATTAAACCCTGTGGTTCTGAATTAGCCCCTAGAGGTGGTTGACTAGGGACAGTGCATCTGTTCCGGAATTAGATGTTTTATAGTTAATAAGACTGCATTTGATGCTATATTATTCCCTTGCCTGAACATTATAAATCATTTCATAATTTGAAAGTGCTGCAGGAAGTTAAAATAAGACTTTGCTATTCTTGTTAGCGGCCCTTTGTTCCTAACAGTCTCCTCTAGCTTTGGGGACTTAAAAGTTTTGCTGATTCATTTAATGTGCTCTAGGTTTTCTGACTGTCAAAGAAAAGCTGTACTTAAAAAAATCACTAACTGCCCACTTTGTGAAAGTTATGGGCCTCAATCCCTGTATAGTCAGTCAAAGGGGTGCTGATACAAAATACCAGCACCAGTGGGCTTTTATAAAGGGTATTTATTTAGGGTAGGAGCGCACAGTTACCAGGCCATACAGCACAAGTTACTTCCCTCACCAAAGTCTATTTTCACGTGTAGGACCAAGACGGCTGCCGATGCCTGCCGGGGTTCAGGCTTCCTGGGCTCCTCCCTTCCTGGGGCTCATTTCTCTCTGGGCTCAGGTCCTCTGTCCTCTCCACAAGGCCAGCTGTAGATGATCAGGTGACTGGATCTGTGTCTCTCCAGGGGCCTTCTCTCCTTCCTCCCGACCAAGCTCCTTTGTGCGCTTACTTCCAGGGCTCCAGCTCAAAACTCCAAGCTCCCTTCTCTGCGGTTTCCCTGTTTCCTTGGTGGGTGGGGATGCAACGTCCTACTAATGTGGCCAATTAGAGCTGTAATCATTATTTAATTAGGTAAAAGCAAAACCTCTGAATCCAATACACTTTAATATGCCCAGAAGAACAGACTCGTTTATGAACATAGTCCAATATCTACTTTTGGAATTCATAACCAATATCAAACTGCTACAATCCCTGTATTGTGAATTTTTACCAAGCAGCTGAAAAAACATCAGCAGTATATGAATGTTATTTAGATAACTCCAGCAGATATGCAAGATAATCAGGCATGAATGCTCTGATTGCATCCAATACCATATACATCATTATACTACATCCTTTTCTTTTTTTTAACAGTTCACTTTCAACTAGTGGTGGAATTAAATTCAATGAAATTAGATGTTCCAACTCAGCTCCTGGAGGACACAGGTTGGGGGGCCTGGTACCAAAGGACGCACATGGCATGAGTCAGACATAAACTTTATTTGGACCTACAGGCAGGAGAGGGTCTCTGGAGGTAGCAGTCTGGAGAATGAAGGTAGCGCTCTGCAAAGAGGCAGGAAAATGAGGGGTGAGGTAAGGGGCTTCAGAACAAGGACACTCCATAGGGTATGAGAGCAGAGTTCCCTCCAGGGTCCCCTGAGCACATGTGGGGTCTGGTGCTATCGCAGGAATGAAGTTGTACTGCTCTGAGGGGATTGTGGTTTATGTGTGGACCATCTGTACATCTTTTCCCTTCCCAGGAGGGTTGATACCCTTAACTCAGGTCCAGGTCACGCAGGCAGCTATGTGCTGAGGATTTAGGGGAGCCTGGGCCCTGGGTCCCCACAATCCCCCCCCTCCATGCAGCAGGCTTCATTGACCATAGGACAAGCATTGCACCCACATTCCACAGCCACAGCCTAAAGGAGAACAGAAAGACAGGAGTCCAACACCAAGAGCCAGCAGACCTACAAAGAGGTCGCCAGGCAAAGGAAGGGGATGAGCCCCATCAGCTAGGGGCAATAGCTAACGTATCGGGGTGCTATGTGTGCTCTTGCACGAGTTAGAGCTGGTGAAATGCCAGGGGAGTGGTCAGGAATCCACACGACATGGAATACTAGTGAGGGCACACGTCCGACCTTGTGTGGCAGTGAGCACCTCCAAAGCCAGCCCGTTTTGTTAAACTGCCTTTCGTAGTTGGGTAGTTTCTTCTCTTAGTAAGGACACGGCTACTTTGGCAACATTAAGGGCCTGAGCAGTTACTGGCTCAAGCCGTTAAGTGTTTTCAGCGACGATTGCAGCACCACCCGGCACAAAAATGGCCAATGGGTAGAACCACCAGGGGCTGGGTTTACTCCATCTTGCCTGGAGCATTTCCCAGTTACTAGGAGTCTGGGGTAATGAGTCATAGAGGGAAGTGGGGACATACGGCTCTGGCCATGTGCATCATCCAGTCCAGTTATAGGGCAAATACGGCAAGCCCACAGCTATCCTTTAGGGGACAGGTAAGCCCCAGCAAATGAGTAATACGAGGCCTGCCATTGGAAAAGAAAATCTTTTTCTCGTTTTGATGTGGGCTATGGGTGGGAGGCTCTTTGTCTCTTCAGAGATGACCTAAGCTGTCTGTAACTTGTGGGTGTGAGACAGTGAGAGGCTGCAGTCCTGTCCTTGGTGACCATGGCAAGGACTCCAGTCCCAGGAAACAGTTTAACAATGCAAGGTCTATAAACTTTTAAGTATTCAGGGGAAATGCAAACCAAATATGCTAAAAGCTTATCTAGAATGTCTGAAGTCCATGCTAAAAGCTTACCTAAGATGTGGAAGATATATATGCTAATTCAAGCCTATTGAGAACTGAAACAAAGGGACCATTTCTTTCCTCTCTCTATAAAAGAAACTTGAAAGTCTTGTTTGGGGCTCGGGTTTGCAACAGGAAGGTCCCGAGTCTGGCTGGCCATCAATAAACCATTTTTCCTTCTCAAAATCATTCCTGAGTCCTGGCCTCTCTATACACAAATAATTGAACCTCTCTCAAATTCTACAACATTTCTGGGGGCTCTCCCAGGATTGCAAACAAAGGCCAGAGACGGTAGCATTTTGCTGCCCCTTCCAAATCCCCGAGGAAGTCGGGAGGACTTGGGTGAACCCCAAATCTGGGCGCCCCTGGATTAAATTTAATCCAGAAAAGATGTGGGCTCCACCAGAATCTTCCTGACGAAAATAGAGGGCAATGGAAGGTCTGAAGAGGAAGATTCTGGGAACGAAAAAGAACCCCGAACATGGAAGAAGGTAAGACTCCCCGGGTGAGCATAGTCTGGAAAGCCCTAGCTTTAATTGCTAGGAAGGGGAGGCTGATCACCTCCCAAGAGAACCCTAGTAGCCCCAGAAAATTGGGGGGAAGCTGTTCTCTCTAGGTCTGGAAAAAGGAGAAAAACCAGGAAAAAGCCTGGTGTTTTGGGTTTGTCTAACTGCATGTTGGAATCTGGTACTGGTCTTATATCCTGAAGGAGTGGAGGCTTAATTATAATAGGAAAGGCTGTTTATAGGTTCGAGTCCTAACGTCCTGGAAATTGGTCTGAATTTTTTAAAAAACTTGGTTACAGGAAAATGGATCAGCTTTTCTAGTGAAGTTTGGTCTGGGTGTAAAGTTAAACAGTGAAACAGGTCAGCTGGAATCTTTTGTTATGGTGCTGAATTGTGAATGAATTCGTTTTATACCAGATGTTAATTTTAAGTGTTCTCTCTAAAGTTTGTGATGGCTGCAGGGGCAGCCATGCTGGAAAAAAAAAAAAATAGAACTTGTGGGTCAGATTAGTGACCTTTGTGCTTCTGTCTGTGTCAGTTCAATGCTAGTGTTGGAGTTGTGTGGTTATGTAAAGTAGAATTTAGTAGAGCTGGAACCCTCCCTTGCCATTGGCAAGGGGGTGAAATGATTATGGAGCAAAATTGAGGAGTCTGGATGTTTGCGCATGCTCTGCTGCCTCATCTCTGGTCTGCCCCTTTGCCAGGGCTTGGAGGCTGTCTGTGTCTGTGCCACACACCTGGGTTTGTTGGGGCTGCCCCAGTCAGGGTGGCTGGGTTCCCATGCCAAATTTGAGTTAAGTTTTGTCTACTTATTTTGACGGAAAGCTGGAAAGGGGGGAGCAGCTTGCCCCTTTCCAGTGAGTCCACACCTTCTATTCATAAGCCACATTCCTATTTGATTGTTGTGCACCTGACTGCCTGGAAGGGGGGGAAGTGGAGGGGATGAAAAGCAGAATCAGAATAAATGCAGTAAAGTTCCCTCCCTAGGGTGTCAAAGCCAAAATATGTTTGCATTCTGCCCAGGTTCTGAGAAGGTATTGTGGTAACTTTAAGTAAGGGAATGTGTTCTGTGAAGGTAAAATTTGTCTTAAAATTATAAATAATTATAAAAAGTTTAACGAAGCATTGTTTAAATTAAGGTATTTAAATGGCTAATTCCAAAAAGTCTTTATTAAAGAAAACCTGAATTGATAATACTACTAATAAAAGGTAATTTTATAACAGGAAAACTTGTTGGTGGCCCGCCTCCCCTGCCAACTTGCTTCTGAAAAAACTGTTTCTGGTATTACATGCTACTAAGTATTTAAAGTGAAGAAAAGTTCATTATTTTAACAAGCTTGTTTAGTGTTAATGGCAATTGTAAGAAGTTTGCCTGGTAACTTAGTATGTGGGATATATGGAATGTGTTTTTATTGTTAAGGAAACAGGAGATGATTTTGTCCTAAGATAAAATGATTATTGGAAAGAGTAGAGTGTGGGACAAAACCTGAATGAATACTGAAGGTTTGTGGAAGGAAACTTTTGTGATTAAAATTGAGTAAGATTTAATGTCTATATAAAGTTTTAAAGGGTTTAGTATCAAGTAGTATACTGATGCAAAGTTAAAATTTTGTTCTTTCTCAAAGTCTCTCAAGACATTAGTCTCTTTTAGTAAAAGTTTCCTGAATAATCAATACACAAAGAAAATCTGTTTTATCAAAATAGCTTCTTGTGCTTTAACCTCATTATTTCCTCAGTGTTTAAAGAAGAAAGAGTTATCTCTTTTAAAAGAACATTATGTTATAGAAATCAAATCCTGAAAAGTAGCTTTTTATTTCAAACTGACTGCAAGAGATTTGTTTTTACCTTAAAAGAAAAATTAAAGTAATAGTTAAGTTCATTTAATATGTTATAAGTCGAATGAAAGGTGTTTAAAGTGTTATAAAATGAACAGGTTTAAAAAAATTAATAAAAACTGTAACTAAGTTAAAATCATTTATAAATGCATTTATATTATAAAACAGCAGAAAGATAATAACTGAAATTATAACTGGGTGAATTTAGCCTGAAACTATTATTGTAAGTGTAAATTCTAACTAACCTTGCCTTCGTTTACGGTCACTTCAAGCCTAGCCTCACCCCTTGCCTTTGCCTGTGGTTATTTCATAACAGCTCCTGTCCTACTGGTATTAGTGACCTTGCTTTCTCTCATGAATCTATGTGTGGACTGAGTTGCTGCCTGGTGGAATTCTTAGCACTTAAGGTTAAACAGCCACTGGAGTGTCATTATCTCCAAGGACTGGGGGGAA
Organism: Dasypus novemcinctus; assembly: GCF_030445035.2. Classification (NCBI taxonomy): domain Eukaryota; kingdom Metazoa; phylum Chordata; class Mammalia; order Cingulata; family Dasypodidae; genus Dasypus; species Dasypus novemcinctus. The sequence goes on along the minus strand of NC_080677.1, from coordinate 165,483,631 downwards.
TAAAGGGAGTCTCCTGCTTAAACTGTCAGTGTTCCTAAGAGTAGCAATTCATGAGAGAAACCAGTCTGTCTCCCTGAAGCTTCAAGAATTAATCTTGTTGCTTATCAAAATTCTGCAAATTTCAAGGTAAAATATAAAGTTCTGAAACAGAGAAGATTGTGTTAAAACGTTGGAAACATTTTGGTTACAAGCCATTAGTTAAGAAAGAAAATTCTTGTGTAAAACTTCATGGTCATAGTGTAAAACTGCACAGTCATAGTGCAAATTTAAAAAGTTTCAGGAGTCTTTGAAATGTTTTGCAGTCACACTTATTTTGTAAAAAATAGAGGTTTTAAGTAGCTAAAGTTATGTTTTTGTGTCAAACTATTCATGTCTGCCTATTTGCTCAAATTGTTAAAGTTAAATGTGCAGTTATATAAGTAATATATATTTCTGAAACCCAAATTAAGCTAAACAGTATATAAAATAATGCAAACTATAAGTAACATCAATGAGTTGTGTTTCTGTGTCTAACTCTATTTGTGTCTACCATTTGCTCAGTGTATGTCTTCATATATATCAGGATGATAGTATCAAGTTAACAAGTGAGAATTCTTAAAAAAACTCTATTCAAATTGTTAAAAATTAAATATACAGTTGTATATGTGAATAAATATTCTTGGAGCCCAAATTAGACTAAGCAGGATGAAAAAGTCATATAAAAATCTGATTATAGAAACTATTGGGAAATGGCCTCCTCTTTGCCAAGAGCTTTAAAGGCAGGACTAGGTGTGGCAGATTAAACCTATCTACTAGGCTAAGGAATTAAGAATCAGGATGCCCTGTAATTTCCCAGTTTAAACCTTTTGTCAGCCATAAAATGTAGAAAAACAAAGATTAGTTTAGTTTTCACATAAAAGAAGAAAATATTGATTAATGTAACCTGGCAGCCTACTGCCTCAGTCTCCCATTCCCGGGTTAAACAGCAACAAAGGAAACCAGCTTAAGCCAGTCCTATAGGCAATAAAAAGATGCCCAAGAAAGAGCTAAGTCAATACCAATTCAGCACTAAATTCCAGTCCTTATTTGACAAAGGGGAGCAGGTAAAAACTAAAATGGTTGCAACATGATAGAGGAAGCGGTTAAATTTCAAACTTCTGTGTGGAAAAGTTAGATCTTCTCAGATAGGCTGTAACTTCTGTAGTATCCAATCTATAGAGAAACAGAAGAAAAGCTTGTGTGCTAGGCTTAGGGGTATAAACTGTGTCATTTTCCTTTGTTCGGGGTACCAGCCATGTTTTCTGGTTGTGTGCCCCTTCTTGCAAGATTGAGAATAAATTCTTTTCTTCTCCACAATCGGGTGAGCCTTATTTTCTTCCAGAAGATTTCTTTCCAACAAAAATAAAGGTAATTAGTGGCTCTATTGACAAATTTCAGTAAGTAAAGAAAAGTCCATAAAAACTATAGAGAGATCTTTCCAGGATTATGATTAAATGAATTAAGTAATTGTGTAATGTGTTTTGAAACCTGGTAGTCAATGTGCTTTTAAAAAAGTTATTCATTTTCATAACTTAAAGAAAAGAAAAGTTTTAGCTTCCTGTAAGGAAAAAAGAGAACATTCCTTACATAAACTATAATGGTTTCAATTTTATTTAACTTGAGTGTAATCTCCCATAGTTAACTTATAAACTAAATTAATATTATATGTACAAAATCTTTAAAGTAATGGAAACTGTAAGTTCACATTGGTGAAATTAGGCTAAAAGAAAAAGATTGTAGATATGCTCTTTAAGTAAATAAAATAAATTTCTTTGGTTAATAATTGCAATTTAATAAGTTTATTTAAACACGAGGTGGCTAGTCAATGTGGTTATAGTCAATTATAAAGAGTTTGTAAAACATCTTCCAAACTGAAAATATTTAAATAGTTCTAGTTCTAGAAGTCATGTTAACTAAAAACTTGGATTGGTATTGGTTACAAAAAAATAACTTCATGGTAATAAAACCTGTCTGAAGGCCACCGCAAGGTGCATATTTAAGTAAATGGTAATAAAAAGTTATCTTGATTCTATTGGGAATCTTCTGTTTTCATTTTAACAATGAAAAATAATTTTTTCCCTCTATTACTAAAGTAAAGTACCTACTGTTATCTTCATGGTAAAATTGTGTAAATAAACAGTCATTTAATATATGATGTGTTGCATTAAATTGTTTAAAATATATATAAAAACAAGAAATAAACTTTAACATTGTCAAACTCTTTTGTGCATTCAAACCAGACCTTGAATACATTACAGGTTGCCTCTCCATGTTATTGGCTAGGCTGGTCACTGACCCCTTAATTAAAAATATTTGCTGTATCAGCCTCTGGTTCTGCTCCTGAAGTTGATGGAAACTATGTTGCAGTTTCAAGCTCCTGTAGCAGCCAATGATGACTCGGTACAGCCAAGTGTACAATGGACCCGCCTCCAGACTGGCACTGTTCCATAGTGCCAGAGAGCACTATGCACCAGGCTAGTAGAATACTGGAAAATCTCTCTAGGATCAATGATGCTGTGACTTGCTCACTGTGTGAAGAGCATGCTAAGTGGAGCCATGATACCAGGATACTGTGAGTAAAACTTAAACACAATTGGCATTATGGCCTGCTCTCATGGAGAGATAGCATGTAAAGTATTACAAACCTGAAACTTAAAACTAATAATTGCATCTCTGAATCCTTAAGCATTAAGTAATACATTAGTTAATATTAAGTGCTGTACTTTTATCCTGTACTAAATATATGCCTAATAATTATAACGTAATCTTTTCTATCTTGAATCAAGTGCAAAAGTATATTAGACATGTTAAATTCCTGGTAAATTCATTTTCTAAACAGTTAATAAACATGTCTATAAAATAAGGTAGCAATCTCAGCCAGGCTCAGTCAACTTACTATATTCTACTGTACTCTACTGTTTAGCAAAAATGAGGCTTGCTTGTTAACAATGAGTCACCTATTGAACAAGTCAAAATTACTAGAAATTGTACAATTAAAACCAAAATGTAAAAAACCTTTATTCTGTAGTTCTGATCACTCCCACAGCTAAAAACTAAGAAAATTTCCAACTTGGTGTACTAATCCTGAATGAAACCAATTGCCCAAAGGGTGCCAGTTCACCAGGAGCATCTGACAGAGCACATGAATGCCAATCATTAAACAGCTTGAAATGTGTCTTCAAAGTTAAGTATCTATTGCAATTTCTCTCTAAAAATAAATAACTTTAAAAAAGTATATATATATACACACATAGTATATATATATATATATATATATAAATATATATATATATATACTGTTCCCACCAGCTTTTAAAAAGGAGTGCCATCTCTATAAGCACCTAACCTTGTCTACCTCTGTAATCCAATGTCCTCTTTTAAAAATGGGTATTCCAAATTTTTAATTAAGTTTCTTTCTTTCAGAGTGAATATCTTATTAACCATATGAAAACTTCATCCAACTTCGCACAGAATGCCAGATCCATCTTCCTCCAGTTAAAATAAGAAGTTTACACCTTGTTAGGCAATAACTACAGCCCATGGCCAGCAGGAAGCAGTTACAGAAAAGAGATCATCTCCCTTCAGCATACCTTCTAGATTAAAGGTGTAAACTCTTTAAGAGTAAAACAAAATTGATAGATGGATCTGGAACCTGACTGGAAATCCATGTGAGCGCTGGTGGCCCCAGGATGACTGCAGGGGGCCCCTGCTCCAGGATTCTGCTGTCCAGAATAAAACTTCTAAACTTCTAAAAAACAAAGTCCTGGATGCTACACTAAAGATTGATAAATAATCAATCAAAACAACAAACAGCCATCCACCTCATAGCTCCAACAATAATTATGCCAAAGCTTAGCAAGTTAAACTTTGGCAAAGGGGGGAAATGATGTTGGCTATGGGTGGGAGGCTCTTTGTCTCTTCAGAGATAACCTAAGCTGTCTGACTTGTGGGTGTGAGATGGTCAGAGGCTGCAGTCCTGTCCTTGGTGACCATGGCAAGGACTCCAGTCCCAGGAAACAGTTTAACAATGCAAGGTCTATAAACTTTAAGTGTTCAGGGGAAATGCAAGCCAAATATGCAAAAAGCTTATCTAGAATGAATGAAGTCCATGCTAAAAGCTTACCTAAGATGTGGAAGATATATATGCTAATTCAAGTCTATTGAGAACTGAAACAAAAGGACCATTTAACCTTTCCTCTCTGTATAAAAGAAACTCGAAAGTCTTGTTCGGGATTCGGGTTTGCAACAGGAAGCTCCCGAGTCTGGCCGGCCGTCAATAAACCATTTTTCCTTCTCAAAATCTTTCCTGAGTCCTGGACTCTCTATATGCAAATAATTGAACCTCTCTCAAATTCTACAACATTTCGACAGTGAAATTCCAGTCAGGGGTAACTGCCACGCATCACTGGTCCCTCCTGTCACTCCATGCAGATGGGGAGATGTGATCTAAGGTGACAGCCTCAGCTGTCATCATGCACAGCACATCCTAATTAAGGCCTGGGCTTTTCACCTGTTCCCATACAAGGGAAAAAGTATAACTACAAGCCTCATTGAAAGACAGCAGCTGGACTTGGGGCTTAACTGAGAAGTCTTGTTCCAAACTTGCCGACGGGTCGTCCTCTGCCCTGCCAGCAAGGTGGTCCACGCCGGTGCTCCAGTTTGCAGGAGGGATGGTCCAAGGAAGGCGAGTGGCACCCGAGGATGGTCAGTCTGTGCAGACCCCACGTTGGGTCTGACTGTGGGCAGGGGCTACTGAGGAAGGCATTGGCTAGGGTGCTACGGGCACAAAGGAAGATGCTGAGGGGAACAGTTGGGCAGATCGTGCTGGTCTGACAGTTTACAGGCAATGTTTCCATCAGTAGATAACCGAGTACCAGGTAGGGGTCCTGTGAGGAGGATTCCAGTACATGCATTTTCACCTTGTGAATTCTCTGAGCTTTCTATGATGATATTAAGAACTAGTTTAGGTGTAAGGAGAGTTCCCATAGGGCCCCAGCGGGAATAGGAGACCCTGGGTTATCAATAAAGATTTTTACTGGCATTTTTTTACAGGTTGTGGTCTTATGCCAATGTTTTGGTGACTCCTCTTCCCTGTGGGCTTAAGATGCCCAGCCAGCGAGGCTCAAGGGCCAGTGCCGTGGCCAGAGGACCTCGTCCCCCCAGTTTGTATGGTTTGAGGAACAGGCAACAACAGATGATTATTACTTCCCCTTTTGGGCTGTAGGGCAGCTGGCCCTTTCGCTTGCATTCTTAATGCCTTCTTTGACCTGCTGTTAGCATTTCAACTGGAGCACGGCCTCAGCCCAGGGCACTGAGCTTAAACTGGTCAAGGCAGGATATAGCCTCTTAGTCCACTGTTGTGAAGATCCCTCCTTGCCCTTTGTTCCTTTAAAAGGCCATTCATCCTTTCTCTAAGGCCTGCTTGGGTGGGATTTAGGGCAAATGGAAAGTCCAAGCAATCTCCTGGTCCATCACCCAAGACCGAGCGACGGCACTGGTAAACCGAGGCCTCAGTCACTGTCGGTCTGGGCTGGCACTGCACCTCCTTTCCCTCGGCAGTGAATAGTGACCCGCTGTTTGGACTTTCCTCCTGGGCAGGCCCACAAGAGCCCCGTGGCAGTGTCTGCGGCAGTGAAGGCAAGCCTGGCCCCTTGGAGAGCGGGAGGGGACTGATGCAAACCACCTGCCACCGTGTTACTGGGCCTGCCCTCGGCCGATATGTCCCATCCACGGAGGTAATCTCTGCGGTCACCAGAGCAGGCATGACGACACTCGTGGGAGACGTCCCCGAGCTGCTGGCGAGGGGAGGAACTGCCAGGCTAGGTGCGCAGGGCCTGGTAGCCACGGCGTCTGGTCGTCCTGTGGAGCTGCTCGGCCACTTCTTGGGTCTCAGTGGTGTGGCTCTGGACCTTTGCGAGGGCGTCTGCCTCAACATTCTGAGGGGAGTGCTAGAGGAGTGGCAGAGATGTGATAGAAAGTTACCTGTCGCCGCTGGGGCATCCCTGACGTCCTTCCACAGATCTCTCGCCCACAGAGGGCTGCCCACGACAGTCTGTTGTTCTAGTCTCCACGTTGCCATCAGGCAGTAAGGCCTCCGAACACTGCTCACCTTTCAGTACAGGTTGTTGATGCGTTCCCGGGCTCGTGTGCTGCAGCCATCCACAGGGCTCTTAACTCAGCCACTGACTGCTCTGCACGGCACCTGTTCCCACCAAACAGTGTCGGGGCCACAGCCGTCCACGCGGGAGCTGTCCACGCCCTGAACCGTCCTGGTACGTGCGTGCTCTGGAACCGTTCTGTGCCTTCTTCCCGCCCCTCCTGAGATGGCGCCCTTGTCTGTTTGTCACTCTTTCTCATGGTTTGCGCTTGTTGTCTGCTTGTTGTATTTTTTTTTTGCTCTGTCTGCAGATTTTTTCTTTAGGAGGCAATGAGAACCAAACCTGGGACCTCCCATGTGAAAGCCAGGCGCTCTCAACTGCTTGAGCCACATCTGCTTCCTGCTTACTTTCTGTTTTTGCTCATTGTTTGCTTGCTCTTTTGCTCATTGTCTGCTCATTGTTTATTTTTTTTAACAAATCAGTTTTATTGATACATATTAATAAAGTATACAATTCATCTGGAGTGTACAATCAATGGTATTTGGTATAGTCACATAGTTGTGTGTTCATCACTTTAATCATTATTAGAACATTTTCATTATTTCAATAACAATAAACAAAAAACAGACAAACAAACAAACAAGAAAATTCCTCACCTGTAAATCTCCCTTCTTCCCCCACTGTACAGAGCTGCTGTTTCTGGCTATTCTATCCAAAGTGTATATAATCAATGACTTTTAGTATAACACTGTGTTGTACATTTATCATCTCAAAAAATTTAGAACAATTTCTTCAGTACTTCAAAAAGAAAGACTACACACCTCTTAGCATTCCATCCTCAGATCTACATAATCACTAATCTCATTTCATATTTATAAGTTGAATTATATTTACATTTCATGTAAATGGAATCATATAATATGTAGTATGCTGTGTCTGGTCTCCTTCATTTAGTATAATTTTTTTTTTTGTCTGATATTGACATTTTGTGGTATTAACTCACATTTGTTCAAGTTCAAAGAGAAAAGGTCTTATATATGCAATTCTATGCATATTCATATTTCACATAGTATATTTATATTTCACATAATATATTTACATCATAATAGGGCAGTCATACACTATTTGTCCTTTTGTGTCTGGCTTGCTTCACTCAACATAATGTCCTCCAGGTTCCTCCATGTTATCATATGTTACATGACTTCATTTCTTCTTACCACTGCGTAATATTCCATCATGTGTATACTCCACAATTTGTTTATCCAGTCATCAGTTGATGGACATCTGGGTTGTTTCCAACTTCTGGCAATTATGAATAATGCCACTATGAGCATCAGTGTGCAGATGTCTATTCGTGTCATTGCTCTCAGTTCTTCTGGGTACATATCTAGCAATGGTTTTGCCAAGTCCCATGGCAAGTCTATACTCAACTTCTTTAGGAACTGCCAAACAGTCCCCCACAGTTTCTGTACCATTCTACATTCCCACCAACAGTGAATAAGTGTTCCTATCTCTCCAAATCCTCTCCAACATTCACAGTTTTCTGACTTTTTAATAGTGGCCGTTCTAATAGGTGTGAAATGGTATCTCATTGCAGCTTTGATTTGCATTTCCCTGATTGCTGGTGATGTTGAACATTTTTTCATGTATTCTTTACCATTTGTATTTCTTCTTTGGACAGTTGTCTTTTCAAGTCTTTTGTCCATTTTTTAATTGGATACTTTGCCTTTTTATTGTTGAGTTGTTTGATCTCCTTATATATCATAGATATTAAACACTTATCAGATATATGATTGCCAAATATTTTCTCCCATTGAGTCAGCTGCCTTTTCACACTTTTGACAAAGTCCTTTGAGGTGAAAAAGTGTTGAATTTTGAGGAGGTCCTATTCTGTTTTTCTTTTGTCTTGTGCTTTGGGTATAAGGTTTAAGAAACTACCACCTACCATCAGATATTGAAGATGTTTTCCTACATTTTCTTCTAGGAGTTTTATGGTTCTTGTGTTTATATTTAAGTCTTTGATCCATTTTCAGTCAATTTTTGTAAAAGGTGTAAGATAGGGGTCTTCTTTCTTTCTTTTGGATATAGCTGTGTTAGTCAAGGTTCTCTAGAGAAACAGAATCAACAGGAGATACTTGTCAATAGTAAGAGATTTTATAAGAGTCTCTCATGTAACCATGGGGATGCACAAGTCCAGGTTCTGCAGGCTGCAACCAGGGGCTCCAGTGAAAGTCCAGTGAAAGTCCTTGATGAGTTTTCAGGAGATGTTGGCTGTCCAAACACAAGCTGGGGAATTCTCCCCAAATGCTGGAGTCACTTCCCCTTTTAAGGCATTCAACTGATTGGATAAAGTACCCAGATAGGTACATAAATGTTTAAAATGTTCTTTCTTCTTGAAAGATTACCCCTTTTACCAACACGTAGGGTCTGTCTTTGTCTCTTACAATAGTTCTGCATTTTTTGTCCAATATTAGTATAGCTACTCCCGCCTTTTTTGGTTACTGCTTGCGTGTAAGAGTGTTTCTAACCATTCACTTTCAGTTTCCTTGAAGCCCTTGGTCTAAGGTGGGTTTTTTTCCTTTTCTTCCCCTCCCCCTTCCCCGCCCTGCTATTTTTGTGTCTGTGTCCATTTGCTGTGCGACCTTCTTTACCTATTTCTCTTCTTGTCTGTCTCCTCTAGGGTTCACCAGGATTTGATCCTGGGACCTCTGATGTGGAGAGAAGTTCCCTGTCAATTGCGCCACCTCAGTTCCTGGTCTCTGCTGTGCTTCACCTTGACTCTCCCCTTCACCTCTGTTTCGTTGTGTCATCATCTTGCTGCGTGACTCACTTGTGCAGGGACTGGCTCACCACGTGGGCACTCAGCTTGCTGCATGGGCACCTGGCTCGCCACGTGGGCACTCGACTCACCACACGGGCACTCGTTGGGCACTTGCCTCCCTGTACGGCACTCACATTGGCACTCAGCTCGCCATGTGGGCACTTGACTCAGCACGTGAGCACTAGCGTGGGCACTCAGCTCGCCATGCAGGCACTGGCCTTGCCATGTGGGCACTCGCGTGGGCACTCAGCTTGCTGCATGGGCACCTGGCTCACCATGTGGGCACTTACCTCGCCACGTGGGCACTGGCTCGCCATGTGGGCACTTGCCTCACCACGTGGGCACTGGCTCGCCACGTGGGCACTCGACTCACCACATGGGCACTCGTGTGGGCACTCAGCTCGCCATGCGGACACTCAATTCAAAGCACAGGCGCCCACATGGGCACTCGGCTTGCCACGTGGATGAAAACAGAATAGATGAGATAGAAATAAAAACCAGAAAAATTGAGGACTGAACAAAGAGAGGTGGAATGCGGCGGCTTGCTCGGTCGGTAGAGGTGGGGTCTGGCTGCGGACGAGGGGTCGGTCCAGCTCTGGACGAGGGGTCGGTCCCGCTTGGGACGAGGGGTCGGTCCCACTTGGGACGAGGGGTCGGTCCGGCAGCAGACGAGGGATCGGTCTCACAAGGGGTTGCGCGGTTCGGCTGACGGGGTCGCCCGGCGAAGCCGGCGACGAAGGGGTCGCCCGGAGAAGCAGGCGACGAACTGGGGACAAGGGAGGCCAGGCCCTTGTCGGGGGCTCTCAGGACTGGAGGGCGCACGGCAGAAGAACTACCGCGGAGACAAGGTAAACACGCAAGTCCACTTTACTGAGGGAGAGGCAACAGTTTTATAGGGGCTGGGGAAGGCTGATTGGTCGAAGCCACGCCCTGTTCTGATTGGTTGCCGGCGAAAGGTCAGTGGGCGGTACTGGACGGGGGAGGGGTGGTGGTTAGGGATTGGCTGTCGCTGTTGCTGGGGGAAGGGGCAGGGTTTAGGGATTGGTGGCTGCTGTTGCTGGGGTGGAGGGCAGACTTGAGTTTCCCGCCCACGCCTGGCTGTTGCTGCTGTCGGGGGAAGGGAAAAGGGCGGGCTGGATTTTTCCGCCCACACCTGGCTGTTGCTGCTGTCGGGGGAGGGGAAAAGGGCGGGCTGGATTTTTCCGCCCACACCTGGCTGTTGCTGCTGTCGGGGGAGGGGAAAAGGGCAGACTGGAATTTTCTGCCCTGCGCCTGCGCAGGGAGAAGGAAGAAGAAGGGTGCCGCCCCACAAGGCATCGGGTGGCGCCATCTGGGAGGAGGGGCGGCCGCGGAAGCATGGCTGCCGAGAAGGGGAGACCCGAGGGCACTCTGCGCCCATGCCGAGCTTCCTTCAGGGGTGGCGGTGGGCCCGACCAACCACCCTATTATGGGGGCAGCGGAATTAGGCCTACCGCGGCCGCTCCCCTGCCAGGCCAGCAAACCACACTTCAGCCGGAGGGGTGACCGCATTTCCCCCTTCTTTTCAAATAAGGACCAGGATGGCAGCAGCAACAAGTAGCTGAGGCCCAAGAGGCAGTAAGCAATGAGGGAAGCAGGGCTGAAGAGGGAGGTGAGTATGACGGGGATATAAATGTACAATTTAGGGGGTGGTATCTTGCCGTTGCAAGCAAGGGTGGCCAATGTCCAATTCTTGTTGATCTCGGCGGCTATAAGATCCATCTGTTGTTAAAAGTCCAGGATGATAGCGCGTTACAGGTGGTTGATCTCTTCTTGGCGGCAAAGAGCGGTAGAGGCAGACTGTGTGATGGTCTAGAGGATCGCAGCGGTGAGGACAAGTCGCGTCAGGGCACCAGCGACGGTGGTGGCAGCAGCGTCAGGAGTGGTGGAGACATAGGCGAGGGCAACAAGAAGGCCAAAGTCTCCATGGGTGCGAGAGAGGCCGATGTTAACGGGGCAGGCCGACATGGGGCGGCCCAATCTGCAACGCAGTAGGGGTTCAAGCGAAAAAAGGAGGGGGGCGGGGGACGAGAAAGGACGCTTTGGATGGCTGAGAAGAGGAGTGAGGTCGAGACAGGAGGAAGCTCCGCAGAAGTATGGGGAGCTGTTAAAAGCAGAAACGTTATTAGATGCTAGAAAGCAGGCCGCAGGCCGGGGAAAGCAGGTTGCGGGCCGTTTCGCGGGGCTGGAGCTGCTTGAGAGCGATGGCGGCATGGGGGGCCATGGTTACAATCTTCTGGGGTGGTAGTGGCTAGACAGATGGCGGAAAATATTATCAAGAAAGCAAAGGTTATGAGAAAGAAATAGAGTATTAAAGGCTGTGGGGGAAGTGAGAAGATCATTTAGAGGATAGGGTTGAGAATGGTATGTTTAAGACAGAAGCTTTGTGGTTTGTAGGAGACTGCTTTATAAACGAAGGAGAATAAGGGCAGTAAATATAGTAACGATAGATAGGAAGATGACAGTGAGGAGGAGTCTTTGTTTAAGGTTTCAATCGTCCGGCGCAACAGTGGCTAGGCCGATAGCGAGGGGTGTTGCTAAGTAGACAATGGCTGCAAAGACAAAATCATCCTCTGTTTCCTTAAGAATAACTTTTCTTTAAATACTTAGTAGCATGCAATATTAGAAACCGTTTCCTAAAAGCAAGTTGGCAGGGGAGCTTGGTTGCTGTTAATCTTTCCTGTTACAAAATTACCTTTTATTATTATTATCATCAATTTAGTTTTATATATATATATTTAAGAATGACCTTTTGGAATTAGCCATTTAATACCTTAATGTAAACTATTGAAGATAAATTTTATCTTTACAGAACACATTCCCTTACGTAAAGTTATCACAATACCTTTTACACTTGCCGCATGCAAATTAAATTTCAAGAGTTTATGAAAAATTAGCCATCTTACTTTAGGACAAAATACGTCTTTTTGCAAAACTTATTACATTTCCGTTAGCATTTTTACAAACTTTTAACCTTTTTAATATTCATATAAGTTTTACATTCTTTATATTATCCTGTGAAGAAAAATAAGTTATTCATTTTAATCTAGGCAAGAACAACTTTTTATGAAGACGTACAGTTAATTTTGTTAATTAAGACTTACAATTTTTTTTAATTGTAGATATCTTATTAACATTTAAACTTATGTATTAATATAATAAACTTAAGTATTAATATAAGCGCTTATTTAATTTTTGGCCATTTGAATAGAGCTCTTTTAAAGATTTCTAGTAATTTATATTTACCATCCGGAGGTATCACAATATACGTTGACATTGAACGAACAGACAGACAAACACAGAACAATTACAACACATTAACAGAAATATATAATTTATTTACAGTTGACTCATAATTCTTACTTTCTTGGTATAGCTGCTTTTAAATCTTTTTTTATATAGCATATCATAGATTATACCCTTCAAGATTTTTTCTGGACTTTATGTTGCCTGTAATAAGCCAGGAGGGAATCTTTTACCTTCCTGCTCCACAGCAAAAGTGACCCTATCTATAAGGCGAGTATAGGTGTCCGGGTCCCAAAGCTGACACGTGGTAAGCCACAGATTAAAGGGGAGAAGAAGGTCCCAATATACTTGAAACTGTTTGAAAGAGATCTTACACCGGTGAGTGTCTAGGAGACCGGCGAGAGCCCGAACTTGTGGGGCTTGCTTAGCAGATAGGATGTTACCCATTGCCAATGGCCTTTTGGAGCCGATAAGAAAAGGGGCCCTTACCTTGAGAGCGCGGCGATGGGAGCCGAGGTGCGCGGTGAGACAAGGGGTCGGAGCCGGTGGGGCTCCGACGGTGGTCGCGGGCCAAGAGAAGGCCCCGACGAGGGGAGGGCGGGACGACGAGCAGTGGAGCAAGGCAAAGGGGAGCAAGCGCAGAAGGGAGGAGGCAGAGGTGAAGGCAGGGGTGGAGGTGCTCAGGCACGTGCTCCTGAGAGTTTTATTGGCGCCTCTTAATCATAGCGGGTCGGTATAAGCCCCCGACATGGAAGGAGAAAGCCATCCAGCGATTCTCCCAGACCGCCGTGGATCGTATGAGGTCGCCAAGGTTCAGGAGCAGCAATGCAGAGCGAAAAGATAGGGGTGAGAAGAGAGGAGAGCGTAGGGCTATGGTAGGGTTACTTCAGACGTGCAAGCGCGTGCTCCCGAGAAATCCAAGGCTCCTCTTAATCATAGCGGGTCGGTATAAGCCCCCGACATGGAAGGAGAAAGCCATCCAGCGATTCTCCCAGACCGCCGTGGATCGTATGAGGTAGCCAAGGCTCAGGTAGCAGCAATGTTGCACGAGAGAAGTCCCAAGGTGAGAAGAGAGGAGGGGGTAGGGCTGTGGTAGGATTACTTCAGACGTGCAAGCGCACGCTCCCGAGAAATCCAAGGCTCCTCTTAATCATAGCGGGTCGGTATAAGCCCCCGACATGGAAGGAGAAAGCCATCCAGCGATTCTCCCAGACCGCCGTGGATCGTATGAGGTAGCCAAGGCTCAGGTAGCAGCAATGTTGCACGAGAGAAGTCCCACGGTGAGAAGAGAGGAGGGGGTAGGGCTGTGGTAGGATTACTTCAGACGTGCAAGCGCGCGCTCCCGAGAAATCCAAGGCTCCTCTTAATCATAGCGGGTCGGTATAAGCCCCCGACATGGAAGGAGAAAGCCATCCAGCGATTCTCCCAGACCGCCGTGGATCATATGAGGTAGCCAAGGCTCAGGTAGCAGCAATGTTGCACGAGAGAAGTCCCACGGTGAGAAGAGAGGGGGGGGGGCGCCAGGTTATGGAGTGAGGCTGTGGTGGAGTTGCCTTGCCCCACGTTGTGCTGTGGTGGGGTTGCTTTGCCCCACGTTGGGCGCCAGCTGCGGCGGCTTGCTCGGTCGGTAGAGGTGGGGTCTGGCTGCGGACGAGGGGTCGGTCCCGCTCTGGGCGAGGGGTCGGTCCCGCTTGGGACGAGGGGTCGGTCCGGCAGCAGACGAGGGATCGGTCTCACAAGGGGTTGCGCGGTTTGGCTGACGGGGTCACCCGGCGAAGCCGGCGACGAAGGGGTCGCCCGGAGAAGCAGGCGACGAAGGGGTCGCCCGGAGAAGCAGGCGACGAACTGGGGACAAGGGAGGCCAGGCCCTTGTCGGGGGCTCTCAGGACTGGAGGGCGCACGGCAGAAGAACTACCGCGGAGACAAGGTAAACAAGCAAGTCCACTTTACTGAGGGAGAGGCAACAGTTTTATAGGGGCTGGGGAAGGCTGATTGGTCGAAGCCACGCCCTGTTCTGATTGGTTGCCGGCGAAAGGTCAGTGGGCAGTACTGGACGGGGGAGGGGTGGTGGTTAGGGATTGGCTGTCGCTGTTGCTGGGGGAAGGGGCAGGGTTTAGGGATTGGTGGCTGCTGTTGCTGGGGTGGAGGGCAGACTTGAGTTTCCCGCCCACGCCTGGCTGTTGCTGCTGTCGGGGGAAGGGAAAAGGGCGGGCTGGATTTTTCCGCCCACACCTGGCTGTTGCTGCTGTCGGGGGAGGGGAAAAGGGCGGGCTGGATTTTTCCGCCCACACCTGGCTGTTGCTGCTGTCGGGGGAGGGGAAAAGGGCAGACTGGAATTTTCTGCCCTGCGCCTGCGCAGGGAGAAGGAAGAAGAAGGGTGCCGCCCCACAAGGCATCGGGTGGCGCCATCTGGGAGGAGGGGCGGCCGCGGAAGCATGGCTGCCGAGAAGGGGAGACCCGAGGGCACTCTGCGCCCATGCCGAGCTTCCTTCAGGGGTGGCGGTGGGCCCGACCAACCACCCTATTATGGGGGCAGCGGAATTAGGCCTACCGCGGCCGCTCCCCTGCCAGGCCAGCAAACCACACTTCAGCCGGAGGGGTGACCGCAGTGGAATATAAGAACAATAACAGAAAGCAGAAAATAAAAAGATGAAGGAAGGAAAAGAAATATCATTGGTAGACAAAACTGGTATGCACAGAAGAGGGGAAATCAAGGAAGAGGAAACAGAGCAAACAAGAAGCAGGCCAGCAGCACCTAATTTTAAAAAATGGGAGGCGGGGAGAAAGGAAAGAAAAACAAGAAAACAAAAGTGAACAAACCCAGAAGCAGTCAAACAAAAACTAAAGAAGAACAGCCTTCCTCTAGGCCCTGTGGAGCTGCTCAGCCGCCAGGGCTCACCCGTCAATCACCCTGCAGTCTTCCCTCTGCAGGTTTTGAGGCAGGTTTTAGCACATAAACTAAGTTAAATTTTTAAAAAGGTAACTTCTTTAAAGGAGAAATAAGAAACCCAAGAGAAGCTAATACAAAAATAACGTCTGGTTTCCCTGTCCTAAAGTATCAGCTGGGTGTTTGATATCCTGGTGGATCCCTGTAAGAGCCAAGTATTGAACCAGGGACCTAGGTAGTGTGTTCTAGGTAGAAACTCCTCCACTGAGCTAAACCCTCTCGTTGGGTCAGTTAGCTTTTCAGAAAGCTGTCCAGGCACCTTTCCTGGGGCAGGTTTGCCTGCAGTTGGGTGGATTCCTGCGGATGAGGAGTCTGTCCTGCCCCCTTTCTGTTCTTATGCTTTCTCTCCCAGGGCAGCAGGACAAGAGCCTGCGTGAGGAGATCCCTCCTCACCTCTCCCAGGCAGGTTGGGTTCCCTTTTGAAATTCAAATGAGGCCCCTGTGACTGAAGTCACTGCAGAAAAAAGTTATTCTCAACCCTCTCCAGATCACCCCCTCCTCCCAGGAGACCCTAAAGAGGCTCTTGGAAGCTTATTAAGTGCTTCCTACTGCCCCCCTCCCTTAGGGGAGCTGGGATTTTGATAGTTTTCAGCGCTGGAGGAGTCAACTGCCTGACTCCGCCCCCTCCCAGGCCAAGTTCCCCATCCCAGGGTGGCGAGGTACATCAGGCTGCCTCAGCAGATGCGCCGCTCCCCTCTTCCTGGTGCCACTTTGAGTCAGCTGGTGTGCTCCCCCAAGCTCAAAGGGGGTCCAGGCAACCAAACCCACAGAAAGGGAGACCCTGCTCCACCCTTCACCAGAACGCTTCCACTTTTGGAGAACCTTCCCTCCCGCTGGGTGGCTGGCGGGAGTCGGGGCTCACTGCAACCTTTTGCCTTGTGGGTGCGGCTTCTGCAGTTTCCAGCCTCAGGAGGCAAGAAACTCAGGGTTTTACCTTAAACAATTTATCTCTTAGTCCAGCTCTCTCCAGATGGACGCCCTGAAGCCTCCTGCTCTGTGGGATCCCAAACCAGCTCACTCGGGCAGGATCTTGCCCCCACTCAGCTGTTTTTTCATGAGAGAGATGGGGAGGGCACCCTCAAACCGATGCCATCTTGCTGCCCCCTCCCATAGTTTTGATATGTTGTGTTCTCATTTTCATTCATCTCAAGATATTTGCTGAATTCTCTTGCAATTTCTTCTTTGACCCACTGATTATTTAAGAGGGTGTTGTTTAATCTCTATATTTTTCCAGTTTTCCCTCCATTATTGATTTCTGGCTTTATTCCACTATGATCAGAGAAAGTGTTTCATATAATTTCAGTCTTTTAAAATTTATTGGGATTTGTCTTGTGACCCAAAATGTGGTCTATTTTGGAGGAAGATCCACGATCACTTGGAAAGAATGTATATCCTGCTGCTTTGGAGAGCAATGGCCTTTAAATATCTGTTAGTATAGTTCATTTATCATATTATTCAATGGGAAGCGGATGTAGCTCAACTGATAGAGCGTCCACCTACCATAAAGGAAGTCCAGGGTTCAAACCCAGGGCCTCCTGGTCTGTGTGGTGAGCTGGCCCAAGTGCAGTGCTGCTGCGCACAAGGAATGCCGTGCCAATAGGGGAGCCCCACGTGCAAGGAGTTCATCCTGCAAGGAGAGCTGCCCCACGCGAAAAAAGTGCAGCCGCCCAGGAGTGGCGCCGCACACACAGAGAGGTGATGCAGGAAGATGACACAACAAAAAGAGACACAGATTCCCGGTGCCGCTGAGAATGCCAGCAGACACAGAATAACGCACAGTGAATGAATGGACACAAGAGAGCAGACAACAGGGCGGGAGGGGGGGGGTGGATAAAACAAATCATAAAAAAAAATATATATATATATATATATATATATAATTCAAACTTTCTGTTTATTTAGCCTCTGTCCAGATGTTCTGTCCAATGCTGAGAGTGGTGTATTGAAGTCTCCAACTATTATTGTACAGACATCTATTTCTTCCTTCAGCTTTGCCAGTGTGTGCCTCATGCATCTTGGGGCACTGAGATTAGGTGCATAAATATTTAGAATAGTTGCTTCTTCTTGTTGATCTGCCTCTTTTATTAATCTATAATGACCTTCTTCATCCCTTTTAACAGTTTTGCATTTAAAATCTATTATGTCCAATATTAGTATCGTTACTCCAGCTCTTTTTTGGTTACTATTTGCATGGAATGTGTTTTCCCAATCTCTCACATTTCACTTGGTTGTGTCCTTATGTCTGAGGTGAGTGTCTTGTACACAACATACAGATGGCTCATTTTTTAAAATCTATCAGTCTGTGTCTTTTGATTGGGGGCTTCAAGTCATTGACATTCAATGTTATAACTGTAAAGGCCTTACTTCATCCATTCTGACCTCTGGCTTTCTGTTGTCATGTCATAGTATTGTCTATCTTTTTCACCCTTTCTAATAACCTTCATTTCTACACTCTTCTCCAAGTCTCTCACTCTTGATTTTTCCATTCAGACTGCAACACTCCCTTAAGTATCTCTTGAAAATCTGGTCTTTTGGTAACTTACTCTATCAGTTTTTGTCTGTGAGGACTTTGAATTCCCTTCATTTTTGAAGGACATCTTTGCTGTATACAGAATTCTTGGCTAGGAGTTTTCTCTTTCAATACTTTAAATACCTCACATCACTTTCTTCTCTCCTTCATGGTTTATGATGAGAGGTAGGCACTTAATCTTACTGAGTTTCCCTTGCATGTGATGCTTTGCTTTTCTCTTGCTGCTTTCAAAGCCTCTTTATCTCTGTACTTGTCATTCTGAATAGTAGGTGCCTTGCGGTAGGTCTATTTGTTTTTATTCTGTTTGGGGTACATTGTCCTTCTTGGATATTGATATTTATGTCTTTCATAAGGGTAGGGAAGTTTTCAGTCATTATTTCTTCAAATATTCTTTCTGCTCCTTTTCCATTTTCTTCTCCTTCTGGGACACTGATAATGTGTATGTTTTTGCATTTTGCATTGTCATTGAATTCCCTGAGACCCTGTTTCATTTTTTCCCATTCTCTTATCTTTCTGTTCTCCCATCTTTTCCAGTTCAGATGTTCTGACTTTGAAATCACTAATTCTGTCTTCAAGCAATTAGAATCTGCTCTTATGTGCCTCTAATGGATTTTTAATCTCCTCTATCATGCCTTTCATTCCCATAAGGTCTTTTACTTTTCTTTGCAGGCTTTCAAATTGTTCTTCATGCTCATCCAGTGTCTTCTTAATACTCTCTATCTCTTTAGTTATATTTTATTTAAATTCTTTGAAGTTATTTAGGAGAGTTGTGTGATTATCACTATTAATTGTCTTAAATCCTGAATCTCTTCAGGATATTTGGTTTTTTCCTTTGGCTGGGCGATCTCTTCCTGTTTCTTAGTATGGCTTGTAATTTTTTGCTAATACATAGGCATCTGATATGCTGGTGAGTTTACTATGATGGCCAATTTATCTCTCTTGCTATTGTTACTATTTTTTCACAGCTCTTCTTTGATATTTGGTTCAACTTATCCTAAGTCTATAAAATTGCCCAGCTTAAGTTATCAAAGTCATGTCAGGGACTCACTTATGGGGTGCAGAATTTCTCCTAGGAGTGGGATAAAGAGAGCGCTAAAGCAGTTTTTGTCCATGTAATTTCCAAACCAGCCAGCAGATGGTGCTCATTGGCATGCATCGTCACAGAAGAATACCTCTCTTGGTTTTCCTTTATTTTCGTTTGGCCAGAGCTGAGATTCAAAGGCGGCTCTGCTGGCCATATTCACTGAAGAAAAGCCCCCAACTTCCCTCCCTTTTCTCTTGTAACAGCTGACAGGGAGAAGGATGTCTGCTACCTTTTTAGGCAGCTGAAATGAGCCAGGGGTTTTACCACTACTGGGTATGTTGGGGTATGGGAGGGGAGCCCTTCCTGGTGGCTGGGAGGTTCAGTAACTCATAGTTTGTTGTTTTGGCTTCTTTGTCTCTCTGTCCCTCACTCTCCTGGGAGTTGTGAAACATTGCCCTGGTCTGCTGACCCTCAAAGCAGATCCCTCAGGCAGCTTTTGGCTCTCTTTCTTCATTTTTGTGAGAGATGAGCCATATCTGCCTAATCCAATGTCACCTTCCCACAATCCCCTCTGCTCATCATTTTTGCTCATTGTCTGCTCATTGTTTTTGCTTGGTGTCTGCTTGTCTGCTCATTGTTCATTTGTCTTCTTTAGAAGACAGTGGGACACAAACCCAGGACCTCCTGGGTGTGGGAGGCAGGTGCTCAACTGCTTGAGTCACGTCTGCTCCTCACATGCCTTCTTTAGTGAGTGCCTGAGTGGCCACCTTGGGGGTTGTAATTTGGGCCAAAGAATCTTCCACATAACACACTGGGCCTGGGATCTCATGGGTTTCAGTCCTCAGGGGCTGGTGGTGAAGGCACTGCAGTGCAGCAGGCAGGCTTTCCTCTCTGCTAAGGCATTTAATTGTGCACTGTCAGAGGGAGGCTCGTTCCCAGTATCTGCATCCACCCCTGATGGGGATGGAAGTTTTCAGGGTGACCAGGCACTTTTGGGTTAAATCTACTTGCAGTAATGTGTTGCATGCTGCGCACAGCTGCTTCCCTAAGGGGTATATCATAATCCAGCCCCTTTCCATAATTGTGGCCAAAACCCAGGGGGTACTCTCTTAGAAAGTTGCCTTTGCCACAAACCACACCCAGAGCCAATATGGGTGCTGGCCACCTCCATTTCACTGGGCAAGTCGTCAGGGTCCCCCAACCCTCCATCCTCCGGGACTTGAGCCTGTGCTGTCACCCTCTTTGTGTCTTCAAAAGCAGCCTGCTGGGGTCCTCTACTCCCATGCATGGCCTTTTCTGATCACATCATAGTAGAGGGTATGGCTTCTGTCTTACTGAACAAACAACACCCAAGAATTTGACAGAGCAGCCAGGACCTTGCAGCTTGCTCCTATTGTCTTCTTATTTAACTGCGGCTGCTCTGCTACCTGCTGTAGCACAGCCAATATACCTGTTGCTTTCAGGATTTCCTCATATTCTCTCTGTGGTGCCCACTCATCCAGGAGAGCACCCAGCCCTCCCCACATGGGCTTTATAGGCCAATCCAGGATTCCCCCACGGGTCCTCTTTTCCCTGAGCTGCCGGCGGTCATTCAGTCTCCTGGCTGGCTCGCCAACTGTTCCAACCCAGCTCCTGGAGGGCATGAGCTGGGGTGGCTGCAAGGCCAAAGGATGCTCCTGGCACTGAGTCAGACATAAGCTTTATTTGGACTTACGGACAGGAGAGGTTCTCTGTAGGCAGTGGTCCAGAGAATGAAGGTAGCACTCTGCAAAGAGGTGGGAAAATGAGGGGTGAGGTAAGGGGCTTCAGAACAAGGACATGCCAGCACTCCATAGGGTATGAGAGCAGAGTTCCCTCTAGGGTCCCCTGAGCACAAAAGGGGTCTGGTGCTATCGCAGGAATGAAGTTGTACTGCTCTGAGGGGATTGTGGTTTACGAGACCATCTGTACATCCTTTCCCCTCCCGGGAGGGTTGATAACCTTAACTCAGGTCCAGGTAACGCAGGCAGCTATGTGCTGAGGATTTAGGGGAGCCTGGGCCCCGATTCCCCATATTAGATGAAAATCTGCAGATCTTCTTGGAGGCAGAGGTTGGAGGGATGCAGAAGGCTGTGCCCCAGGAGCTGGAGGAGGCAAGAAAGGGATTTGGCCCCTGAGCTCTGGGGGAGCGTGGCCCTACCAATGCCTGGAATTCCACCCAGGAAACTGATTTCAACCTCGGCCTCCAGGGCTGTGTGAGAGTCAGCGCGTGTGGTTGGAAGCTGCTGGCAGGTGGTACTTTGCCAATACAGTGAATAAAGAGAATAACAGTCATGCTTTTCAAAACTACTTCACAGAACTAGGTTCACGCTTCCATGGAGATGAAACATCAAGAGATCTTTAGCATTTTGTCACTGCAGCCTGAAGGCTTACATCTACCTGAGCTATTTACTGTAGGATTCCGGGGCCACAGCCCCAAAAGGAAGTGCAGATGGGGAGTTTCGGAGCCAAGGGCAGGAAAAATGGAGTTGGATTGAGGAGGGTAGAGTTTATGAAGATGATGTATGACATTGAAAACCATTTTCCCAAAAATTTCCCCAAATCTGATACACTTCTGAGCAAAGATTCCAGGGAGAGAAAATCAGAATGAGAGGACATTGTCTGTTTCCAGGATACTGACTTGAATATCAGAGCTCAGTCAATCATGCCTAGATGGATAAAATGACAGGTGCCCTCTCTGTCTCCTTCTGTCTCTCTATCCATTTATCTATCATCTATCTATGATCTATCTATATCTATCATCTATCTCTATCCACCTAATTATCTATGTCTATCATTATCTGTTATCTATGTCTATCTATCTGTCATTACCTATCAATGATCTTATCTATGTTTATCTATCTAATTATCGTCTATCAATTCATGTGCTTTTCAACACAATTTTTGACTTATGACATCATCATTACTAAATTTTATATCACTGGAGGGAAAATAAACAAAAGTTCAATAGAAGCCCTAACCGAAGACTCAAAGCATAACAAGAAAAAGAAAAAGATGTATCTATCTTATGGTCTTTTAGCAGGAATATGGCCATTTTCAGATTTGTGGTGATTGAGATGAAGTAGGCTGGAATGTCATTTGGCTCAGAAAGACTTTCTCTGCAGTCACGAGCACATAGCGGTTCTAAAATCCTATTTATTTTTGAACTCCCATTTCACACCACAACGCTTCCGTCCTGCTCACACACCGTCTAGTGAGAGCAAAACCTCCACAAGGCCCAGCGAGGCTCAACTGAAGGAGTAAGTGCACAAAGCGGCCTTGATTTTGGGAGGTGAGACTCCACCAGCGTGAAGCCGTCCCCTGGCTGTTAGCCGCAAGGAGGAAATGGTCCAAATGGCCGAAGTCGGGGATGGACTGGTGGCCCCAGGGGCCTGTGAGCCAGCCCTGCCTGAGCCCGGCACACTGCTGGGTGTGGCTCCTGGGTGCTGACACACACGCAGAACGGGCTCGCAGGCCACGTCGCTTCTGCACGCCACCGCCCGAGACGGCCGGCTCCGCGCGGCCCTGGCTGCTGGCCATCGCTGTGCCCCCCGGCCCTCCGCCCTCCTTGTCCCAGAGCCCCAGCCTGGTGCACGCTGGCTCTGAGCCTGGCCGCGCCCCGGGGACCAGCCAGGCACCTGCCTTGAGCTGGCCTCGGCCTGTCCCTGCACGGCTCTAGCTCTTGCTGCGAGAGCTGCCGTCGCATTCCTTTCGTCTTGCTGCGGCGTTCAGCTTCAAATCCTGGCGATTGAGAACAGAAGGGGTTGCAGTTCTTCTCGCTTTCTTATCAAATATTAAGCTAATTATCTGTGCCCCATCATCAGCAATTATAGAGGCTTGTATCAATTTATACCGCCGCAGCAGTATCGCCAGCTCCACTTCTGGCAAATATAAATGTCATTGTCAAAGGCAATTTACAGCGCAATTCAAACACCCATGCCCTTCTACCCAAATCCCTTCCCCTCGGATTCCTGGAAGTGATAACTGGAGAACTGTAGAAAGCTGCAGGAAAGGGAGAACGGAAGTGCTGTTGCCACCTTAAGAGAGGATTGTACAAATACATCATTCGTTACTGGCAGGATGTGAGTGTGTGCGTGAAAGAAGTGGACACTGGGAGGGAACTCACTCTAAGGTTCTTCCACCAACAGTAGACACCACATGTTTACTGGGAGTGTTCCTGCCCCTGGGCAAGGCCTGTGGGAGCCTGAAGGAGCTGCAGCGGGCCCGCAGCCCTGCGCCGCTTCCACCGGCTTTGTTTCCTGTGGACTCTCTGCTTGTCTTTTTATTTTTTCCATGAGCATTTTTTTAAAAATTTTTTTGAAGACACATAGATCACAAAAAATGTTACATTAAAAAATATAAGAGGTTCCCACATACACCCCCCCCCCACTCTTCCCACATCAACAACCTCTTTCGTCATTGAGGCATTAAATATCCTGTCACAACCCAGTGGATGACTGGGGGAGAGTGTCACCTGCAGTGTGAACTATGGCACCAGTGCTCCAAGGTGCGTTCTGCTTGTCTTTAACGCGCATGCCGCTGACGCGCTCCTTCTTCACTAAGCTCGAGGTGAATCTGGGTTTTGAAAAGGAGAGCATTCTGAAGAGAAGGGATTCTAGCTGCCTTAGGCGTTTGCTCTCCTTCCGTTCGGGTTCGGCTCTTTTGTCTGCGGTCTCCACGTTTGGAGAGGTGATGCCCCTGAAGGCTGAAGCAGACAGTGCATTTACTGTCCAAAAAATTTAAATAGAGGCGGGTCAAAGACTTTTTCATTTCCCCTGTTTAACCTGGTTGTGGAGAGAAGCAGGCACGGGGGTCCTCTAAACTTTCGCCTACTCATCGCAGTAGGCTCCAGGGTCCTGGCGTCCACACACACGGAGAGAGGAAAAGATGCTTCCCGACCGACTCAGCGCTGGAAAGCTAGCCAGGATTTTCATGGGACCTGGTGCTGAGAAAAAACTGCCTAAGGGTTTTGTTTTTCAGGGCCATTGGTTCACTCTCTGTGCTTGCTTAATAGCTGCTCCTTCAGCCCTCCCGTTTCTCTTACATTTGGTGGTAGAGGGAATAATAGTCAAAGCAGAAATAATACTTTTTTCCTACCTCATACCAATCTTTGCCCTCTTTTGGGA
Source organism: Dasypus novemcinctus (assembly GCF_030445035.2). Lineage (NCBI taxonomy): Eukaryota > Metazoa > Chordata > Mammalia > Cingulata > Dasypodidae > Dasypus > Dasypus novemcinctus. The sequence goes on along the minus strand of NC_080677.1, from coordinate 165,459,785 downwards.
ACCAATCACAAACTGTTTAAAGCCGAACATTCCTGCACATTCTTCTTTTGAAAGAGATTGGGTTTGAAAACCATCAGAGTCAAGCTGCATTTTTCTCAAAGAAAATGGCTTATTGTTTCCTGCCCTAAAGCTGCCTAAAAACCACCGTCTTAGTTTAAAGTAAATAGTAGCTATAGTCACAACAGCTTCCGTGGGTAGGTGGCATTTACTCTCAAGATGAACCAAATGAAGTCTCAGTTTTGGATTTATAATTTCATAATGTTTTTGGATTCTTATGTTTTTATAGATATGATTCAGAAAGTAAAAATGTCAACACAGGAAATTAAAGCCATTTTGAGACAAAATATTTAATTTTTCACTTTGGAGAGATCTTACTGGAATTAAATAGACTCATCATAAGCACTCAATGCAATCAATTTTATTTCTGTAGGGAGCAAATTTTTGTTGTTAGAAATAACTTTAACATAACGACTTTGCAATTCAGAGAGATTTACCTTTTAGATTTAGAAGGTGCATGATCTACATTTGAATGCCGGTATCATGTGGTTGCCTCTCATTTGCATATTTTACACCTGCATCTTATAAGAGCTGGGCAGAGGGAATCATTTGGGTACCCACTTCCTAAGGAAACCCAAATAATTGCTTCATTAGTGACAGAAATTAACCCACTAATCCCTACTTCAAGCAAATACTTGGGTTTCCTTAGGAAGTGAGCTATTGTGAACACCAGTTATTAAAGGGTATTTTTGAGGTCTTTGTTTTTTTTATAATGCATTGGGAGTTAATGTTAAAAAAGGACTGGGTATTAGAAAATTCATGTCGAGGTGGTGGATTGCATAGACATGAAACTTCCTGCTACCATTCTAAACACATTCTAAACAAAGTGGGATTGAGGCAGGATAGAATAGGAATCTAAGGAGGACGGGGACAGAAAACCTAATACGCTTGGTAAGAGAAACTGAGGCAAAGACCTGCTGACTTACATTGGCCTGATGACTCGCACTAGCAAGTTAGGAAGGGGCAGCTCACAGCAGCCACCCTGCAGCTCAGAGCACCTGCCCTGCAGCTCACAGCACTCATCACATGCCCTGCAGCTCACAGCCCACACCCTGCAGCTCACAGCACATAGCACACACCCTGCAGCTCACAGCACACGCCCTGCAGCTCACAGCACATAGCACACACCCTGCAGCTCACAGCACACGCCCTGCAGCTCACAGCACACACCCTGCAGCTCACAGCACATAGCACACACCCTGCAGCTCACAGCACATAGCACACACCCTGCAGCTCACAGCACACACCCTGCAGCTCACAGCACATAGCACACACCCTGCAGCTCACAGCACATAGCACACACCCTGCAGCTCACAGCACCCACGCTGCTGCTCACAGCAGCCACCCTGCAGCTCAGAGCACATGCCCTGCAGCTCACAGCACTCATCACATGCCCTGCAGCTCACAGCCCACACCCTGCAGCTCACAGCACATAGCACACACCCTGCAGCTCACAGCACATGCCCTGCAGCTCACAGCACACACCCTGCAGCTCACAGCACACACCCTGCAGCTCACAGCACATAGCACACACCCTGCAGCTCACAGCACACACCCTGCAGCTCACAGCACATAGCACACACCCTGCAGCTCACAGCACACGCCCTGCAGCTCACAGCACATAGCACACACCCTGCAGCTCACAGCACACACCCTGCAGCTTACAGCACACAGCACACGCCCTGCAGCTCACTGCCCGCGCAAAGCAAAGACTGTGCTATTGTCAGGCAGTCAGCAACATCATCACATGGCGGGAAAGAGGGAAGGGCTGGAGGGGTCACCACCCCCCTCCATGTACTTTCAGGTGACCTCATGTCTTGTAGACAGTGACCAGAGGCCAACCACCGGCTGGTCAGCAACTCCCACATCCCTAGACAAATTAAACCACACAATAAAGTCCCCTGCTTTATCTCAAATATGCCAACCAACACAGGCCCTAGAGTTCTGTACCCCATAAAATAGGGGACCCCAGGGCAGAATTTTGCATTTTCTCCCTTGAGACTGCTCGCCTTCATCTGAAGGTACACTTTCTTCCTCTTGCTTTACCTCAATAAATTCTCTGCTTGCCTGATTCATTTGTGACTCGTCCTGGAATTCTTTCTTGTGATGAAGCCAAGAACCTCGACACCTGGACACCATCTGATAAAAGAATGGCACAAATATGTCCATGTATTGTCAGTGATAATTAAAAATAAAATGGGCTTAAACTCATTGGCAAAGGCTCTCAGATTCATTAAAGAAAATAAAAGGACCTTGTTGCATGGATTCTAAGATGTATATTGTCGTGCCATTTTAACAACTCCAGAATGGCCACGATTTTTACTGCGGATGTCGTGCAATTGCTTTCAGCTGCGCAGCAATTGTGATGCAGCTGCTACTGGCCAGCGGTGTGGCTGAACAGCTGCAGCCTGAGGATGTTTCAGTCCACAAATCCTTTAAGCCATTTGCAGAAATCCAAGTCTTACCATCGCCGGGAAAGCCTCTGCTGACGTCTTCAGAAGACATGAAGGTCGCGCCGGTGCCAAGCCTGGAGGTTCAGTGTCAGCAGCGTAGAAGGAAATTCTGGGGAAGGGGGGTGGTCCTCAAGAAATGTCTCCCCGTCCCCCTGGACGGCACAGAGGACCCCATCGTGTGGAAAAACACTGATCGGACAGCTCCAGGGGGACTCAGAAGCCTGGGATTCTGAACCGGAAGAGCTTTTGTTCTGGGAATATCTTTATCAGGTTAGTTTGCTTATACTTTGTTCTCTTATGTGTTCACATGGGTGATATAAATGAAGAATATATTTCTAAATAATTTGTACTTGTGAGTGATTTATTTCAATAAGTGTAAAATGGTAATTCTGAGTAATAAAACCATTATATGAAACATTAATTGGTGGTGCTTTTTCCTTTTTCAGAGGCAACTAATGTAATGACCCGTATATAGCAATGAGGGTCTTAGTTTAAATGAAAAGCGAGAGAAAACGTTAGAAGAGATGTACATGCAAAGCAGACAAATTGTATGCAATAAAATCTATATAAGTAAAATCTCACAAAGCAGCGTTATGCATGTTCATGAAATGCACATACACAAAAAATTATAAGAAGGCACCAAGAGAACTGTGTATCCGGCTCAGTGCAGCAGCCAACCTGCAGAGGGGCAGGTGGGGCTGGGGGCGGGGTGGGAGGTCCAGGGGGTGTTAGAATTTTCGAAAACACTTGTTATTGTTTCTAAAGACAGTATAATCATACTAATGTAAATTTTTAAACAGACATACATAGAAGAGGGCTAATAAAATATGCTAAAATGCTAATAATGGTTAATTCAGGTTGGTGGAAACATGCACAGTTGTATTTTTGCCTCTGTAGTTAATTTTTTTAAATTTTAAAAGCATTATTTAAAATTCCCAATAGACTAAAACATCGAAGTCACATCTTCTGGAATTTTTTTTCACTATCGACCCACCCAAAGCACATGTAAGTATGATTTATTAAGTTGCAGATACAATTTGTAGAAAGACACAAGACTGATCATTTGTGAGCATTTCCATTTCAGTATGTTGCTGTAAGAGGCTGATCACACCCATCGTTTGAGTTAATTATGAAGCCTCTGCTTTGTGATGTTTTTAGCAGATCCCATTACACTGAATATGAACTCTGCACCAGTTCCTTTTGTCTCTCAGTCTAGGATTGGTTTTGTGGAAATCACGCTTTTAATTTCTACACTGTCAATAGATTATTGTAACTCATGGACAAAGCTTCTAAATGTGGCCATTAATTATTTGAAATAAACTAGACATACAGTGTAATCCATCAGGAAATATCCTTACTTTCTCCTCAGGGCACATTTTTTATAACTTCTTTTTTAAAGATGTGAAAACAATCTTTAAAAAAGATTGGGTCACTTCTAATAATTCTACGTAAAATATCATTTCCGAGTTTGAGATTTATTTTGGAAAGAGAAATTTCAGATCCAAATGTGAGGCAAACACCAGTCAGTGCTGCTTTGCCTTAGGTTTGTACCTAAGGTACCGACGGCTGGTTTTCTCTGTTTTTAAGAGGCTCTTCCCCTGAGTTCGGATGACTTCTACCTTATTTGAGATAAGACTTCCCACAGGCTGGCAATTGCACTTGGACATTTCAGAAGTCAGACTTTCGGGATTAGATGATAACGCCATCAGGAGTGGGCCTTCGTGCCCCAGTAACGTCAGCCCCAGCTGGCTCTGCCAGGTAGAGCAGGCTTTGGAAAGTGTTTGCGAAGAATTGACTCTCTATTGGAAAGTGCCACGAAATATGTTTTTCTACCAAAGAGCCATGCCTGAGGGTAAGAACAGGAGACGGAGGGATAAATGGCTAGAATGTGCCATCTAAACCTTTAACCTCCTGGAGATTTGGAACCTCTTCCTTGAAATTAGGAAGCAGCAAAACAAAATCAATATACACTCACAAGGTGCTCTCAGACCCGTATTACATCCAGTTTGACCCTCTAGCCACCACTTTGTACCAAATTCTGCCAAGTTGCTTTGTTGTCTGGTTTTTCTCCTCTCCATGTATTTCTCACTAATATTTTCCAGTGACTGTTTACTTTTTTATTTTTAAAGAGTTATTTAATTTATTCCTCCCCCATTTCCCCCTGTTGTCTGCTCTCTGTGTCCATTCACTGTGTGTTCCTCTGTGTCTGCTTGTATTCTCATTAGATGGCTCTGGGAACCAAATCGTGGGACCTTCCAGAGTGGGAGAGAGGCGATTATTCTCTTGCACCACCTCAGCTCCCTGCTCTGCTACGTCTTCTTATTTTCTCTCCTCTGTGTCTCTTGTTGTGTCATCTAGCTGCACCAGCTTTCAGCATCAGCCGGCACTCCTGGTAGCTTTCCCACACTGGGCAGCATTCCAACACAAGGGGCACTCCTGTGTGGCAGCATTCCAGCATGGGCCGGCTCTCCGCGTGGGCCAGCTCGCCACGTGGGCCAGCTCGCCTTCACCAGGAGGCCCTGGGCATCGAACCCTGGACCTCCTGTATGGTAGATGGGAGCCCAATTGGTTGAGCCACAACCTTTTCCTGACTCTTCACTTTTAATGTTTTCTTTGAAAGGAGTGAAATATCACGTGCGTATTATTGGGTAAACGGGAAAGTCTGTTGTTTAGGCTGGACTTACACTGTGTGATTTCTCCCTCCTAAAGGGCACAATGATGGGCTCTTGCTAGTCTTCCAACCATCCAAATTCATCCCATGGAGACATGATGAATCCACACCTCTTGGAAACTACTGGAAGAAACGAAGTGGAATTTTTGTATCACTTCTATGTCTTACCTTCACTGATCTCGCTAATGCCTCCTCAGCTACACTGACCCCACCTGACTTGTAAAGAAATGCACAGAGGCATTCTCAGCATGAGATTTACCAAATACACCTTCTCTCAGAAGCCAGCCTCTGCTCCAATCACTAGGAACTCTTCATCGAATACCTACTTGGAAAGAAGCGACTGGGCCATGGAGGTTGCTTAAAGGCATCGGACGTCCTTGACTTCGTATGCCCTCTCAACGTAATAATCGCGTGCTATCATCTCCTAACGCAGTGCATGATCTTAAACGTGGGCGTGAGAATCACCTGGCCAGCTTCTCGCAACACCTAGAGTCTCCGATTTGGCGAATAGGGGTGGGGGCAGGTAGCGTGCATGTCTAACGAGTTCCCAGGTGCTGGTTGGTTGTACTGCTCCAGGCAGTGAGATTCTCTTCCCTTCCCCCCAAGAGGTAATATATAAAATAATTTACTTGGTTTGTTGCATGCTTTAGAATGTGGATTACTTGTTATCTGAAAGGGTTACCTTAGACATTTATTTTTCCCCTGCTGAGAATTACAAAGTAAGTAGGGCCCGGTTTTGTTGCTTAGATGCTGATCTTGAAAATAACAAATCAAATCAGGCCAATCGCAGAAGGCATTAAGTACAGGAAATTTCAAATGCCTCTCTATTTTGTCTATCTTTATGCCTCTCTCTAGCTGACAAATTAAGGAGCCACCTTAATACAAATAAAACTTTTAAACGTCTTAAAAATTAAATGAGTATTACTGCCAGATTTGACCATGGATGGAATAATATTCCATCTATAATTTTGAAAGCCAAATATAATAACCGAACATTCTAACTTTTGTTTTTGATCTTTTTGATAAAACATTTAGGGCAGAGTCCACCTTTGGCTTTCTATGGGTGCTTCTCCATTTTCTCAGGCCACTGTCTCAGATGCTTTTCTCCTATGAAATAAAACTTCAGTGGGTTTCAGTCCTCTGAAGTCAATGCCTGCAGGACAGAGATGAGACCAGAGTGAAAACAATCTGAACTGTGCCTGCTTAGTTGCAGGTGATAATTGTACTCTTTATTCTCCTTACTGCTGTAGGCTATAGATGTCTCTTTTCATATAAAGGTCGCCAAAAAATACCTAACACCAAAGGATTGTATTAATCCACTCTTTAATGGCCTAATCTCCACAAACCTTATAAATTAGTTTGTATTGTCAGAGGAACTCCCCAGGTGATATATTTCTTTCCATGTGGGGAAGCTTGAAATGATCACATTACATTTATTTTTAAGGAGAAATGAAGTCTATTTCATGCCATTTCAAAATCTTATCACTCTAATAAGTTCAGGGCTCAGAGCATCTAAATGATTAGAAGTTTGGATTCATTGCAGATTCTTTTTTCATGGAGTGAAAAACCCTGTACCCATGCCACTTGACACTGTGACTTTCCCATCCCTCCATCCAGGGTAGAGTCCATTTCTTCATTTCTGTCCTGAGCTAGCCAGGTGACTCGCTCTGACCCCTGGGCAACTGTGCACAAGCAGGGGTGTGGACGGTGCCGCGCAAAGGGGGCTGCTCTCCTGCTTCACTAGGACCCCAAAATATCACGTGGATGAAATGGGCCAGGCTGATGAAGGACAAGGGGCCATGCAGGAGAGACACAATTCCCCTGACGGTGACCCAATGGCAGAGATGTGGGTGATTCTACTCTTGAGTGGGGGTTGGCAAACTGTGGTCTGTTGGACAAATCCAGCCCACCACCTGTTTTTGTAAATAAGGTTTACTGGTACGTGGCCATGTCATTTGTTTCTGTATTATCGAGGCTGGTTTTGCATTACAACAGCAGAGTTGAGTAGTTGCAATTAAGGCATATGGTCCATAAAAATGTGAACAGAAACAGTTTTCTGACTCCTGCTCTAGATCATCCAGTATTGGGCAAGCTGACCCAAATTAGCAGACTCACCCAGCCAACCCACAAAATCATGAGGAATAATAAACATTTATTGTTTTAAGTGGCAAAGTTTTGGATGACTTGTTGTGAAGCATAAACTGACTGATACATTCTCCATGCCCTCTACTCTAGGTTTTACTTTCATCTTTCTCAGTAATGCCTTTTCTGCATTGCTCTTAAGTGTGAAGGCTTGTGTCATAAACTCATTGAATGTCAGTTCATGGAATAATTGCAGAGATCATTTAGTTCAAGAAAATAACCCCTAGGGAGAGTAACTGAAGGACACCCATTCAATTGTGTTTACCAACTAACTGGCAATAGGTTTTTTGCTTACTTTTTATAGGAGATACTGAGAATTGAACCCAGGGCCTCATACATGAGAAGTAGTCACTCAATCGCTGAGCTAAATCTTCTACCCAAGGAGAGTTGGTTTCTTTTCTTTCCATTTGTTTTGTTTTTAGGAGCTACCAAGAATTGAACCTAGGACCTTGTACATGTGAAGCAAGTACTCAACCTCTTGAGCTATATTTGCTCCCATGTCTTTCACTTTTGAAACTGAAACTCTCTTTCTAATTAGATTGTGAAAAATGGCTTGTGTTGATTGCCTGAAGAAGCAATGCAACACTTGTTCTGCGTAGCGGTTTGATATGGTTATGAATTCCAAAAATAGATATTGGATTATGTTAGTAATCTGATACTTGGGCGTGATTAAGTTATGATTAGGGCTTTGATTGGGCCATGCCATTAGGGTGTTGAGTTCTTGTCCCTTGGTTGGTGAGGACTCACAGATCAAAGGCATAGCAAAGGACAGAGTTGAGGGTTTTTGTGGTTGGAGTTTTGAGGTTGGAGTTTGATGCTGAAATCTTAAGCTGGAGCTCTGGGAAGTAAGCTCACAGAGGAAACAGAGGCCAGCCCCAGGAAGAGAGGAACCCTGAGCCCAGGAAGAAGTAAGCCATAGGAAGAGAGGAATCTTGAACCCAGAGAGAAGCAAGACCCTAGAAAGGAGGAACCCAGGAAGCCTGAACCCTCACAGATGTCGGTAGCCATCTTGCTCCAACATGGGAAAATAGATTCTGGTGAGGGAAGTAACTTACTTTCATGACCTGGTATCTGTAAGCTCCTACCCCAAATAAATACCCTTTATAAATCCAACCAATTTCTGGTATTTTGCATCAGTACTCCTTTGGTTGATGAATATATTCAGTTATCCTTAACTTCCATTATTTTTTCCTAATGGGGGTGTTTGAAATAGGGGACATGGCTGCAACATGTGGCCTCTGCAAATTCTGCCACGAGTATGTCTGAAATGACTGTTTTTAGAAATGACAGTTACCTCTGACCACACCTAAATGTGCACTTTGGTCTGCTGAAGTGACGTGAAGCGCCACCTATTTTTTTGTTTCCAGTTTTCCTTAGTAATTCTCAGAGGCCTCAGTCGGATTAACTCATTAAGTGGTTTGTTTTTACCTTTCTCATAGAATTTTGTGTGACTCATGTGGCAGAATTGGCACGGCTCTTAGGCCACTGATTTTTCAGCACCTCGGCGGTGGACAGCTCCCCTCTCTGTGCCTTCTGCACCCGGTGCGCTGCTGGCATCTCTGTGTTGCTTTCCCTTGACTGGAGAAGCCATCCAGCAGTGAACCCTGAAGCTCAAGAACAGGTAACACCTAGCGGCCAACCCTCAACCAGTGGAGGAGGACATACACGCTGTCCTCCGGTGGGATGGTTCTGAGGCTCCTTTTCCTCAGTTCCTCAGAGGGTCGCCGGCAGGACTGTGCTGTCCACTCCTTGCACACCCTTTAAGGGCTAGGATCATCTCTCAAATAAGCCACCTGCACCCAGTCCTTGTCCCAGGCTTGTGGTGAAAGTGCCTCAGGAGAAAGGCATATTCAGAACCAAGTGTTTGCGTTATTATATTGTTTCAAGGGTTTGGTCAATGCCATTGAGGATGGTTTAGTGAAATTCACATTGCTTTTTATTATTTTTGTAATCAGAAAAGAATATTGAATATTCATATAATTCTCTGTATCTGGAAATTCAAATGTTGATACTTTCCTGTATCTTTAATAGAGCTCATTTGCCATCTCTTCACCACCACCCCCATAGCTTTACAGCAGTATGACAATAAGGACATAACATTTCTTAAATGCTGCAAGATTCTGATGACACCTTCTAAGAAATAATTCACCTGGTGTCATTGGTGCTAACATACTATTGTTTAAACCCTTTTAAACCCTCTTTATTCTTTTTTAATTTTTAATTTTTAAAGAGGCTTTAGATTACATAAGTGTTACGTCAAAAATATAAGGTATTCTCATATAACCCACCCCCTTCTCCTCCCCCCTTTCCCCGTTAACAACATCTTCCATTTGGGTGGTACATTTGTTACAACTCATGAACACATACTAACCATGGTCTATAGTTTACATTATAGTTTACACATTGCTCTGCACAATTTTCAAAGTTTTGACAAAATGTATAATAGCCTGTATCTGTCATTGAAATGTCATGCAGGACAATTCCCACGTTCCCCAAATGCCCCATCTGGAACCTATTCTTCCCTCTTCCTTCTCTTAGAACCTAATGTGGCCACTGCCTTTATACCAATGTTACAGATTCTTTCACTGCTAGAATAATAATAATTCTACTTTAGTCCATAGTTGCATTCCCCCCTTATGTTCATTCATTCCTCAATATAGAGGATTTTGGGATGGTGATGCCCGCTCTATTTATGATTGAAAGGAGGCTTAGATTCCATGGGACAAATGGCTGGAACTTTCTTGCTGTTGTGGATATGCTTTTTTTTGGGATGAGTTTTGTCCATCATCATTCTTTTGTTAGTTTTCTGGCAAGTCCAATGAACTGGAGAGAAGGTGGAGATTCAGGGCTCAACTGGCATGTGAACAGACTGAAGATTTAAGTCTCTGAGACATATATTGAACAAGTATAGTGCTAATTTTAAGTTCAGGTAAGAGGGGCAGAAAAGCCATGTGTAGGAAAATTAAAAATTAGTCTAACTCTGTTACATTGGAGAGCATATATTCCAAAGTAAGGCCCACTGACAGGGTGCAGAGTTCCTGAGATTGTCTGCCCTGCCTATAGTGTCTAGATGTCTCTAGAGCCTTCAGAGACATCTCTTTACTGTGGCAGTCAATGACCTCCTGATTCACTTTAAAATCTCTTAGCAATAAAACTCATTTGTATTTAATATTACCCCTTTTTGGTCAAGGTCTTTTCCCAAATGCATCACTAGTTGGTGCTTAATAGTAATTCCTTGGTTACAGGGAGGCTCATCCCTGGAAGTCATGTCTCAGGCTGGGGGAAGGTAGTGCATTTGTATGCTGAGTTTGGCTTAGGGAAAGGCCACCTTTGAGCAGCAAGAAGGCTTTCGGTTGGTAACTCTTAGGCAATATATAATACTTGGCTAAGTTTCAATTTCACAAGAACAAGGACCTGGTGTAAATGTCTGTCCTCCTTTGCTAGGCACCACCCATGAACTTAGGGGATTCTTGCCATTCTATTAGAGAATGTAGCAGGACTTCCCAGGATGAGAATTCAATATTCTTTTTTTTTTTTCCCCAGCTAAAAAAGTTTATTCATATGGCCACAAAGTGACCTCTAGTTTAAAGTCCAAAACATTTAAATGAAGTCCATTTAAGTTTTGTTTCCTTTTCAAAGGAATACTGTAAAATAATCACATTATTTTAGTTCTTGAGCCAACAAGTGTACACAAATGTTTTTACACAGTTAAAATTAGGAGACCAAGTTCAATGTGCCAAAGATATAGCATTCAGTTGATTTTGCAGAGTTCATGGAAAGAAATTTAGAGATTTCTTAGAGAAGTGACCAAGTTCCGGGTTGTTCCTACAACAGGGGCAGGATCCCCTATTTCAGAGTTGCTCTGTGACAGCTGGATCATCTTCATCTTCTCACCTGGGTTCATCAGTTTTCTTTATGGCTTCAATATTCTTTTGGTTATTATGTGTCTCAATCTACTGAGTCAATGACCCATGATGACTTGAACATATTCATATGCCATAGAGTCATGCCCCAGCTGCCCTTCCCCTCACATTCTGCCATCACTGACATCCTGCACCAGTGATCCTGTCCTGCCACAGTTGTGACCCTTCTGTGATCCAACACCTTCCCGAAAACACTATTAATATTTTATTTTATTCTTTTTATTTCTTTATAGTTTTGGCTTTATACACACTTTATTTATTTATTTGTTAAAAAGATTTATTATTTATTTATTTCTCTCCCCTCCCTCTGCCCCACCCCAGTTGTATGTTCTCTGTCTATTTGCTGCGTCTTGTTTCTTTGCTTCTGTTGTTGTCAGTGGCACAGGAATCTGTGTCTCTTTTTTTGTTGTGTCATCTTGCTGTGTCAGCTCTCCGTGTGGGTGGCACCATTCCTGGGCAGGCTACACTTTCTTTTGCACTGGGCGGCTCTCCTTACGGGCACACTCCTTGTGCGTGGGGCTCCCCTACGCGGGGGACACCCCTGCATGGCACAGCACTCCTTGCACGCATCAGCACTGCACGTGGGCCAGCTCTACATGGGTCAAGGAGGCCCGGGGTTTGAACCACGGACCTCCCATGTAATAGACGGACACCCTAACCACTGGGCCAAGTCCGTTTCCCTATACACACTTTAAAAGCTCATGAACATTAAGGACTGGCCAAAGATATTTGGAAAATGTAAGGAAGGTGTGAACTTTGGTATATCTGTGAAGCTTCTTTAAACATTATCACAGGCAATCGATGCCAAGAGCTTAATTATCAAGACATGTGTAAATGTCGTCAAATTAATTCAGACTTTGAAATTTGCTTTGGAAGTCTTTGTTTTATATGTCACCATGAAATTAGTATAGGCCAGTTCATAACCTTCACAGAGCATAATATGCAGTAGACTCTATCAATATTATGCTCTTGTAGCTCTAAAGTTTTTAATGTCTAACAATACAAGCCATATCATATTTTTGTGTGATTCAATTCATGACCATTTTATTCGTGCATAATTTTTAGCAACACAGAAATTATATGTAAAGGGGGTACGCTAGTAAAGTAAAGGGGCATAACAATTGCTGAAAGCAGCAATTATAAATCAGGAGTTGATTAAAAATGTATTATTCATTAGAAGTTATTTTATAGAGCTGTTGGTTACCTCAGGTATGTTTTAGTAAATATACTCTCTCTTGCTTTTCTATAAGGAAAACCGTGAGAATGTTGATGAAAATCAGTCATCTTTATACACTTAATTTCTAATTGACAACTGACAGTTGCCTCAATATGAGTTATTTTCATAGGTACATGAAGTGAATATCCATTTATTGAAACATTCCATTATATTTTCCAACAAAAGTTTGCAGTTCTCTTCATGCATGTTTTGCATATTCAAAAATTTTAGAAAGGAGGGGCATGATGGTAGCAGGGTAAGGAGGTCCAAGAGCCTGCTTGTCCCACAGTGCAGTTAGTAATCACCCAGAGCTATCTAAAGCACCTATTTGGGGGGCCAGGAGACCAGAAGAGCATCCTGCAACATCCTTGAAAGTATGGAAGGAAGAGACTGTCCATCTTCAGTGACGATTTGTGAATACAGCACTCCACGCCATGTACACTGAGGGGCAGTGCAAGCTGCTCAGGAGCTATTCTGTGGCTGGAGTTGGAAGCTCCACTTCCCAGTAATGGGGAGGGAGAGACAGTTGGGCACTGACTTCAGCTACTGATTAATCAATTTGGCTGGCTAAAGTATAATTCTAAGAATAGCCAATGTTTAAACCTGTCCAAATCATAAAGAAGCCAGTAGCTGCCATTTTAACTCTATCCCTGCCATGAGGGGAAGCAGGGCAGACTGAAAATCACAGTGAAGTTAGGAACTGGCTTATTTTTACCAAGATTGGATTGCAGCCCTAGCCTAGGCTCCAGCCCTGCCTCCCACACCAGTCTCTCCAGAAAGCTGCAGATGCTTCTGGCCCACAAGGATTAGATTGTTGGGCACTCTGGAGGGTCCTTCCCACCAATGGCAGGGGAAGAGTGGGCTGGTGCATCAGTCTACCTGAGCAATTGTCGTCAGTTTTGACCCACATGGCTTAGTTTGCTGCCCACACCTGCAGCTCCATTCACACCCCATGCAGGGGAAGAAGGGGTATGAAGCTTCATCAGTCTCTCTGGGCAGCTGCAGATGGTTTTGGCCTACATGGCTTGGATTACCACACATGACTGTGGCTTCATCCTTACTCCTGACAGAGGAGAAATTTGGGAGAAGATTCATTGGTTCCTGGGGCAATGTGGGCAGCTTTGCCTCTACAGCTTATAGTACTAACTATATCATCAGCTCTTACTAAACAACCAGCAAGGGAGAAAGGGCAAGAAAGCCCTAAACTAAAGAAAGAAATTGTACCCAGAATAAATACATCTTGTAAGTCCGATGCCAAGACACCAAAAAAAAAAAAAAAATTATGATCCATACCAAGAAACAGGAAGATATGGCTCAGTCAAAGGAGCAAACTAAGACTCCAGATGACATAAAGGAGTTGAGACAACTAATCACAGATGTTCAAACAAATCTCTCTAATGAATTCAATGAGATGGCTAAATTGATTACGGATATCAAGAAGACAAAGAAGAATTTAAGTGCATACATAGAAAAATAGCATATCTTATGGGAATGAAAGGTACAATATATGAAATAAAAATACACTGGAGGTATATAACAGGAGATTTGAGGAGGCAGAAGAAAGGACTGGTGAGCTTGAAGACATGGCTGCCAAAAAATGAACATACAAAAGAAGAGATAAAGAAAAGAATAGAAAAAATTGAACAGGGTCTCAGGGAACTAAATGATGGAAAGAGGCATGCAAACATGTGTGTCATGGGTGTCCCAGGAGAAGAAGAGAAGGGAAAGGGGGTAGAAGGAATATTTGAAGAAGTAATGGTTGAAAATTGCCCAACCCTATTGAAGGCCATGGATACCCATGTCTAAGACTCACATTAATAAACCAAAAAAGAAAAATCACATGATCCTATTGATTGATGCAGAAAAGGCAATTGGCAAAATACAGCATGCTGCCTTGATAATAATACTACAAAAGAGAAGAACTGAAGGAACCTTTTCAATGTGATAAAGACCATATATGAAAAATCCACAGCTAATACTATACTTAATGGTGCAAGACTGAAAGCTTTCCTGTTGATATTGGGAACAAGGCAAGAATGCCCACTGTCACCATTTTTGTTCAATATAGTGCTAGAGGTTTTAGCTAGAGCAATCAGGCAAGAAAAAGAAATAAAATGCATCCAAATTGGAAAGGAAGAAGTAAAACTTTTGCTCTTTGCAGGTGTTATGATCCTATACCTAGGAAGTCCTGAAAAAAATCTACAACAAAGCTGCTAGAGTTAATAAACAATTTCAGCATAGTGGCAGGATACAAGATTAGTATGCAAAAATCAGTAGCATTTCTATACAATTGTAATGCACAATCTAAGGTGAAAGTCAGGAAAAAAATTCATTTATAATGATGATTAAGAGAATCAAATATTTTGGAATAAACTTATCCAAGGACATAAAACACTTGTGTTCAGAAAACTACAGTGCATTGCTAAAAGAAATTTTTTAAAAAGACCCAAATAAATGGAAGAACATTACATACTCATGCATTGGAAGATATCAATTCTACCCAGATTGATATATAGATTCAATGCAATGCCAATAAAAAATTCCACCAGCAGTTTTTAAATAAATGGAAATCACAATTATCAAATTTATTTGGGAGGGGAAGGGGTCCTGAATAGCCAGAAACATCTGAAAAAGGAAGAGCAAAGTTGTAGGACTCTCACTTCCAGACTTTAAATGATATTACCTAGATACAGTGGTAAAAACAGCATGGTACTGGCATAAAGACACATAGGCCTATGGAACCAAATTGATGGTTCAGAAAAAGACCCTCACATATATGATCAAGTGATTTTTTTTTTCAGGTACTGGGAATTGAACCCAGGACCTCATACAGGGGAAGCAGATGCTCAACCACTGAGCTATATCCACTGCCTTATGGTTAAATGATTTTCGACAAGGCTGTCAAACCCACCCAGCTGGTACAGAACAGTCTATTCAACAAATGGTGCTGTGAGAACTGGATATCCATAGCCGAAAGAAAGAAAGAGGACCCCTTTCACACCTTATACAAAAATTAACTCAAAATGGATCAAAGACCTAAATATAAAAGTTAGAACCATAAAGGTCCTAGAAGAAAATGCAGGAAAACATCTTTAAGACCTGGTGGTAGGTGGTGGATTCTTACATCTTGCACCAAAAGCATGAACAATGAAAGAAAACATGGATCAATGGAACCTCCTCAAACTTAAACATGTCTGTGATTCAAAGGACTTCATCAAGAAGGTGAAAAGGCAGCCCACTCAATGGGAGAAAATATCTGGAAATCACATATCTTATAAGGGCTTGATTGCCATTCTATATAAAGAGATAAGACAACTCAACAATAAAAGAGCAAGCAATCCAATTTAAAGATGGGCAAAGTACTTAAGTAGATATTTCTCCAAAGAGGAAATAGAAATGGCCAAAAATCACCTGAAAAAATGTTCCATATCACTAGCTATTAGGGAAACACAAATCAAAAAGAGAAAGAGATATCATCTCACACTGCATAGAATGGCCAATATTTTTTAAAAAACCCAGAAAACAATAAGTGCTGGAGAGGATGTGGAGAATAGGAACGCTCCTTCACCGTTGTTGGGAGTGTAAAATGGTGCAGCCTCTGTGGAAGACAGTTTGGTGATTCCTCAGGAAGTTAAATATAGATCCAGCAATCCTCTATAGGTATATATCCAGGTCTGAAAACTGTGATACGAATAGACATTTGCACACCAACGTTCATAGTGGCATTATTCGCAATTGCCAAAAGATGGAAACAACCCATGTCTGTGAACTGATGAATGGATAAACAAAAGGTGGTATATAATATAATGGAATACTGTGATGATGTAAAAAGAAATGAAATTGGTACACATGTGATAACATGGATGAACCTTGAAGATATTATGCTAAGTGAAATAATCCAGACGCAAAAAGACAAATATTGCATGGTCTCACTAATAGGAACTAAATACAAAAAATAAATGCAAGGAGTTAAAACCTAGAATATAGGTTATTAGGAGATAAGAGGAGGGCTGAGAAGGGGTACTAATGCTTAATGTATGCAGAAGTTTTAATCAACTTGACTGTAAAAGTGTAGAAATAGAGTTGATGGTAACACATTTTAGTGAGTAGAACTAATACAACTGGTTTATAAATGGGATTGTGTTTTAAAAGCATAGTCTATGGATGTAAGATTCAATTGAAAGAAAGTTAGAGAATAATCCAGTGACTGAATAACATAATGAACCCAGGGATGGGTGAGAATTGTGGTTAATAGTACAAATATTAGAATGTTCTCCTATGCACTATAGTGAATGTACATCACTATTGCTTGGTGGGAAGAATGTGGAAGAGCATGGGAAAATTTAATTAATGTGGTCTACTGACTATAGTTAACAGCAATACTGCAATATGCCTGCATCAGTGCCAAAGATGTGCTGTGCTAATAATAGGGGTGGGGATATGGAAAAAACATGCCAAATGCACACTATAGACCATAGTTAGTGGTAATAGTCTGATGATATATCATAACCTGTAACAATGTTCTACAATAATGTAGTGTGTTGGTGGAGGGGTATTGTATGGGAATTCCACACACGTGCATGATTTTGTAAGTTCACAAATTCTCTAAAAATATACATTTAAAAAGTTTAGATAAAGGTATTATGCTTTGTGTTTGTTGCAAGTATTGTGATTTTTATTATATCTTAATTGGTTATTGTCATATAGGAAAGCTATTAGTTTGGAAAGTACTATATTTAAAGCTCTGTATTAACTGAACTACATTAATTCATTTTTATTATTGATAATAGGTTATTAGTTGATTCATTTGTATTTTTCTGTCTTTCCTAGAGAGATAATAATATTGTCCACCAATAGTGACAGTTTTGCTGACTGGCCAGTATTTATTTATTTTTCTTTTTTAGCATCTTTTTTCATTGATTGAAGCTTCCAGGAAAATGTTAAACGGCAGTGGTGACATTTTGTCTATAAACATCATCTTGTCCCTAAATTTAAAGGGAATGACTGCAGAGTTAGTATGCTGCTGATTTTGGTTTGATAATGATATTTATCATGTTGTATGCAATAGAGTTCCACTGGCGGTAAATAATAGATTTCCTGACTAAAATTCTTTTTAAATAGATTTCTTAAATTAATAAATCCCACACCACAAGTCCTATGCTGTTAGGCAGTTCCGGGGTGAATTAATTCATACGCGTGGTGGCTTCTGATTGGCTTTTAGAAGATTTCCTGGCTTTTCCACACTGTCACAAGATTATGTCATCTCATTACAGTATCTATTTTTATTTTCCAAAGTACCAGAAACCTGCTGGCTTTTATAATGGGGATTTACTTGGGGTAAAAGCTTACTGTCCAAAGGCCACAAAAGGTCCAAACTGAGGCCTCAGCAGTGGTGCTTTCCCACCGCGGTCAGCTGCTGTCTGCCCCGGCGCGTCGCCCTGTGGCGAGGCAAGATGGCCGCCCATCTCTGTGGAGGCCGCTGCCTTCTCTTCAGGCACAGAGCCTGCCTCTTTCTGGGTCTCAGATTTTTGAGCCTCTCAGAGGCTTCTGCTTCCCTGCAGTCTTCTCTCTCTCACACTGCAGAATCAAATATGCTGGCTTTCTTTCCTGTGTCCGTCTGTTTGTGTGTCTGTTTATATCAGACCCAGCAGGGAAGTGGAGACTCACTTGAGTCATTAAACTACTGACTTAGTCCAATGCAAAGCCCTAAAATGGGTATTTAGTAAATATAATCAAAGGCCTCAGCCAAATTTAATGTATTACACTCAGAGGAATAGATTAGTACAAAAACACAAACTTTCTCTTCTTGGGATTCATAAAAGAATTTCAAATTACCACAGAATCCAAGCAAAATCATATTTCTATTTTAATAGGGATAAAGGCTTTCCAGAAGCCTCCAGCAGAGTTGCCCTTAAATTTCATTGATCAGAGCTGGATCCCGCATCAACCCCGAAGTCAATCATTGAAGACAGGAAATGGATTTTTGCTAGAACAGCCATGATTCATAAGGCAGCTGAGCACATACTTGAACCAAATCTGAAAACTGCAATTGGACAGACAGCCAACAGTCTCCAGCGCATGCCCTTGCCCCTGCAAGCTCTTCTCCTTAGCATAGATTTAAAATTGCATTTATGCGGCGGCTTGCTCGGTCGGTAGAGGTGGGGTCTAGCTGCGGACGAGGGGTCGGTCCCGCTTGGGACGAGGGGTCGGTCCGGCAGCAGACGAGGGATTGGTCTCACAGGGGTTGCGCGGTTCGGCTGACGGGGTCGCCCGGCGAAGCCGGCGACGAAGGGGTCGCCCGGAGAAGCCGGCGACGAAGGGGTCGCCCGGAGAAGCAGGCGATGAACTGGGGACAAGGGAGGCCAGGCCCTTGTCGGGGGCTCTCAGGACTGGAGGGCGCACGGCAGAAGAACTACCGCGGAGACAAGGTAAACACGCAAGTCCACTTTACTGAGGGAGAGGCAACAGTTTTATAGGGGCTGGGGAAGGCTGATTGGTCGAAGCCACGCCCTGTTCTGATTGGTTGCCGGCGAAAGGTCAGTGGGCGGTACTGGACGGGGGAGGGGTGGTGGTTAGGGATTGGCTGTCGCTGTTGCTGGGGGAAGGGGCAGGGTTTAGGGATTGGTGGCTGCTGTTGCTGGGGTGGAGGGCAGACTGGAGTTTCCCGCCCACGCCTGGCTGTTGCTGCTGTCGGGGGAGGGGAAAAGGGCAGACTGGAATTTTCCGCCCTGCGCCTGCGCAGGGAGAAGGAAGAAGAAGGGTGCTGCCCCACAAGGCATCGGGTGGCGCCATCTGGGAGGAGGGGCGGCCGCGGAAGCATGGCTGCCGAGAAGGGGAGACCCGAGGGCACTCTGCGCCCATGCCGAGCTCCCTTCAGGGGTGGCGGTGAGTCCGACCAGCCACCCTATTATGGGGGCAGCGGAATTAGGCCTACCGCGGCCGCTCCCCTGCCAGGCCAGCAAACCACACTTCAGCCCGAGGGGTGACCGCACATTTACTTGCAGTTCATGTCCACATGGAACTTGCTAATCTCTTTTTCAAGGACTCGTCAGTGTTGCGTCTGATTCCATGCCCAGGGTTTTTGGGTGATGTGTACTTTTTCTCCAACGTATGCCAGGCTGGTTTCCCACCGTCCAGGTCTGTGGATGAAACAGAACGCATCCGTCCTTCTTTGCTCACATGGTGTGGTCGATTAGAAGCAGGTTGTGAAGGGGGAAAGAGGAAACACTCAGACAACTTCCTCTCTTGTATAGGAAGAAGCAAGAGCCTGCTGGGTGAGGAACCCACCATCCAGGTGCACAAAGAAAAAGGCTGTTTCTAGCAGCGAAGAAGGGGAGAGAATGGCTGTTGGGTAGACATGCACCATGGCTGCTGCCACGTTAAGAACTGTTTCCTACTTTGTTCTACTGAGATTTACCAAAAATATCGGATTTGTATCAAAAGACTTAAGCATCTTTCAAGATACTATGTTTTCTGTTTGATATATTAATGTAGCATTGATTGTAGATATTCTAATATAAAACTATTCTAAAATTCTTACAATAAACTCTGGTCATAACATATTGCCCCTTTAATAAACTGCCTGGTTTGATTTGTTTGTCCTTATTTAGAATTTGTGCAATTGTATCATGAAGGAGATTGGCCTCCCAATTTTTGGCTGTTTAATTGCTGATCTTATTTTCAATATTCTTCCAGCTGCATAATAAGAAGTGGGTTGCTTTCTGGCCTTTTCTTTTATCTTGAATATTTTAAACAACCTGGGAATTGTCTAGTCTTTACATGTTTTTAAAAGAACTCAGTGGTAATACTCTTAAGTTTTAATATCTTTGTAGTGACTTTTTTCAAATTCTTCCATGGTTATTCATTTTTTTTTAAAATCTGGTAATTCTTATTGAGCCACTTTAGTAATTTCTATTTTCCCAGAATATCATCAATTGTATTTTTTTTTTTGAAATTAAGAAATTTGTGCATTTGTATTTATGGCTATGTGACTTTAGTTTCTTTAAAGGCACTGTCTATTTAGCTTGTTTACACTATGTGACTTTAGAGTAACTCAGAGTCACCTTTTAAATCTTTAATTTTAAGTTTCCTTTTATGACTCACTCTTGTCTACCTTTGTTCCCTTCACCACCTTTGTTTTTATTTATCAAGTAGGGAGATATCCTGCTATCTTTTGGGGGAAATTCTGATACTGCGAAACAAGAAAAGAACAAATATGTTCATGAGACATGATGAAAACTTGAGACAAGCGCACAGAGAAAAGATGAAAGATATCAGACACTGCTCGGTATAGTTTGTTTTCATGGTTTCTGAGTATTTTACCTTGCTTACAAAGTTCTTTTCACCTACAAATTATAATTATCAGTGCTCTATATTTTGAACATTCTTTTTATATTCACTTAGAATTTATTTTTAGTTTTAAAGGAGTACACCTTGATTTTTTCTCCAATAGCCAATCATTTCATACCATTTATTGAGTCATTGATCCTTTTTTCCACTGAGTAGAACTTTTACATAAAATTCTCAATGAATTTGAAGTTATAAGCGTGGGCCCATTTTCTCTTCGGTTAAAATAATGTTTCAGTGTATTTCTGCACTAACACCACCAAATTGTTTTAAATACTGACCACTTATTGTCAGATTTGTTATGCTTGCTTTTTTTTTCACTTTTTAAAAAGAATCTAAATTTGAATGCTTATTTCCCATATGAATTTTAAAATCCGCCTACCACTCCTCAATCAAAAAAGTTTCTGTTAGGTGTTTTTTTTTTGAGGCACCAGGGGCTGAGGATTGAACCCAGGACCTCGTATGTGGGAAGCCGGTGCTCAACCACTGAGCCACATCAGCTTCTCTGAGTTGGCTTTATTGTTTATTTTGCTTGTTGTTTCTTTTTGTTTTTTCAGGAGTCACTGGAAACCATACCCAGGACCTCCCATGTGGGAGGCGGGCACTCAACTGCTTGCGCCTCATCCATTCCCTCTGTTAGGCATTTGATAGGAATTGCATTGACTGTATAGTTTTGGAGGATCTGTCCTTGGCAATTTCAAGTTGAAATTATACCTTATAAACAGCTGGGCTTTGCAATGCTTGGAGATACTGGTTTAAAACTATCCAAATCTGGCATATCATTTAAGTTTATGTTATGACAGGTATGCAAATTGCAAAAGCAAAATAACCATTTTCAGGATAAATATAAGTTGCTTCTTTACCTCTTTTGAAAGATTATTTTTTTAAAGATTTTTATTTTGCAATACTTTCAAACTTGCAGGACAGTTACAAAAATAATACAAACCTCATACAGAGAACTCCAGTATAGCCTATCCCCAGATACAGAGATCTAATTGTAACATTTTGTCACATTTGCCATATCATTCTAGCTGACTATCCATCATTCTATCAATCATCTACCTGTCTATCCATTTATCTGTTGTGATGGTTAGGCTCATGTGTCTACTTGCCCAGGTAATGGTGCCCAGTTCTTTGATCAAGCAAGCACTTGTTTAACTGTGAGTGTGAGGACATTTCAGGGACTTAAATCATCAGTAAGTTGGTTGCATCTATGGATGACTGCATCTACAATCAACTGAGGATATTGCCTTCAGCAATGAGAGGCATCTCATCCAATCAGTTGAAGGCCTTACAAGGAGAAGTGATGATTTCAGCAGTCAGAAGAGAGAATTCCCATCTCTACTCAGCCAGCTTCTCCTGGGGAATTCCTCGAGGATCTTTGTCAAAGTTCCTGGCTTGCAGCCTGCCATGTGGAATTTGGATTTGTGCTTCCCACAGTTGTGTTGAGGCAATTTTATAAAACCTCATAACATTTACAGTTATCTCCTGTTGGCTCTGTTTTCCTAGAGAACTCTGACTAATACAGCTGTGTATCTGTCTTTCTATTTATCAATCCATTTTCTGAACCCTTGAAATTAGGTTATATACATTATGTTCCTTCAATACTTAATACTTCCATGTACATTTCCTAAGAACAAGGATATTCAATTATGTATCCTCGAGTGCAATTATTTAACATTGATATAGAGCTTCCAGTCTATATTCCATACTTTTTCATGTCCTAGTAATGTACTTTTGAGCTTTCTCTCCTCCCTTGTTAGATCCCATCCAGGACCATGTATTGTTTTTAACTGTCATTATCTCTTTAGTTGCTCTTTCTTTTTTCTCATGGGAATATATGCACACTATAAACTTTCCTATGTCCCCAACCATTTTGCATTAACTCCTCATTCCCCCACGCAACAGCTTGTACTCTAACTTCTATCTCTATGAGCTTGTCTATTCACTGATATTTTCTATATAGTTACCACGAGGCTTAAATTTAGCCTCCCAAATCTTCAACAATCTCATTTGCTTTGATGCCAATAGTACACACAAACTGTGTTCCTATACTCTGTCACCCCACCTTTATGTAGCTCTTGCCACAAACAACATATTTATACATTATGCATCCACAACGACTGATTACTCATTACATTTGGTGCGTTTGCCTTTTAGATCCTGTAGGAAGTATAAAGTGGAGTGACAAACCAAAACTACAGTACTACTGGCATTTGTATTTACCCTTGTCATTACCCTTGCTGGAGCTTGTTAATTCTTCATGCAGGTTTGCTCTATTATTTATTACCCTTTCCTTTTTAAAAAAAAAATTTATTAAATTGTCTTCTTTTTAAGGTATATAGATCACAAAAAATGTTACATTAAAAAATATAAAAGGTTCCCACATACCCCACACCCCATCCCCCCACTCCTCCCACATCAACCACCTCTTTCATCATGTGGCACATTCATTGCATTTGGTGAATACATTCTGGAGCACTGCTGCACCACATGGATAATAGTTTACATTGTAGTTTATACTCTCCCCCAGTCCATTCAGTGGGTTATGGCAGGATATAAAATGTCCAGCCTCTGTCCCTGCAATATCGTTTAGGACAACAAGTCCCAAAAATGCCCCATGTCACATCTCTTCTTCCCTTTCCTTGCCCTCAGCAACTGCCGTGGCCACTTTCTCCACATCAGTGATACGGTTTCTTCCATTACTCGTCACAACAGTTCTATGGAGAAGAGCAGCAAGCCCGCTCCAGTCCATGCTCTATGCCTCCAGCCCGTGGGCGCTGGGCTTCAAGCACGTCACACCCAAAGCATGAGCAGCACAAGCACAAATAGAGAAACGGGACCCCTCAAAGCTAAAGCCTTCTGTGCCTCAAAGGTGTTTGTCAAGAAAGTGAAAAGAGAGCCTACCCAATGGGAGAAAATATTTTGGTAACCATACATTTGATAAGAGACTAATACCCTGCATATATAAAGAAATCCTATACTCGAAAATAAAAAGACAACCTATTTAAAAAATGGGCAAGGGATTTGAACAGATGCTTCTCCAAAGAAGAAATACAAATGAATAAAAAGCACATGAAAAGATGCTCAAAATCACTAGCAATTAGGGAAATGCAAATCAAAACTACAATGAGATGCCATCTTTCTCCCATAAGAGTGGCGGCTATTAAAGAAATCAGAAGACTACAAATGCTGGAGAGGACGTGGAGGAATGGGAACACTCACCCACTGCTGGTGGGAATGCAGAAGGATCCAGCCATTCTGGAGGACAGTTGGGCGATTTCTCAAAAAAGCTAGCTATGGATTTGCCATTTGACCTGGCAATTCCCCTGCTGGGTATATACCCAGAAGAACTGAAAACAAGGATACAAACCAATATATGCACACCAATGTTCATAGAGGCATTATTCACTATCGCCAAAAGTTGGAATCAACCCAAATGCCCATCAACAGATGAATGGATAACCAAAATGTGGTATATACATACAATGGAATACTACTCAGCTGTAAGAAGAAATGCAGTACAAACACACGGGATAACATGGATGAATCTTGAGGACCTTATGTTGAGTGAAGCAAGCCAGGCATTGAAGGACAAATACTACATGACGTCTCTGATATGAAATAAGCAAACCAAGCTGTCTCAGAGAGCTAGAGACTGGATGATAGGCTTAAAGGAAATTGGGGGCGGGGAGGAAGGTTGTGAGCTGACGCCTAGCGTGACCCTTTCCTTTCAACTTGCAGAACACCCTTTAGCATATCTTGTAGGGCCAGTCTAGTCTTGACAAATCCTCAGCTTTTGTTTTTCTGGGAATATCTTAATATCACCCAAATTTTTGAAAGCCTATGTCGCCAGACATAGAATTCTTGGTTGGCAGTTTTTATATGTCATCCTGCTGCTTACTTTCTTTCTTTCTTCCATGGTTTCCAATGAGAAATAAGCTCTTAATCTTTTTTTTTTTTAGGAGGTTCTGGGGACTGAACCCAGGACCTTGTATGTGCAAAGCAGGTGCTCAACCACTTGGCTACACCTGCTCCATAAGCTCTTAATCCTATTGGGGCTCCCTTGTATGTGACACTTTTCTTTTGCAGCTTTAAGAATTCTCTCTTTAAAGTAGACATGTGACAGTTTGACAGTAATGTGCCACAGCATGCTTTTTGTTTATTTTCTTCTCCTGTTTGGAGTTTTTGAGCATCTTGGATGTGCATATTCATATCTTTCATTAAATTTGGGAAGTTTTCAGCCTTTATTTCTTTGAATATTCTCTCCACCCCTCCCTCCCTCCCTCCTTCCTTCTCCTTTTGGGACTGCTGCAGTGCACATGTTGTTCTGGATGTGTCCCCACAGGCCCCTCAGGCTCAGGGCACTTTTCTTCATTCTCTCTTCCTCCTGCTTCCTCAGACTGGAGGGTTGCAGTTGTCTCACTCTCAGACTCTTTCTTCCGCCAGCTCCAACCTGCCCTTGAGGCCCTCGAGGGGACTTTTAATTTCTGCGAGTGCTGTCTTTATCTCTGCCTGGTTCCTTTCGTAGTTTCCACTTCTCTTTGTGTTCATCTTTGTCCACGTTTTCCTTTAGCCCTTCAGCACATTTGGGGCCACTTTTTACATTCTGTCGGGAAAGCCCAGGGCTGCCCAGCCTCACTGCTGGCTTCTGATGCTCTCACTGTCTCCCTTGCCTTGGACATCCTTCCTGTTTCTTTGTAGGTTTTGCAATCTGTTTTTTGAAACCTGGACATTTTGATATTTTAGTGTATTATCACTGGAATTTAGATTCTGGGGCATCTGTTCCCTAAGCTTGTATCCAGCTAGTGCTATGACAGAGTTGACAAAAAAAAAAAAAAAAAAAAGAAAGAAAGAAAAAGGGAAAAAGAAAGCGCCTTTCCTATGCTTTGCAGAGTGCTTTCCTTCAGGGCTCAGCCATACAAGGAGTTTGGAGAATAGCCCCAGACCAAAGCGGAGGCGCCTCCGGGTCCTTCCTGGGCATGCACCCGGCTTCGGGCACCTGCATTTGGCCCTGGAGTTCCTCCTTCCTGTGGATCCCCCGTCCCCTCACCTTTTGGTCGGGCATCACCGTGTCCCCAGCCAGCAATGTTTGCCCCAGGCAGCACCTGACTGCCCCCCAGCGCTCTGTGGGAGCGCTTGCTGAGCCCCCTTCTAGAAGCAGGGCAGGTCTGGGAAGGCGGGACCCTCAGGCACCCCCACGTGGAGGGGGCCAGACACACAAACTCTCCTCACGCGCCCCAGGGTCTCCCTGCTCCCTCGGGAACCAAGACCAGGGACCTACCCAGAGCAGGGCCAGCTCCAGCCGGTAGGGCGGGCGGGGCAGCGGGGCCACCGCCGGTGCTGCCGCTCCCGAGCGTTCCCCTGTCCTGGGCGCTTGCCCTGTTCCTGCGCTCCTTTAACTGTGTTCTGGAGCCCTGAGAAAGCTATTCTGTCAGGTTCTGTTATTTGAAGCTTCTATGGGAAGACGGAGTCCTGACGTTTATTTTTGAGCCTGAATATTATAGAACTGATAAGGACAATAGTCATTTTGGGCTTGGTTTCATTTTGATTCCATACATACCAGTTCATGGATGCGGAAACAACGGTGACAGGTATATTTTTAAAAGACTAGCAATCTAAGTGAAAACTCAAGGAAAACAGTTGCATTGATTATGTTTATGTGGATGCATATTGGGATTGCTTTTCTTCTGTGACGGTAGGAAAGTCAATGTGAGGATCAGTTACAGAGTTATTTTGTGTCAAACAACAATTTCATTGACAATATAAGACTTGCTGAGATACGTCATAAATGGTATAGAGTTGCTATAGCTTTTTGCCACTTAACAATAATAAAGCCTGTTAAAAAAGTAGTTTTTCTCTCAGTCATCTAGCCCTCTCAACGGTTAACTGATGTGGGCTATGGGTGGAAGGCTCTTTGTCTCTTCAGAAATAACTAAGCTGTTTGACTTGTGTCTCTTCAGAAATAACTAAGTTGTTTGACTTGTGGGTGTGGAACGGTAAGAGGCTGCAGTCCTGCCCTTAGGGACGGTGACAGCAGGCTCCAGTCCCAGGAAATGTTTAACAAAGCAAGGGCTATAAACTTTAAGTATTTAGGGGAAATGCAAAAACCAAGGCTTATCTAAAATGTCTGGAGTCCTTGCTAAAAGCTTACCTAAGATGTGAAAGAGATATATGCTAATTGAAGCCTATTGAGAACTGAAACAAAGGGACCATTTGGCCTTTCCTCTCTGTATAAAAGACGTTTGAAAATCTTGTTCAGGGCTCGGGATTCAAACAGAAAGCTCCCGAGTCCGGCCGGCCGTCAATAAACCATTTTTTCCTTCTCAAAATCATTCCTGAGTCCTGGCCTCTCTATACTCAATTAATTGAACTTCTCTTAAATTCCACAACATAACCACTGTTGATACTTTGTGTTATGCTTTCAGACGGCTTTCTATTAATTTGTAAATATATGCACCTGTCTGCACTTTTTGCTGTGTCACCTCAATTTTTTTACTTGCTGTCTTAGTTTGCCATGGGGCTGCCAATGCAAAGTACCAGAAAAGGGGTGGCTTTTTAATGGGAATTTTATTTGGGGTAGAAGCGTACAGTCCCAAGGCCATGAAATGTCCAAATCAAGGCACCATCGAGGTGCTTCTCGCCCTCAGCTCCTGGGGCCCCTGGGTCCTGCCACGGGGGGAGCAAGATGGCGGCCGAGCTCCCGCCTTCCCCGCTCAGCCCCGGGCAGCCAGGCCCACGGCTGTCTCCTCAGCCCTGAGCTGCCCCGTGGGCCCAGCCTCTGGGGGCCTTCGTGCTTAAGCTCCGGCTGCCAGCGATCCTCGCGCCTTCTCTCACATGGCAGGGTAAAAGCGGCAGCACCCTTCTCTGTGTGTGTCTCTGTGTCTCTGTTTAAGTGAAACGCCGTGAGGTCACACCTCAATGACATAGTCCAAGCCAGAGGGCCCCACCCCAGAGGAACGGGTTAGTTCAAGGACATCCTCTCTTTGGGGTTCACCAAATTCAAACTGTCACATGAATGTTTGGGGAGAATTTTCTATATCAGAACACATAGTTCTCCCTTTTTCTTTTTAACAGCTGTAAGTAATTCCACAGAGTGGATTATCATGATATATAAAAATTCTTCAATTGATAGATACAACCTTTTAAAATTTTTATTGCTATGAGCAATGCTTTAATGAATGCACTTGTGAAGATACTCAGGACTTCCTGTGGGATAAATTAGTAGAAGTGAATACCTGGATCTATGTACGTTTTAAATTTTATCAATTGTGCCAAACGTCCTAAAAAATGGTTGTGACATTTTGTATTCCAACCAATAGTGTAAAAGCATGCCAATGCAGATTTTATCAGTTGTTTTCCATTTATGCCAAACTGATGGTGTGTTTGAATTGCCCTGATTGCTGATGAGTTGGTCATTATTTCATGTTTGTTAGAAACTTGTATTTATTCTTCTATGAATGGCTTACTCATATGCCCTAAACACAGTTCTTTTTGTTTAAATAAATTTGTAGGGGTCATTTATACACATAATCCTCATTCTCTCTCTATATTTTACTTTGTTTAAAGGCTTTGTTATTCAGAATTTTTTTCTTTAGGCAAATTTTCAAATTTTTCTTTTATGGTTTCTAGGTTTTAAGGTTTGTTTAAGCATTCCTTTTTCTGCTAAAATACAATCTCCTATATTTTCTTCTAAAAACTAGCAGTTTTATTGTTTACACTTAGATCTTTATTATGGTAGGAATTATTATGTATGTATGATATAGTAATATATTGTTACTTTTTCAAGTGTAGAGTCAATTATTTTGATACTCTTTGTGCTCTGGTATCTGAAATGTTATCTTTTTTATCACTTATTAATTCCTTTATATACACAGGGCTGTTTTGTACCATTTGGTTTCATTTATCTACTTCACTATTCCTAGGATAATTCTCTTAGTTACTAAAATTTTTTATGTTTTGATATTTGGTTGGTTAAATGAATCACTCTCACTATTCTTTTTTTTTTTTAGATTTTATTGCCTATTTTTTCCCATTTACCTTTACAACTGAATTTTAGAATCACTTTGTAAAATTCCATAAATTTCTGTTTGGATTTGATTAGGATTGTATTGATTTTATGGGTTTGTTTGGGGAAAATCAACACATTTACAATACTTTTACCTTTAAGCCAAGAACTTGCTGTGACTATAAGTTGAGCTCTTATTCTGTGTCCATGAACAAAGTTTAAATTTAATAAGCTCTCTTTATGTATCTCCCATACATCAATTCTCATGTTATTTCTTAGGCATTTTGCAGTTTTTGTCACAATTGTAAACTGGATCTTTCTTAAGATAAAAAATAGTACTTCAGCCAAAAATTGTCGTCTGCATGCTGCAATACCCAACCGCTGCTTGGCTCCTAGTGCTCTGCCAGTCTAAGGTAATATTTTACTGTGTAAGTGGCTTTTCAAAAATTGTTTTAAAAAATCAAGGGTCAGGTTTTGCATTTTCCTGGCATCCAAAATTTTACCTGCTGTAACAAAGACTTTGAAACGGCAACGCGTGCCATCATTGGCTGCTGTTACGACATCTCTTGCTCTACTCCGCAGCTCTTCCTGCTCATGGATGTTCGCCGCAGGAAACGGATCCCTTGCCTCGCTTCCCATTTCTCTCCATTTTGTTTTCATTTTCTCCGTCCTTTGGGAAAGAGCAACTCACCTGGGGAGAGCATGTTCTTATTGTCCTTCAGGACCCCTTACTTCTTGAGATATCTTACCGTAGCTCCAGCTGGGAGCTGTGAGGACGGGACCCTGCTTGGACCAGCCCGACCCTTCCCACGTCTCCAGTGGCCTCCGGCAGCTGGCGTCCCTGCAGCTGGCGTCCCTGCCGCCGCTGACCTGGGGCAGAATGGCTGCCAAAGGTTGCTTATCGCTCATTTTGCAGAAAGATTTAATCGACAATTTTCTTTTTTGCTTTGAGCCTTGCATATTTTACCAATAAACTTTGTAGGACATGGTGCTTCTAAAACCCTAGGCCTAAATATTTAAAGAAGCACCTGGTTCTTTCCCATCTAGCTTAAGGGCTGTTTAAAAACCTGATAACTACAGGGCATGAGTAAAATTGAAATAAACTTTTCTACTAACTATAGTGTACATTTTACCCTACTCCCTTGGGCTGTTGGTGATGTTTAGGTTTCTTATGTTCCATTCTCTTAGCCAATAGTTTATATACAACGGACACAAATCATACGCACATATAAAACTAAGAATTCACGGGTTTGTAATACAGTTTGTGCATTTGATGTTCATCTAATTCCTAATATCGACGCTGTATTTTGATGTTCTAAGTGCAGAGCAATTTAGAGGCTTTAGAAGCGCAGATAATGCATTTCCATTTTCAGTCACCAAGAAGCACCCACAGAGAAAGGGTAATTATTTTCCTTTGATTAGGAAACATTCCGTTGTGATGTTGTATGCAGGAATTTTGTTTAAATAATCATCAACAGAACAGCCTGAGAAAGGCTTAAGTGCTGTTCAAGCTGTGCTCATTTCAATAAAAGTGAGATTGCTGGCCTCGGTGCTTTGGGTTGCCTCGAAACTGACAAGTGATAATATCCATCTCTACCTCCTAATCCCAGTTTTAGTCTAATCATAAAGCAGCATGTCTTTTTCTCATATAACAAAGTTATTCATCACACCCCAATATCTCTGGCAGAAAGGTTAAAAGGAAGTATTTTTTTAAGGACATTCTTTATAAATATTTTCAACTATTTCAGCTTTCCTTTTTAGCACTTGTATGCCCCCAAATTTACAGGCCTCTTCTACAAGACTCATAACCACAGAATAGGGTGAATTATGTTTATGTCTATTTCATAGAAACTGCCATTTCTTATAGTTGTTGTGCATGAAAAATTATGACGCGATTTCGAGGCTCTGCGGGGTGTTACCTTCCTACAGAGATTCACCTCTCGCCTGCGGCGGCAGGTGGCCTGGGGTCTGCCTGGTAAAGCAGCAGGCGCTCATCTGCACCTGCACCTCAGCGTCCAGGAGGGCTGGCCTGCTTCCAGGTGCGGCGCTCCAGCTTCCCGAGTCCCAGACGAAAGCTGGATGGGCTTCCTCTGCTCCTGTCCCCTGGCCGGCTCTCCTCCCATCTCAGTTCCGTGAGCTAGGGGAGCTCTTTCCCGAACTCTGCCCAGGTTTTCTGCCCTGAGTTGCTGCTTTCTGCTTTCAGGCTCTTGGCCACGGCTTAGGAGAAAGCCCATGGCTTGGGAGAAAATGTCACCATGACTTTGGGGTTTACCACTCTGTGCGCCCCCTTCTCGCAGGGATTTTGGTCCCTCAAGCCCTTGCTGCCTTTTGTTTGGGTTTGAATGTTCTATCTGGCGCTTCTGGTTGTTTTCAGCAGCACAGTGGTCTCAAACTAGCCCCACCACAGCTAAGAGTGGAGAAGTCTTCCCTGGATGCTTTGCTCTGGAAATTCACTGGTTTTGTTCTTGAGTCACACTCATTTCCCCGATGCCCCTATCCTTTCCATGACAGTTCACAACTGTGAAAGCTGAAGTTGTATTGTGCTTCCCACAGTATTTCTCTAAGGGGAAGGCACTGCCTGTCCGAAAGCTGCTGACAGATGCCCACTTCTAAAGGCAGAGCTGCTCTTGCTGTAGTCACTACAAGATAGATGACAAAATTGGAAGGTCAGAAGATTCTATTTCCCTTTGCACATATTCTGACGATAATTTTGGATATACCATATCTTTAGTAAAGCATGCAAAACACCACAATTCAAGCCTATTGTACGTACAATATAAAGGGCGCCTAGAAAGGGTGGGCACTCACCCCAGGCCAGCGATTTGACTCTTACTACTTTGATAGTTGCCTGAGTCACGAGGCACTCAATTGAACGATGATGGACAGTCCTGCTGTGTGTCAGACTCGCTTGGGGAACTCTGAAAACAGGCCATAGTGGGGGTCCCATCCAGAGACTCTGAGTTAGTTACGAGGGGCCCCGGTGCCTACCAATGTTTTAGTTTCCAAGGCTGCTCAATCAGTACCACGACGTGGGGCATCGTAAACACTGGGAATTTCTTTGCTCACAGTTTGAAGCTAGGAAAGCACCAAGCTGATGCTCTCCCCTTAGATGGCAAGGCCTGGCTGGGCTGGCTCCCCGGCACACGGCCAGGCCCACGGCGGCCTCTGCTGGCCTTTCCCATCTCTTCCGGGTTTCCTTGAGTTCGCCTCCTGGCTGCCCCTTCGGTAGCTTTCTCCCCCTCTCTGAATTCCATTCCACTTACAAAGGACTCCAGTAATAGGACAAGACCCTCCCTGGTTGGGCCGCACACCGCAGCTTCGTCCAGAAGTCCGGCTTACACGGGTTCACACGCACAGGAATGGATCCAAGCGCAGAACGTGCCTCTCTGGGCGCACAGAGCTCCAGAGCACCCGCCTCCCGCCTGCAGGGTCCGAGCCTGGGCCGGAGCTTTTGGTCTATGTGGTAGCTTCTGCAGCTCGGCCTGCGCTGTGCTATTTTCTTCTATGAATTCCCTGGAGTGTTTATTTAGATACTAACTCTTCCAACCCCTGGTCTTATGTGGGTGCTTGCCCCGCCATCGGCCTTTTGATCAGCACCTTATATGTATTTTATGCCGCAGAAGGTATATAAATGTAAAAAAAAAAAAAGTGAAAAAGAGTGCCACTCTGGGAGGGCCCCGCCTTTGCTGAAGAGGTCACCTTGATAAGCCCCTGGGGAGGGAGGTGAGGGCCTGAGGGCAGGTATTAGCAAAAGACTAACTGAAGAGCCCCTAAGACTGCTCAACATTTTGCTTTTAAAGAGACACTCAAGGGTGAGGAGGGGAGGAGAGAGGGAGAAAGGCAGAATTTGAATGAAAAGGACATCATTATTCATCTTTTTCTTTCTTCCGCTCTTTACCTGTGACGTGGGACTGACAGCCACGGACGAGCTGTCTTATGGCCAGCGGGGAATGGACGCTGGGCGCAAGGCAGCCGCCGGAAGCTTCCTGAGCCGAGTGAGTGCCGTGGGCGTCAGAGCTTGAGCCGGAACTGGCCTGGCCACAGTAAGGCCCTGGGGAATTTTAGAAATCTTGGGGCGTCGCTGGTCTTTTCCAGAGGTAACAGAAGAGAGGTTCAGGCCACGTGCGTTTGCATCTGAAGGTGTTTAAGCTTCATGATCTTAAGCTATAATCTGGGTTCTCAGAAGAAATTGCTCTTCATGATTTTGTGAAAGGGGCGTGTGTGTTTATGTGTGTATAGGCACATAGAGACGTCAGAGGGCCAGTGGCTGAGTCCTGGCTCTGCAGCGCGCTTCCTGTGTGACCCGGGAGAGGTATTCCGCTTTTCTCTCGGCTTTTTAACTGAAAACTGGAGGGGCTCGGAGCCTCCACCTCAGGGGGCGCTGGGGAGCGCCAAGGAGGTCAGATGCAGATGCCTGCACGTGCCGCTGCGGTGGAGCAGAGGCGCCGGCTGCTGTCATTTTTAGGGCAGCAGTGCAGTTCTCAACCTTGTTTTGCATCAGAGTCACCTGTGAAATTTGAAAAAAATGTACCCTCTCAGGCTCTGCCTCACACCCGTTAATCCACATTTCTGAGGTTGGATGGCTGGAGGCGCTCAGCTCAAGCTAGAAGCTTACGCCCCGTGGCCCCCACGCGGGCCCTGGGAAAGGGGGCAGGCTGGGCGCTCTAGAAGAGGACGTCTGTCCCTCTGCTGCTGGCGGCTCTTGGGGAAGGACAACGGGCTCTTCTGGTTGCTTTGTCTTGAGAATGGCCACAAGGGCCCCGAGAAGCGGAGGGCGGCCAGGTGTGAACCTTCACCCGGCATTCCCAGGGAATCCCGCCCTGGGGCTTTAACGGGATTCGTGCCTCTTAAGCGGCTACAACGACAGCACGGTCCGCTCCGGCCCCGCAGGCAGGCGCGGTTTCCTGGGCCGCCTTTGCCTGCTGCGGCCGCCTGCCCACCTGCGTGGGCTGATTCTCACCCAGGCGCGTCAATGGCTCTTAGTGGTTGTGATTCCAAGGTGGCAGAGACTGAACTCGCTGCCTGACATTCAAGATTCTTCAGTGGGACTCGCAATTATTTTTATTTTATTATTTTATCTATTGAGACGATTTCGGGTGTTCCAAATACCCCGAAGGGAGCGGCGAATTCTGACGGGGTTGCCACACCTGGGCCCAGCTCTGGGTTTGCAGCGGGCACAGAGCCCCTGCCTGACCTCCCCTTCACAGCCCGAGTACTGGCCAGTGCTCTAACAAGGAGGCAGGAACTAACACAAGGGAGCTCCCTGCAGGGGCTGCTGTCCACCCCAACCTTCTCATTAGAGGGAGGCAGAAAACTGTCACGAAGAAAACAAGTTACTGTGGAGACAGATTGTTCTTGGGGAGTGACATTTTTTAAAAAAATATTTATTTCAGTGCTTTAATTTTTTAAAAAATTTTTATATTTATTTCTCTCCCCTTCACCCCCCCCCAGTTGTCTGTTCTCTGTGTCTATTTGCTGCATGTTCTTCTTTGTCCGCTTCTGTTGTTGTCAGCAGCACGGGAATCTGTGTTTCTCTTTGTTGTGTCATCTTGTTGTGTCAGCTCTCCATGTGTGCGGCGCCATTCCTGGGCAGGCTACGCTTTCGCGCTGGGCGGCTCTCTTTACGGGGCGCACTCCTTGTGTGTGGGGCTCCCCTACGTGGAGGACACCCCTGCGTGGCAGGGCACTCCTTGCGCACATCAGCACTGCGCATGGGCCAGCTCCACACGGGTCAGGAGGCCCGGGGTGGCGGCGGACTTGGCCCAGTGGTTACGGCGTCCGTCTACCACATGTGGGGCCCCTGCGGGATGCCTGCTCGTCCTGACCTCCCTGCACCACCCCCCCAAAGGAAGACCTGCCAGTCTTTGAGCAGCGTCTCCCTCCGGGGTCCGAGCTGCGCCCATGAGCCCCTCGGCGGGCGTGGACGCGGGCTGAGTCAAGTTGGGGTGGCTGGTCCGGGGGGCGGGGTCGGCTGCTGTCAGCACCCACCAGGGGGAGGTGACAAAGTAGGGGGTGCGTGGGAGGGACAGCGTCAGGGAAACCCACCTGCGGGTGCTGCTCATTTGGGGGTGGCTCCCCAGGGCGCTGCGCGGGGCTCCCCACCCAGCAGAGCCACCCAGGGCGCCCCCAGCTTTTCAGAGAAGACACGCCGTGTCCCTGGGGCTGGGCGCCGACTCGTGCCTTGAGGACCACTGTGGGGTGACGTGTGTGCCCCAAAATGCACGTCCACGCCCAAGCCCCACGCCTGTGCGTGGGAAACGGGGTAATAGAAGACTCAACTCACTGTGATTTAAACAAATAGGAGGCTTATTTGTCTCATGTAATAAGGAATCTAGGACAGGTAGAGTGCCCAAATGGTCTCACCATGGACCTGAGTTCCCACCATCTTTTATGTATGGGTTTTATCCTCATGATTGCAACATGGCTGCTGCACTTCCATGCATTGCATCCACATTCCAGGCAGGATGAAATGGAAAGTATAAATGCAAAAGTCATTCCAGTGAGTTGTCCATTTAAAAAAGTAAGAAAGAAAAGAAAAGCACTCACCCAACAACTGCCACTTATGCCTGATGGTGATCCTAGCTCTGGGGAAGTGTGAGAAGTGAGCACTGGTCATTTAGCTGTCTTTACAACTCCAGATGTGCTAATTCGTGGAAACAGTTTGTATTTTATCCCAAGTTATTAGGAATGGAAGGCAGCGTGTGTCTGTCTGAGCTCTGTCCTGGCTTCGAAGCGACCCGGGCTTCATCTGGCCTGCGTGCGCGGCGCCTGCGCAGCCGTCTTGATCCTGAGCGCCTCCTTTGAGGAGGGATAAGGGATGAGGGAAACGGCTGAAACGCGACCCGTGACTCGTGTGCGCGGTGTCCAGGGCCGTGCCCGGCTCGCTGGCCAGCCCCCAGGCGCCACAGGCAGGGCGGGGGGCAGGGGAGGCCGCGGGAGGCTCGAGGGCTCGGCGGCAAATGGAACCTGCTGGCGGGGCACGAGGGCGGCCCCCTCCCGGGAATGGGGTCTTACTTCTGTGTCGGTCGTGTGTGGACAGCGTCCTCTGGGACGGTTCTCATCAGACACCGGGGCCAGTCCAAGGGCTTAGACTCTAAGTCCAGCCACTTGCCCAGGACCACGGTGGAGGGAGCGGGGCCGCGGTTTCAGGCAGGCCTGGCGCAAAGTCGACTTCCTTCTGCCGTGCAGGTGAAAAGTCTACCCGCCCAGCTGTGCCCTTCAGGTAACCGCGGGGGAGCTATTCCAGAGGCCGTGGAGGTGACCACTTCTGGCCGATTGCTGTCGATGAAAAAAATACACTGGGGTGTTGAGATGATTTTGTTTTACAGTGGAACTGGATTCTTTTATCTCTCTTTTCAGATCCAATTTAAGCAAGTGAAATGGAAGGCTGGAAAAATACAGCTTTATAAATAATGGAAGTCTTGACATACTTTAATCCTGCAGGGCGAGCAGGTCCACATTCTAATGACTGGTGTGTGATGTTTGAGTATCTTTGATGAAGTTAATTAAAGAGTGGCTCCTGCATGTTTTGCTGCAAATATCCATGCCTCAGTTTCACGATAAGTCCCTTTCA
Organism: Dasypus novemcinctus; assembly: GCF_030445035.2. Taxonomy (NCBI): domain Eukaryota; kingdom Metazoa; phylum Chordata; class Mammalia; order Cingulata; family Dasypodidae; genus Dasypus; species Dasypus novemcinctus. The sequence continues at coordinate 165,423,396 of NC_080677.1, read as the reverse complement.
AAAACACCGGGTAATTATCCAGAGGGGAACATTTCTTTGCAGGCTCTTCATCTCGGCTTTTTGTGCCAAGCAGCTGCGACAATGGATGTTATTTATGTTGGGGGAGAAGGGAGAGGGTTACCCTCCAAGCAGCACAATTTTTCTTCTTTTGAGATCTTGCATCAATTTCTTGGGTGCAGGTGGTGAGGTGTTATATTTGGGACTTCTCATTTCTTGCTTTTTGGGTGTTTCTTTGGTCTAATGCTATATAGGCTTGCACAGTTATGAGAGGATATTAGACTAGATACTTTCATGGCCAAATCGAGATCGAGTTCTTAGAATGGAACTTTTTACTGTTCAAGGACTAGTGCCAGTTTCCAACGCATTCAAGTGTGAGGGCTGCTTTATAATGTGTGAAAGAAATGAAAAGAAACCCACACAGTAGTTGCAGTTTGGGTAGTAACTGACACGACAAAAATGCTGTGACTTTAATAACATTTCCTAATTGGTATTTCATTAATCACTAACAGCTGCATTCGTGGTTTGCGTGAAACGTGGTCTGTTCTGCCCCACGGGGCTCAGCGTGGTGCGGGGCTCGGGCTTCCCTCAGAGGCCGCTGCGTGGCCTTGAGACCCGCGCCTCCTGCCAGCGGGAGGGAAGCGTGGCGCAGTGGCGGCGGGCGCGGCCGTGGGAGGCCGTCCTCAACGTCCCCAGGTTCACCGACATCTCCAGAACTGCAAACGAGCCGTCCCGTCCCACGGCCCAGTCCCCTAAGGCTCTGGCCTTGAGCGTGGCCACCGAGAGGGGCTCCGGGGCCTCCGTTCCTCCGACGCCAGGCTGGCCTCGAACCTCCTGAGCGAGCTGGTCTTACTGTAGCGCGTGGAGACGAGGGGGCTGCCCTGAGATGCCGGGCTGGGCCCAGGCGAGCGCTGCTTCTAGGAGCGGCTCGTGCCCAGGACGCGCTGGTGTCTGCACGGAAAGCACGACGGTTCCAGGCCAGGGGCACTCGCCGTGCACAGGAGGCAGCTTGGCCCGGCTGGCACGACGGGCTTCCTGCAGGCGGCCCTCCAGCCACGTGCCTCAGGTCATCTTGCTGGTCTCTCCGATTCCCAGTTTCTCCACGTGGAACGGGGAGCCCTGGCTGGGATGGTTGTGGGATAAACAGATCACGGCGTGCCCCCGGGACAAGCCGGTACCCCTGCGCTTTGCCAGCTCTTGTGACCGTCCACACTGCCGAGACTGAGCAGTAACTTTTGAAACAGCAGCTGCACAGGTGGATATGAGTAGAAGCACAGGGACTCACATTTTCCTGTATGGACGCATTTTGCTGAAACACCTCTTCGGACAAATCTTTGGAATAGGAACCCTGGACTAGTTATGGGCTCTTCTCTTAAAAAGTCAGTGTGAGGACAAGAGGCCCCTTTAGCGGTGTTTATGCAGAGGCCGAGGTTTCCTGCAGTTGTCCAGGCTCAGCGAGGCCCTGGGACAGCGTGGACGCTGTGGGCAGCGCACGCGTGCCTCCTCGTCCTGGGCACCTGCTGGCGTGAACGATGACGGGGAGAAAGCAGTCCGTGGGCTGCTCTTCCAAGGCTGTTCTCGTCACAAGGCGCGATCAGGGAAATAAAAGCTAATGGAAAAGGAAAAGTCGTGATCTTTATCCAGTGACTTTTAGAATAATCTACCTAAAACTATGAGAAAGCAATGAATTTCATCAATAGTTCTAATGGCACTTAAACTGAGAGCAAATCAATATTTATTTTAAAATGAGAGGTCAAAAGAGGAGCAGTACTGGAAAGAAATAAGTCAAATGTGTTCTATGGGTGATACCAGGGAGGAATTAATTTTTAAAATGAAAATGGCAGTTGGAGTAATGACATCCCTTTTATTTCACTCCAAGTGCAAATGTTGCCATGTAAAAATATGAAAGTAGTCGAAAAATCTAATTGGGCTGCATTCTATTACCTGGTCTTGAAATAAGGAAATACAAGGCTAGAAAATCTGCCCTGCCTTTCTATTTTGGAAACTTCAGAATGTATCTTGGACTTTTCTAAGAAGTAGCATGAATAACTCAATGACTCTAGCACAGCGTTTAATGGAGAATATTACAAGAGCAGTCACATAAGGCCCCCCAGAACTCACATGGCTGTTTGACGTCTCCACTCGTGTTTACAGAATTGAGCGGGGCAGCCTGGGAAGTGAGCCCTGCCCCTGGACTGGCCGGCTTGCTCCGGGACTGGCCCGGCTTCCTAATCTCATTTGGAAGTGGGTTTTGAGACACTCTCTGTGACTTGAGGAGGCAGTAGCTTAGAGTAGAAGCAAAGCTCACCTCTAACTATGGGGCCTCTTCTTCCCAACAGTGTTTTCATCTCAGGAACTAGTTGCCACCAATTTGAGTTTACCCAATGGCAACACTGAGAAAACTTTTACTCCATCATACTTTGATGGGAGACATGCTAGTACAGCATGGAAGACTTATTAATTTTAAGGAAGTTTATTTATAGCTCCAAACTCGTTTTTTAACTTACCTTCTCTGGATTTCTTGACATTTTAAGTTATTCTAACTTGTTCAGCTACCTAATACGATCTTTGGGCAAAGGTGATAATGTTTTCATGCAGATCTCAAGCAATTCCAAATTCAGTGGCACTAAGAACTCTCTTGTCATGGCTAAATAGTTAGGTATCTCAAAGGAGCATTTGTAAACAATGGAAACACCTGTGTTATGGGCAAAAGGTGAAAGTGAGAATCGATGTTGATGCAATATATCCCTTGAAAAAAAAAAAAAAACGCCCAGAGAACCTCCCAGGAAACTAGCATTAGGTATAGTGGCTGCTCTTTGGTGTGCTTGACCAAGTCTGCTAAAGCAAAGACATAGACGGAGCAGGGCACACTTTTTCGGGGGGTGGCGGCAGGGCAATGGGGTCAAGGCTTCTGGCATGCCCTTTGCTTTAGGATGGCCCTGAGTCCCTCAGCTATGTTGGTGCTTGAGGAAAGGCGGACATACAAAAAGAGAAGGAGGCCTGCGTGAGGGCTGGGTGGCTGAGGATGGAGAAAATCAATTGGCCTTAAACTAGCAAGCCAAACACTTGAGCTTGGGGTAAAGAGAGCCGCCGTCAAGCAGTTAAATGCAAACTGCAAGGGCTGGCTAAGTCCCCTTACTGCCACGCCAGGACAGCCAGTGCTAATCCTGTTTAGACTGAGCCCCTTTTGTAGTTACAGGACTGACAAGCTAATAATCTGAGCAGGGGTTGACACATACATCTGTAAAGTGCCAGATAGTCAATCTTTTCAGCTACGTGGCTATTATTATTCTGCCTTGGTAGGATGAAAGCAGCCAGGAACAACATGTAAATAAATGCATGGGTGTGTTCCAATAAATCTTTATTAAAATCGGCAACCAGTGGGAATTGGTTCTGAGCTGTAGTTGGCTGATCCCTGGTCTGAAATTGTTTCCTGTAGAAAACATGGAAATTCTGCTTGATAGTGCTTAAGGGGGATGGAAAAATATGTAAGCACCATCTGTGGTGTTATAACGTGATGATTTATGACAGTTTGAAGCTTTTTTTGGACCCCAGAAAAGATCGTGTACTTAGAGCTACCATTCCTTTGCTTGGGCCCAGTTGGGGCCTTTGATTGGAGGACTTCAGTGAGGCGTGGCCCAGGGTACGTCCTGACCTTCTTGCTGGAGTCCTTTATAGATGGGAGAAATGTGCAGAGACCCAGAGAAAGAGAGTCGCTGTTTTACCCTGCCATGTGGGAGGTCTCCAGGATTGCCCGCAGCCCCAGAAAGACAGGGTAACCCTGAGGCAGGAATCGGCAGAGCAGCTGAAGCTGGAGCAGTGAGGAGGGGGAGGCGAGTCTCTCGAGTCAAATAACGTCAAACTGAAACGTTATTCTACAATTTTATTTTTCCTTCTATCCTCACTCATGGGTCTGACCTTAATGGAGACAGGGCAAATCTTTATCCCTGTGGACTGATTTGCTGGCGTACTCCTGGGACCACTGCACACTATGTGCACTTGCTCATTTCTATGTTCCCAGTACACAGTGGCATGCTCACTACCCATCGGTGCCTAATCAATATTTTAACTGAACCCTCAAGTGTTTAGACATTTCTGGTCTGCTTTTTGTGTGGCATGAGTTCTGAAAAATCCAGAAACTAGGCAAGCACGTGTCTCAGTGATCCTTTCTTGTACAGGGAAGACTCCGGCAATAAATGCTCTTCTTGGTTTGGAAGCTCTTTTATTCCTGCAGTATAAAAAAGTTTCTGACCAAAGCGTTTTATGCAGGGACCCCTGTAGTCACAGACACAGACTCATAGGTTCAGGCCAACACCGTGCCTGGAGAGCAAAGATCCAGTTTGGCAATACTGTCAAGCTTGCCGACTCTGGCTCTGCCCAAACGACTTGCCGAGGGACGACTGATTCCACACCAAATCCTTCTGTGAGGGCACTAGACGTGACCAAGGCTGGCGGGTTTCCTTTGAGTTCCAAAGACAACACAGGCAGAAACCATTGTGTGGGAAACCCAACAAAGAGAAGAGAAAACACCTCTTTCTGTAAAAATGTCTTACATTTATAGTTGACTAAAGGGAAGTTGCAGTTACACAAATGGCAGTGAAGGATGGTGCAGATGGGAGAATCACATAGCCAGGGTCTTCCGCGTTCTCCCAGGAGTTGAATAATTTGTACATTGAATAAGAAAAACTGCAGGATACGATGAATGTGGTCACATTCAGAAAAGAACCACAAGTCAGAAGTGTTACAGAGGAAGCCGGAGAGCAGAGAGAGGTGCCATTGCCAGAACGCTCCCGACCCGGGGAGAAAGCACAGCCTTGCTGACATTTAGATTTTGAACTTCTAGCCTTCAAAACCCTGAGATAACAAATGCCTTTATTGTGGTATTTGTCGCAGCAGCGAGGCAGACTAAGACGGCTTCCCATCCAAGGTCAGCATCTGGTTTCTGTATGTGTCAGACACCTGTCGACTTTGTACCCCTACCCACAGGGGCACACCTCAAGCTTGCGGAGCCCTTAAGTTTGAAAGCCGGCTCTCTTGAGTTGAAATGTAATTGGTCCTTAGTGCCTCCTCCACCGTGGGAATGGTTGAGGGGTTTAAGAGCTGTCCAATCTGACATTAGCTTCTTATTTTTGTGCTTGTTCTACTGGTGAGCCTCAAAATTCACTCTGGCAGTTCCCAACTCTGGGTGACCCTGCTCCCCGAAAGGAGGGATGTACGAGAAGATGCTACACTGGCACATTCCCAGCTCAGATGCAAGGAGTACCCCCACTGCAGCCATCTGGATAATTAGAAGCAAATTCAGACCACACACTTTTCAAAAAGAGAAATAGTCAAGAGAATCTATTCTTAGAGAGTTAATATTGGATGTGACTCGAACGTGAATCAAATATATCGAGAGCTTTATTCATGTTATGGTCCCATCCCTAGTGTTAGTTTAGGGGACTTAAGCTTGAACATCTCAGAATAACAAAAATAAGGATATGTAACTTTAATTTAAATTAGTAATTAGTCAAAGCCTTTTCTAATACTTGGCGGTGGTTCTCAGTGATAATGGCGTATGGTTAGGATCTACGAGTTACGTAATAGATGTGTGCGATCTAGTTAGGACATTTTACTTTTAATTTTTAAAGTATCAGGTGAGTAGAATTCAGTGCAATATTTCTGGCAAGTGGGGACGAGACTCCGAGGTGACCACTCCCATTCCTTCACCAAGGCCCAGCTCTCAAGCACCTGCCCCAGGGTTCTTGGGAACCAGGATGAAGTAGCAGCTCTCCCCTGGGGTGGATTCAACTTTCTCTCTCCATTCTCTCATTCAGAGTAGTGAAATGACCAAAGCAAGAGAAACAGTGATTTCCTCTTTGGCAGTGCTGTTTTCTTCTGTTTTCATTTTTTAAATTAAAAAATTAGGAGATACTGAAAAAATTCCTTTCCATGACCAATGCTATGTCCTCAGAAGCACCAGAAGCCCCTGCACCTGCCGATGAAAGCCATAGCAACAACAGCCCAGTGCTATTACTTCATTCTTTGTGTTCTTATTCCTATAATCTCCCTCAATCTTTTCAGGCCTTGCCAGTGTCACTTGCGTTTTTTAGCATTTTCCTTTCTGCTTCAGCAGGGGTTCGGGACTCCACCCTTTCAGACGCCCCTTCGTCTGTCTGCTTGAGAAATGTGGGGCTTACGTGCCCAGCAGTGGTTTTGATTCACCTCCAGGTTGTGATTCAAGATGTAGAGTTTAAATGACAAATGCTATGATTGGATTTTAGTTGCCTTAGAAAAAACCTTTTATCTTGCAGCCTCAAAAACAGGACGGATCAATCTGTGTACTGTGTCTGTGATTAAACTTCAGGGGATGCAGTTATAAACATGGTACTTTGGAAATCACACCTACTCTTGGTTAGTCACAGTTATATTAAAACAAAACTTTCTTAAAGCAGTGAGAAAACTGCTTGAAGAGTTCAGCTGTGCAGGTGGGACTTGGCATGGCACAATTTAAAAGGATGAATTACTAAAAGGATATGCTTGTAGGTTTGCTGAATAATTCCTCTTCTCTCGACACATTTTTGCAAACACTGAAAACTAATAATTCTGTCTGCAAGTCACATTCTCAAACTGTTATATCATTATAAATAAAAAATAGTGTTTACTTAACATTTATACTGCTGGATTTTCTATGTGCTATGCTGAGTAATTTGGACAGTAGTACTGTCACTCACTCTGAAGTCCTAATTGAGAAACTTTTGAAGAGGCTGCTGGACACACCACTATAAACGAAGGTATAGCTCTATTTGTTATATCAGAGCTAAATGGATTTTAGAGGTGATGGGAAAGCATTGTGGTTTTGTAAACATTGTTTTGACGTGTTACTGTTCGTTATGCACAAAAAAATATGTTTCTGAAATATTCTTTTTTAAAAAGTATAATTTCATCACTTTGCCAGAAATAAGGCACTTACCAACCCATGGCTTATCTTCACAATGTGCCAGAATGTGTTGACCAATTTACTAAGAGTTTCTTTTTTTGCTACAAATGACTCATTCATTTCCCCAGCTCAGATATTTTTGCTTAAAAAAGAAACAAAACATAAACATAGTTGTTCTGTTGCCTTGAGAGAGGTCCTAAGCCACATCCTCTCCTGCCACCATGGACTATTTTTGGAATGCAGATTCTTGCATATTCAAACTTATCAGAGGTATCATTCTTTCACAGTGCAACACGGTTTGAGAAATAGCTGAAGGAAAAATATTGAGAATTATGTTATCCATATTTACCATTTAAGCTATCACTATAGAATTATAATTTTTAAATTTATATTTTTATTTTCCCCAGACTTTTTAGATGTAAATAATTTTACTGATAAGCATATTATAGCTTGTGCTTCCTTTGTAGTGTGCAATTTATTTTTTGTATAAGGCTCCAGTAAGCACTGACATTATATTCAGTAGATAAACTTTCTTTTCCTGTTCTTTCTTTCCTAGAAAAATAGTCTCAAGCATATGTGATTTAGAAATGGCTTTGGCCCTGCCTTTATAGATAAATGTAAAGGTGATTATTTTTGTCGCATTGGTCTGGTGTGTCATTGGGACTTTCCATATGTGGTAACGTGGATGAGGGTGGCAGCGATGGAAACGGATGCCGTTGAGACGTAGGATTTGGTGATTCCCCCGCCCCCATCATTATCATCGATCACTTTAACTTATTTCTCGTCCATCCCCAAACGGCCTCTCCCTTTCCTGGTTTGAGCATTCCATTCTGTAGTCATTGTCTTGGGCTTCCTGAGCGCCTTAACCCACGGAGGTCGCCGTGGCTTTAGCAGTCACTGTGCACTGCTGCGTCACCTTCTCTACCCACTCAAGATGGCCTCATCACCCATCATTATAACCACCCCTTGCAAGATCCCTCCATCCCGTAACCTCCTCCTCTTCCACCGTCCTCACCTGCCAGATCCAGCGCTCTCCACCCCCTGCACCTGCCCTGAGCGGCTGAACGTATTGGAGCAAATTGTGCAATTTGATTGATTGGTTTTACGCTAGACAAATGATCATAACCCTCAGTCCCTCCCAGGATGTGTGTGTGCACACACGTAATTCATATACGTGTCTGAAATGAAGAAATGAGTGAATGGAGGGCAGTGTCAGGAAGATGCCTCTGCTTCTGCCATGTAGAACCATGTTTTTGGCAGGGAAATGGGGCAGGTTGGGGCACGATGGTGAATTCAGTTTTGTGCATACTGCAGTTGAGTCACTTTGTGACACCTTAGAAGAATGTTGCGTAGGTAAGTGTTACATGGACTTGAACTTCAGAGGACAGGGCTAAGTGCAAACCATCAGTTTGGGGCATGCGGGTGGGAAGACGAAGAGGGCATGGGATGGTGAAAGAGTGGGGTAGACCTGAGCCTGTGACATCTGAAGTTAGCAGGGAGTGGCTGGAAAAGTAAGGCAATTGCCAGGAGCGTGGTATCAGGGCAGCCAAGGGGAGATGGCGATAGAGAGGAGGGTTCTTCAGAGGGGACGCCGTGGAGTGCGCAGGCGATAATGAAACTCTGGCATCTAAGCAGCTGGCAAGGTTGCTGGAGACTCAGTGGTAAGTTGTTTTGATGGGTGTGGAAGCCAAATTAGAACGGGAGGTGGACTTGGAGGTGAGGAGTGGAGGTGTGCGCAGAAAGGGTTCTTAAGAAGTGACGTTGTGCAGGCGCAGCGTGACAGGTGGTGGGGCGGTGCCGGGGATGGGGAGAGGACGGAGACGGAGACGAGATTTTAGTTACTCTAGGAGAACCTGAGCAAGCCCTACAAACAGCTTAATTACTAGCACCGCCTCATCTGGAGAAAGAAAGGGGAGCTGCAGCCTGCAAAAGGGTAGTTTGAAACTAAGAATCTGGCAGTTTTTATCCAGCACTACCCCAGAATGTGAGGGAGAAAAAGAGCGAAATCCCATTTATTTTGTTTCCTGGATGAAAGCAATGCCTGTTGGGGCAATATAGCTCCATAGTTTCGGCTTCTCTAACTGTTATAGGTTAGAGAAGTGTACGTTAATAATTGGTGTAAAGTTTATCTTTTACATGTTTCATTTGTTTTAATCAGTTAAAAAAAATTTTTTTTTTAAATGCATCCCCTCCACCCCATGCTTCCCTCATCTGTCTGCTCATTGTTTTGCTCTTGTGTTTGCTCTTCTCCTGCAGGAGGCACTGGGGACTGAAACTGGGACCCCACACGGGAGGCGAGTGCCCAATGGCCTGAGCCACATCTGCTCTCCACGGGCTGTGGCATCTGCTGGCTTGTGGCATCTGCTCGTTTGGGTGGGTGCAGCGTCTAGCTTGTGTGGCATCTTGATTGTCGTGGTGGGGTGTGGCGTCTTGCTCATCTTCTTTAGGAGGCACCGGGACCTGAACCCAGGACCTCCCATGTGGTAGGCGGGTACCCAACTGGTTGAGTGACATCTGCTTCCCTTAATCAGGTTTTGAGAAGCTCTTTTGGGTATACTGAAGTCATGGAACTTCTAGACCTTCAATAAACTTAGCTAATAGAATGGGAACCAGGTGCTGGCATTTGTGTTACTGGTTCAAATGGTGTAACCATTCAGTCCAGCAGTCAATAATAAGAATAAGAAAATAGTTGCCCTTTGCGCAGGGCCCTTACCATGGCCACGCCTTGTGTGTCATGTCCCGCGAACCCTACAGTGATCGTTATTCTAACGGTGAAAGAACCGAGGCTCAGGTCATGGCTTCTGTTTTAAATTTCCTTATACAACTACAGCTATTCACACATCCACAAGAGTAAAGATAAAAGTGCAAAGAATCCCCATGCACCCATCACCCACATTCAAGGGTGACAGGTATTTGTCAACCTTGTTTCATCTCTGCCTCCCCCCACGCTTTTCTTTTCCCCAGAATAGGAAAGCTTAGATGCCTCCCATCAGCCAGCGGCTTCCCATGGGTCTCCTGAGGGTCAAGAGCACAGCGAGCCGTGCAGGTACGACAGGTTATCTCCCCTCTGAGCAAGGACCCGGAGCATCTGCTGGGTGTTGCTCTACAAGCATGAACTCAGCTAATTGTGAAAACAATCCAATAAAGGCGATAACTATTACCCCCATTTTAGAGGTATGGAAACTCAGTCACGGAGAGGACACATGGCTTGCCCGAGGGTGGTAGGGCTGGAATTCTAACCCGGGAGGTCTGGCTGTGGACAGGTCTAGTCTGGTAGGAGGGGCGACCTGTAAACAGTCTGGACTGGTCAGCGGGTGATGATAGCACTTGCCAAGGTACAAACCGTGAGGTGGGTGTCCCTGCCAGCTCCATTACCTTCTGGAAGTCCATCTCCAGGTGTCCTCTCACGGGGAGCACAGTTAGCTGGCAGCACCAACGTGTGGTTGCCTTACTCACATCTGGCTTCGTCCCTTCCTCCAGGAGGCGTGGGGTTGGGTGGGGGGTATTTGGGAACCTCTTTTATTTATATATATATATATTTTTAATTTATTTCTCCCCCCCCCGTATCCATTTGCTGTGTGTTCTTCTTTGTCCGCTTCTGTTGTTGTCAGTGGCACCGGGAATCTGTGTTTCTTTTTGTTGCGTCATCTTGCTATGTCAGCTCTCAGTGTGTGCGGCGCCATTCCTGGGCAGGCTGCACTTTGTTTCGCTCTGGGTGGCTCTCCTTATGGGGTGCACTCCTTGCGTGTGGGGCTCCCCTATGTGGGGGGGCACCCCTGCGTGGCACAGCACTCCTTGTGCGCATCAGCACTGCGCATGGGCCAGCTCCACATGGATCAAGGAGGCCTGGGGTTTGAACTGCGGACCTCCCATGTGGTAGACGGACACCCTAACCACTGGGCCAAGTCCACTTCCCTCTTATATTTTTTAATGTAATATTTTTTGTATCTTTAAAAAAAGGCAATTAAATTTAAAAAATTAAAAAAAAAAAAAAAAGGAAAATAGGGAAAATCCTGAAGTTCCTGACTGACCTTCGCTGCTGGACTTCAGGAGGCTGCTAACTCAGCAGTCGGTGTGGCTGCACAGGTAGGTCAGCATCTCAAATGCCTCCAGGGCCATCGCTCCCGAGGCTTTCAAACGCCCGCTGGCCTTTGTGCAGCCAGGCTGCTTTCAAATGAGCTGGGGTTTGTCCGGAGCATGTTCACTGTGTCAGCACGTTGCTTTAAATTAAATACCATTTCATCATTAGCAGACAGCGTTCTTTTATCTGGAAAGGAGAAAGTAGAAAACACGGCAGCGGGAAAGCAGAGTGCCTCTCCCCTGGTTTTCTTAGCTCCCCGCGGGCGTTCGCGAATCCTGTGACGGATGTGCAGATTAATCGCTTATGTGATGAGGAGTGATTTTCACCCCTGCCCGAGGGGCGACACTGGCAGAGCTGTTCCCCACGATTCAAAGGCTACAGAAGTACAGCCGCTGTGCTGGGTCGGAGAGGCAAGGAGACAAGGAAGGAAGGGATAGGAAGTACACTTTTGGCGGGTGTGGCGGGGTGAATTATATACCCAGAAAAAACGTCATCTGAATTCTAATTCATTCCCCTGTGTGTGGAGCCATGGTAAACAGGACCCTCTGAAGATGTTGTTTTTGGTTAAGATGTGGCCACATTCAAGCAGGGGGGCTCCTGAGGGTTCTAGAGACATCTAGACCTCGAGGCGGGGCAGACAAGCTCAGGAACTCGGCACCCTGTCTGTGGGCCTTGCTTTGGGATTTTTGCTCCCCAGTGTAGCAGAGTTAAACCCATTTATAATTCCCCTCCACATGGCTCTTCTGCCCCTGTTTTGAATGTATAGTTAGCACTGTGCTCATTAAATATATATCTATCGGAGACTCCAGTCTTCAGCTGCCCCTGTGCCGGTTGAGCCCCGAGTCTCAGCAGAGCTGCCGCCGACACCCATTCTCCAGTTCATCGTGCCTGCCCAGGACAACTAACGAAAGCATAATGATGGAAAACGCCCGTCCCAAAAAACAGGGAGTGTCTGTAACGGCAAGCAAGATGATTCCACGCCCCTGCCTCTAGGGATCTAAGCACCGCCTCGGTTGAAACAGAGCGGGCATCGCCATCCCCAAATCCTCAGGATGGAGGAAGGAAAAACGTAAGGGGAAAATGCAACTGTGGACTAAAGTAGACTTATTACTATTCTAGCAATGGAAGGACTTGTATTATTGACACGAAGGCAGGGGTCACCAGAAGTTCTGAGGGGAGGGGGAGGGAAGAAGAGGTGTAACATGGGGCATTTTGGGGGCATGACCTTACAGTGATGGATCCAGACCATTGGACATTTTGTCAAAACCTATAAAATTGTGTGGCGCAAAGTGTAAACCATAATGTACCCTATAGACCATGGTTCACAACAAAGCTTCAGTATGTGTTCACCAGTCATTGCGTATGTACCACACTAATGAAGGTGTTGTCAACGGGGAAAGTGTGGAAAGGGGAGGGGTGGGGCATATGTGTCCATGTATATGTATATATATATGTAGTGGTCGTGTGTGTGTGTGTGTGTGTGTGTGTGTGTGTGTAGCACGGGAGCGGGGGATTGAACCTGGGATTGCATCTGTGGGGAGCTGGTGCTCAACCACTGAGCACATCAGCTCCCCTGAGTTGTTTTTCCATTTGTTTGCTTCTTCTTGTTTGTTTTTGTTTTTAGGAGGCACCGGACACTGAACCTAGGACCTCCCATGTGGGAAGCAGCCGCTCAACTGTTTGAGCCACATCTGTTCCCGAATCCCCTATATTTTTGATGTAACATTTATGTAATCTAAACCTTCTTTAAAAAAAAAAAAGACATGGCTCCCTGGTGGGTCTTTTTTTTAAAAAGATTTATTCATTTATTTATTTCTCTCCCCTTCTCCCCCCACCCCGGTTGTCTGTTCTCTGTGTCCATTTGCTGCGTGTTCTTCTTTTTGTCTGCTTCTGTTGTTGTCAGCGGCACGGGAATCTGTGTTTCTTTTTGTTGCGTAATCTTGTTGTGTCAGCTATCCGTGTGTGCGGCACCATTCCTGGGCAGGCTGCACTTTCTTTCACGCTGGGCGGTTCTCCTTATGGGGCGCACTCCTTGCGCGTGGGGCTCCCCTACGCGGGAGACACCCCTGCGTGGCACGGCACTCCTTGCGCGCATCAGCACTGCTCATGGTCCAGCTCCACACGGGTCAGGAGGCCCGGGGTTTGAACCGCAGACCTCCCATGTGGTAGACGGACGCCCTAACCGCTGGGCCAAGTCCTGATGGGTCTTAATCCTATTCCTGGAGGTTTTAAAATGAGAAAGCCCTGAGGAGGGGCGGGCAGTGGAGTCAGTGGAATCCGAAGGAGGGGGAGGGGCATGGTCATGGCCCAGGAAACTCCAGGGCTGCCGTCCAGCTGGACGCTGCTGACCCCAGGCGCAAGCACCTCCGGCCTCTGCCGCCGTGAGGCAGTGACTTCCCGTTATTACGCAGACTGTCCCGAATTCGTCATACCTGCTGGGACGCTAAGACAGCGGTGGAATAAAACTCTGCTTCTTTCTTCCATCCAGCATGTTAGGAACCAGGAGTCAGGCACTGGGTATGTGGGGAGGACTCTTAAAAATGAAATTCGTCTTCAGAGGGTCCAGCTGGTGTCAACATTTTGTGTCTCCCAGTTTGGGGTGCAGAGTTGTGTGATGTTGCACGTCTGCTCTGCCTTGCTGCTCCTTTCTTAGAAAATCCATGCACGGGCATCCAGCCAAGGCTGAGAAGGAAAGGCAGGTCCTCGTTGGTGTTCAGAGCACGCCGGCGGGAGGCCAGGTTGATTTTGACTGATGAACTGTTTTGGAGAAACGCTGTACTCTAAATTGCTTCCCAGCTAATTTTTGTAAAGTGCCCTGGAAGGTTAATATTTCCTAGATGCTTGGTCAACTGCTGGATGGCCGGTACTCAGCAAGTGAGCTGTACTCATCAAAACAAAGCCTCACAATTCCATGCGCCTTGCAGATTCTCATCAGGCTTTTGAGGGGAATAAACTGTAACTCTCCCCACATTCACTTTCCCGTTTTGGAAAAAAAAAAAAAGAATGAAGGAAACCAGCTTCTGTCACAGTGATTCATTAGAGGCAGCTGCCCATATCCCAGGTCATCTCAAGTTCATTAAGTTCCAATTCCCCCAAATGCCAAGTTCCAATGACATTGTAATCTAAGAAGTCAAGGAAATAATTTATCCCAACAGTTTATACACCTGTAAATGCCTTGCTAGGCTTCTGATGTATAGAGTTGTGTTGGGCTCATTACTGTATTTGACAAGTTTATACATTAACTTTGGGCAATAGGAACTTTATACAATAGAGAAAATACCCATTGGCCGTAAATTGGATGGCCAAAAATTTAACTTCTATTAGTTTGCACAATATCAAGGTTTGAAACCATTGCTTTGAAGAATGCTTTAATCTTTTTTTTTATATTCAGGATCTACTTTGAAGAACATAATTTCAAATTCCACTCTCTATCTTGTATGCCTCCTAAAATTATTTTTTGATGGGTAAGTATCATGCATCCTTATGTAACTAATGATATTGGGAAGAAAGCATAGTAAAATACTAACATTTGATTTACTATATGCATAGTTATTAAACAGCATGAAAGTTAAGAATGGTAATTTGAAAAAAATTGTAATAATTAACACATAGGTATTTTAATAAATATCATAAAATGCATGTAGCAGTTTGATATAATTATGATTTCTGAAAATAGATATTGGATTATGTTGGTAATCTGGTCTGTACCTGGGCATGATTAAGTTATGATTAGGGCTTTGATTGGGCCACATCAGTAGGGCATTGAGTTCCCACCCCTTGGTGGGTGGGGACTTATAGTTAAAAGGCAAGGCAAAGGGCAGAGTTGAAGGGTTTTTGATGTTGGAGTTTGATGCTGAAGCCTTAAGCTGGAGCCCCAGGAAGTTAGCTCACAGAGGAAAGAGAAGCCAGCCCCAGGAACACAGGAACCCAGGAAGCTTGAACCCTTACAGACTTCAGCAGCCATCTTGCTCCAAAGAGACTTTGGTGAGGGAAGTAACTTATGCTTTACGGCCTGGTAGCTGTAAGCTCCTACCCCAAATAAATACCCTTTATAAAAACCAACCGATTTCTGGTGTTTTGCATCAGCACCCCTTTGGCTGACTAATACAATGCATAATACAGTTTGTTTGGGATAAATATCAACTTTGAAGGAGAGCTTTTGGATGAATTTGCATTTACCTTAGAACTCTTTGATATCACCTAATAAGAATTTTTTATACTGAAGCTGTTTTTGGGAGGTTGTCCTATAGAATAAGCTTGTGCAGAGAATTATTTTTTCCACATTGGACACTGACTAAATGGGATTATGATGGAGACTTTTTACAAATATTGGCTTCTTTTCTGAAGGAGAAGGATTTATGCTAGGGACTCTGGGAAATAAAGGTACAAATGGCCCCTGTAATGGGACAGTTGATACTCTAAGAGAAGAATGCATTGTTCACAAAAACAAAGAATAAACTAATATTTAGTAGTCAGAAGTTGTGATTTGAACACAAACGGCACACCCGCTGCTTCTGTCATCTCTCTTTTGGGGTTTTCCTTTCTTCCCTTTGTCTCTGTTTCTGCCACAGCCCATTTCACCTTACTCAGCCCACGGCAGCTCTTTCTGACAAGGCCCCCCAGCGACCTCGCAGGGACCCTCTCTCGACCTTAGGCAGAGCCCGCAGCCCCCTTTCCACAGACCAGCCTGCGGTGGGCCCCGTGTTCCAGGCATTGTCCTGGGTGCGGGGCGGGGCCTGAACGAAAGTGATCCTGACCTCAAGGTGCTCACAGACCAGTGAGGGTCCAGGCAAGAAGTCAGTAAATCCTGCTTCCAGAGCTGCCTCTGGGTGGAGGCACGCGTTTGGAAAACAAGGCAGGATAGGGAATCAGAGGCGGAGGGAAGGAGAGTTAGAGCTTCGTATTTTTTTATAGACTTTAGTTTTTCAGCACTTTTAGGTTTACAGGAAAACTGCACAGAAGAGTACAGGGTACCTATATAACAGCCCCATGCCCCATCCAAAGTTTCCCCTATTATTAACACATTCATCGATGTGGCCCATTTGTCCCAATCGATGAGCCGACATTGATACATTGTTGGTGTCTAAAGTCCGCGGCCTCGCTGGGGGCTCGCTCTGGGTTGTAGCCTGTGGGTTTTGACAGCTCCACCGCATCTTCCCCCCGCACGGAATCGTCTCTCTGCCCTAAACGTGCCGCCGCTCACCCACTGGCAGGCGGGACGGAGAGGGACCAGGGAGAAAGCTCTGCGTCGTCCTCGGCCCGGCCCTGGGGTGGCGGGGAGGGCGGCGCTGTGGGTGCGCCGTGGTGGCCGAGCCGGGAGGACGGCTGGTGGGTCACCGTGGGAGGAGAGGACCCTCCTCAGGCCGGCCTCTCCGACTCCCTCCTGCCCCTTCTGTGCAGCTGGGCGGTGGCGGGGCAGGGTCCCCCGGCTCCCTGCAGCCTCTGCACAGCGGTCCCTGGGGACCCCCGAGCCCACGTTCCTTCAAGCCGGAGCAGAGCCGCAGGGACAGCTTCACGCAGACCCTGAGAGCCTCCGGGGGGCCGAGGCTCCTGCCCTGCGAGGTTTTCCTTGCTCCTTTCTGGGGCTTCCAATTCTCTCCCTAGCACATTTGTTCAGCTGCAGGCGAATAGTGAGAGTTCTTAGTACTCTCTTGCCTCATCCTCTTTTACCTGTGCCCTGTTAAGTGCGGGCAGGGAGATTAGAATCTTCTGGGATTTGTTCTTGTTTGTGTTCACTTAACCCACCACTTCTTGAAATCTCTTAGTTTTAGGGTATACCTGCTTCTTCGGTGGCTGATTGCTGGTGATTTTGAAAGTATTTACTTTTTATCAGTTTCGTTAGTTATAGGGAAAGGGAACCTGTGGTCCAAATTAACTGTGCTATCTTTACCTGGAAGTTCTGTGCGAAGAGTTTAAGTAGAGTTTTTAAGAAAATACACGCACTGCGTGTCGTTGACAAGACCCGCGAAGGCCTGTGATTTCACCCTCTTGGCGCACTGACAGCGTAACCTAGCGCCGTTGCCCGGTTGCTGTGGAAGGCGCGAGACCCTGGGTCAGAGCTGAAGGAGGGTTTGTTACTCACAGCAGAAGCAGGAGGCGAGCAACAGCTCAGCCCCGATTCCCACACAGCGACGTGAGAGGGTGAGAAACACCTGCCCCCACAGGGGGTTTTGTTACAGGAGAGAAATCCCGAGCTTCAGACCCTGCACCCTGCGTAACGGGCAGCAGATGCCCGCCCTCGTTCCAGGGCGGGCGGTACCGGGACGGTGCTCTCTGGTGAGCGTGCCTCCCCTCGGCTCCCCAGGGGAAAAGCATCCCCATCTTCCAGGCTATTTTCTGTACAAACATCCTTGAAAACAGAGTTCTGGAACGAAGGACAGCCAGCGCTTCACGTACAAGATGTGCAAAAATGACGGGGGCCCTTGGAGAATTGCCCGTCAACAATCCGAGGGCATATTTTCTCATGAAAAACACTTAGAGTGATGTTATATTTGTCAGAAGACACAATGATTTGCATAAAACGGCACTACATTTAACTGCTGATCAAAAGCCTCTGAGTACAATAATCACTCAGTGCTGTGCATTTCATATGTTTGTAGGCATGGTCTTGTGTGGTAGGTAAAGTAGGAGCTTTGGGGACAGACAAAATTGAGTTTCACTGCTAACTGGACTGTTTCTTCCTCTATGGGCAAATTAAAAAAAGAAAAAAAAGCTTCAAAAAGTTAGGTGGTTCCCCAGAAAATTAAATGTAGAAGTACCATATGCCTGGCAATCCTGCTACTAGGGACATACCCCAGAGAACTGAAAGCAGGGACTCAAGCAGGTATTTGAACACCATTGTTTGTAATAGCATTATTCACAGTTGCCAAAAGCCGAAGTAACCAAGTGTCCACCAACCAATGAATGAGTCAATAAAATGTGATATGTAGGGAAGCGGACTTGGCCCAGTGGTTAGGGCATCCATCTACCACATGGGAGGTCTGCGGTTCAAACCCCAGGCCTCCTTGACCTGTGTGGAGCTGGCCCACCTGCAGTGCTGATGCGCGCAAGGAGTGCCCTGCCACGCAGGGGTGTCCCTTGTGTAGGGGAGCCCCACGCGCAAGGAGTGCACCCCATAAGGAGAGCCACCCAGCGTGAAAGAAAGAAAGTGCAGCCTGCCCAGGAATGGTGCCGCACACACGGAGAGCTGACACAGCAAGATGACGCAACAAAAAGAGACACAGATTCCCGTGCCACTGACAACAACAGAAGCGGACAAATAAGAACATGCAGCAAATGGACACAGAGAACAGACAACTGCGGGGGTGGGGGGGGGAAGGGGAAATAAATAAAATAAAATAAATCTTAAAAAAAAATGTGATATGTACACACATTGGAATATTATTCATCAGTAAAAAGGAGTGAAGTCCTGGTACATAAGATAACATGGATGAACCTAGAAGACCTCCATGTGGAGTGAAATACGCCACACACAATTTTTGTGTGATCTCACTGATTTGAACCAATTAGAATAGGCAAATTCCCAGAGCCAGGGACTAGAAGACAGGTTCTTAAGGGATGGGATGGGAATAGGGAATGAGCAGTTGAGGCTTAAAATGTACAGGGCTCCTGTTTGGAGCGATGATTTTTGGTCATGCATGGTGGTGATGGTAGCACAACATTGTGAATGCAGTTAACAGCACTGAATTATATATATCTGAATATGATTGAAAGGGGAAATGCTAGATTGTACATATGGTAACAGATTAAAGATTTTTTGAAAATCCATGGAACTGCACTACGCAGTGACCTGTATCTGAAACCATGGACTTCAATTATGGCATAAATTGAAGGTGTGCTGTCCTCAGTGGTAACAGATGTCCCACACCAAGGCAAGGTGTTGGTGGTAGGGTGGTGTATGGGAATCCTATATTTTATGCACGATTGTTCTGGAAACCCACAACTTCTCTAATAAAGAAAAAAATTACAGTTTAAAAATAAAAAATGTTTTATTTCATCCAATTTACTCCTTACAAAACTAGATCAGAACAGGCTAGAGAGATTTAGTAATTTATCCAATGTCATGGTGCTAATAGAGGACAGAGGTTGACACGTCTCCCTGACTCCCAGTGCTGAATCTTAACCTCTGTATTATTATACATATATGGTGGGCCTTCTGTAGTCAATAATGGGTGTTTTACATATCACAGTCAGAATTTATGGAAGAATCTGGGTTGATAGATAACTAAAATATATTCTGAGCTATTTCTTGGAAACAGACCAGGGCATAATTCTGTTAAGGTCAGAGAAAACAAAGTGGAGGACATCTTCAGAAAACAGGCATTTCCCTCCACTCTCACAGTCGTTGTTTTTAAAGAGAAATCTGATGTAAGAAGGAAGTGGCAACTGCCCAGAACGGGGCATTGTCTATGGGCTGCTGAGATTGTTTGGCTAAAACAGCTGATAAGCCTAGACCTTTGATAAATTTCTATATTCATCTGATTCAAATCTGCTGAAAAGATGGGAAAGGAGAGGACAATATTTATTTCATTTTGCTAGTCAGAGGGCAGAGATTTTCTTGTGCTTTTGGCCTGGGGTGGGGGTCGGGAAGGAGTCCTGGCCAGGTAGTTTGCTGAAATCACAAAAAAGACTCACAGCTAACTTTTTCTGCATTGCGTGCTTCACTTTATCAGGTGTGTTCGACCTTTTCTACGTGGTCTCTATTCCTTACTATTAGTGTTTTGTGTATTTATGGGCATTAACTAGAAGCAAGCACGGTAAGAAATCACAGAAGGTCCCTTCTCAGTCAATTTATCCTAGAAATGGAAACACGAAGTGATATTTCAGGGGGATGGCAGGTGGATATTTCTATTTTAAATTTATTTCCAATGAGAGGTCGGTAGATTCTTAAGCTGTGCACAGCCAGAGCTTATTCTAGGCAATATTTATTTTACTAACTTTTGAAATTGTAGTTCGGCCAGCCATTGCTTGGCTATTCCTGGAGTTTCTAAGCTTTCTGGTTTCCCTGCTTAAGGGTGCAATTGATAGCTTTAGCCAGTGTTTGGACGGCATTCTGCTGTCAATAATTAATAAATGCTATCACTGAGGGCTTAGGGAAGGAGTGTCAATCCTAGAATAGGTGTTTAAATCTGCAACGTGCCTTTGGCTTCTTCTGTCCTGATTACGCTGGGGCTGTGTTTTGAGCCTGCCCTACAAAGCAAATGCTTTCAAACACAGGCGGCTGGCAAAAGGGCAGGCCGTGGGCAAAGCGTCCAAGCAGGGGCTGGGGCTTGCCTTTTAATCCCAATGCCTCACCCCGTGACATCCTTAGTTTGGGGCAGGTCCCTTGTCACCTCGGTGATCATCTCATTTACAGTGAGAGTGCACGTGTGCATGTCGTCTCACTATTGTAAGTTTTATTTCTTTTAACTGCTGTGTGATGTTTAAGATTTGGTAAAGGTGTTTTGTAGAACCCTGTGCTCTCATTTCCGCTGCCGTGTGAAACATCACCCCATAACACAGCGACTTGAACAGCAGCAATCCTTTTCCTCCGTGAACCTGCAGTTTGGGCAGAGCTGGGCAGGCCGGCTCGCCTGTGCTACACGTGCTCTTGGCTGGGGCTGCTGCCCCGGGCGAGGGGCCCGGGTTTCAAGATGGCGCAACCGCAGGGGCAGCGAGTTGGTGCTGACCACTGGCTGGGGGCTCAGCCAGGGCTGGGGCTGGGGGCTGGTTCCTTCCCACCTGGACCATGGGCTGTCTGCTCCCCTCCAACCAGGTGGCAGGGTTCCAAGGGCAGGTGTAGCAGTTTGATATTGTTGATGAATTCCAAAAAGAAATATTGGATTATGTTTGTAAACTGATCTTTTCCTCTGGGCATATGAGCTCATATTGGATTCAAGGTTTACTAGATTAAGTAATCAAGTCAGTAGAGTGTTGAGTCCCCACCCTTTGGTGGGTGGGGACTCACAGATAAAAGGCACGGCAAAGGACAGAGTTGGGGGTTTTTATTGTTGGAGTTTGATGCTGAAGCTGGAACTGCAGGGAGAGAGACAGAGCCGTTAGCCTGATAGTCTACAGCTGGCCTTGTGGAGAGAGGCAAAGCCTAGAGAGCCTCATAGTCTATAGCTGACCTTGTGGAGAAAACAGAGGAGCTGAGCCCAGAGGAGCCCAGGAAGCCTGAGCCCTGCAGACGTCGGCAGCCATCTTGCTGCAACATGAGGCAACAGACTTTGGGGAGGGAAGTAACTTATGCTTTATGGCCTGTATCTGTAAGCTTCTACCCCAAATAAATAGCCTTTATAGAAACCAACCCATTTCTGGAATTCTGCATCAGCACCTGTTTGGCTGACTAATACAGCAGGTATCCCCAGAGACAGGAGGGAAAACTGCCAGTTTCCTGAGGCTCAGGGACAGGCCCAGCACTACTTTTGCTATATTCTATTTTTAAAAATTTCCCAGAGCCTGGATTTAAGGAGAGGGGTCGTGGATACCACCTCTCAATAGGGGAAGGGTCAAAAATTTGGAGGCCACATTTTAAAACCACCTATATAAGGCTCTTGAGCAACTGGTGATATATGTCATTTATCACTGAAAATAGCATGCCCAATATTGGATTAACTCATTTTCTTCCCTGAAATACAGAAGATTTCCCTCAATATTCCACATCTTTGCTCAATGCCATAGTTTATTTTTCATATTTATGTAAAAGTTTCTAATGCAGCAATTGGATAGAGAACTAGAAAACTGCAGCAATTCCCCTTTCTTTGTTGTGACCTACTTCTGAAAGAATTTAAGGCACTCATAAAAATAAGGATGATACAACTGGATTAAGAAAAATAAAACATTTTCCTGAGGGATTCCCAATCTATGTGGCACTGATGTGTCATCCGAAGGAGTGTGTAAAGCCGGTCCGTGGGCAGTGTCTGATAAACTGATATAAATAACCGACAGTGAGCTCTTCAGCAGGAAGGCACCCCATGTGACGGGCAGAGCAGGCCTTGCCAACATCGGCTCCGGGTGGGCACGGCTGCCCAGCGTGAGGGAGGGGGGGACCCGTGGACAGATGGACACTGTCCTTTAAATGTCCACTGGAGCACAATCCCAGAGGCATTAGCACAGAGCCAGCTTTTGGAGCAGTTAAGATGCATAAACCTGGGATAAAATAAGATGGGTGAACTTTTCTCTGGGGGAGGGGCAGATATGAGTCAAAAAGAGAGAGGTTCAGTGAACATCAGGTACTGAAAATAAGAGCAGGCCAGCTCTTGAGGACCTGGCAAAAATGTGACGTATATTAAATTACCAACTAAAAATGACAACCTGTACTGCCTTAGAATATAGAAAGCTCTGTTTTGATGTCTACATTTAAAATACATTTTCTTGTTGATGGTAATGCTATAATAACTGTCGGAGGCTGAGGTTTGGGATATGGCTATCAAATTGAAAAATCATTTTTTTACTTTTTATTTGGAAATAATTTTAAGTTTAGAGAAAAGTTGCAACAAAATATACAACGTTCCCAGATAGTCTTAATTCAGCCACCTCCATTTTAACAACTTACGTAACCATAGAATAATGGTCAAAACTAACAAATTAACCTAGGTACAATACTATTAATTAATGTACAGACATTACTAGGATTTCATCCATTTTCCACTGGTGCACTTTTTCTATTCCAAAGTCGAATCCCGGATCACACATGGATTAATTGCCGTGTCTCCTTTGTCCCTTGCAGCCTGTGGCAGCTCCTCCGCCTTCCTTGTCTCTCATTGCTTTGATGCTTCAGAGAGAACCGGTTCATCAGGGAGTAGCCCGTCCCTCCTGCTGGGTTTTGCTGATGATTCCTCACGCTGAGATTGAGGTTGCGCGCCACGGGATGGAGCCCAGCCACACACCCTTCCCTGCACACCATATCGGGGTGCATGGCATGCGTCTAACCTCCATCTCTTGGGCCAACTATTGGTTACCAGGATTTCCCACTGGGAAGTTACTCATCTTTCTTTTGCAATTGTTAAGTATTTGGGGAGATATTTTGAATCTGTCTAATAGCCTGTTCTTGCTTAAACTTCTATCTACTTTTACATCCAGTGGTAGATTTTGCTGGTGACAATTATGACCGTGGTGCTCTAATGGTGAGTTTCCGTATCCCTTGTTCTTTGAACATTGGTTAATCAGAACTTTGTAAGAAAGAGCCATCCTTCTCCTCCGTTTATTTAAATACCCCACCATTTAGTGGTACCATTAAGGACACAAGGATATCCATTTCATTCTTTGGATTACCATCCAATACTTGAATTATTTCTTTTTGCAGCTCAAATTGTTCTAGTGTTGGCTTTTGCGAGCTCCTTCCTGTTATCTCTTGTGTACTTTTCACATGCTTCCATCATTTCCTTTTTTAGCATTTTTTTCTAACACCACAAGATGCTCCTTCTCTTATCTTGTATGTTCCCAATTCCAGCCTTGAGGTCCAAGGAATCCTTGCTCCTTTAATTGGAGAATAATATTTACAAGCTAAGATTTTGGTATGATGCTCATTTTTCTGGGGTGTCTTTGCTTCTAATCCCGCTCAGTGGATAGAGCTAGGAAACATATATATATATGTAAAGTAACCCAGTTATGCATACTTTGCATTTATTTCTGTCTATAGTCTATCATCTATCTATCTATTTACCTACCTACCTATCAGTCAATATCTATCAATCATCTATCTATCCATCTATCTAAACTATAATTGAACACAGTTCATTGGATTCACCCAGGACAACTAACAAGGAGATGATGATGGACAATGACCACCCCAAGGAACAGAGAGTGTCTGCAATTGCAAGCAAGGTAGTTCCATCCACCTGCCCCATGGGATCTAAGCCCCCTCTCAATCTGAAACAGTGGAGATTACCATCCCCAAACCCTCAAGATTGGGGAAAGAGCAATGGACTAAAGTAGACTTATTATTATTCTACAATAGACTTATTATTATTCTAGCATTGGAAGAGCTTTCATCATTGATATAAAGGCAGTGGCCACCAGACATTTTGAGGGGAGGGAGAGGGAAGAAGAAGTGCATTTTCTGAACATTGGAATTGCCCTGCGTGACATTGCTGTGAAGGATACAGGCCATTATACATTTTGCCATAAATTATAAATTTGTGTGGGACAGAAGGTGAACTATAATGCAGACTATAGCCCACAGTTAGTAGCAATACTTCAATATGTGTTCATCATTTGTCCCAAATGTACCACACAGTGGCAGTTTGATATTATTGATGAATTCCAAAATGAAATACTGATATGTTTGTAAACTGGTCTGTTCCTCTGGGCATGGTACCCTTTGATTGTATTAAATCACTTTTACTCGATTAAATTAAGATTAGGGCTTTGATTGTGTCATAATAGGACATTGAGTCCCTGTCCCCTTGGTGGTCAGAGACTCACATAGGAAACAACACAGCAGAGGAGAGAGCTTACTGTTTTGATGCTGGAACCCTGGGGAGACAGCCAAGCTATTCACCTGATAGCTTACAGCTGGCCTTGTGGAGAGAGTGGAGCACCTAAATTCAGAAAGAGACAAGCCTTAGGCCAGCCTATAGCTGAGATCGGAAGAAACTGGGACCATGGAGCCTTAAGGAAGAGGAAGACTGAAAGTGTGGTAAGGGTAGGGGGGTGGGGCATAGGGGAATCCCCTATATTTTTGATGTAACATTTATGTAATCTAAAGCTTCTTTAAAAATAAGAAAAATTAAAACAACAAGAGCAAAACAACAAAAAAAACACCATGTGATACTTTCAACTCCAATCCAGCACAACAGGTTTCATTCATAGGAAATTGATTTTTAATGTTGTTGGATTATGGTTGAAAAATAGAGTCTGTTTGATATTTATCGTCAGCTTCCTCTACATATATACATATCTTTACTAATACATTATTCAGTTTTAGATGTTGTACAGTCATGAGGCCATATGGAGTAAATACTTCCCTCAAGAAAATCTTGCCACATGTTGGAGTTAGATGGCTGCTGATGTCTGCCAGGTTTCAGCCTTCCTCTTCCTCCTAAGGCTCCA
The DNA here is from genome assembly GCF_030445035.2 of Dasypus novemcinctus. Lineage (NCBI taxonomy): Eukaryota > Metazoa > Chordata > Mammalia > Cingulata > Dasypodidae > Dasypus > Dasypus novemcinctus. The sequence continues at coordinate 165,398,365 of NC_080677.1, read as the reverse complement.
TGGTCCCAGCTTCTTCCAATATCAGCTGTAAGCTGGGATAAGTCTCATCTCTCTCCTGGGGCTCATTTCTCTCTGGGCTCAGCTGCTCTGCTCTCTCCACAAGGTCAGCTGTGGACTATAAGGCTTGCTGTCTTCCCAGGTCCTCTGCCGTGTCTATGGAGCTGTCTCTATTTCTCTGTGTTTTCTCCTTTGTGTTTACTTCCTGGGATTCCAGCTCAAAACTCTCTAACTCCTCTGCCATGTAGTTTTCTCTGTGAGTCCCTACCCACTAAGAGGGTAGGGACTCCGTGTCCCATTGACATGGCCCAATCAAAGCCTTAATCGTAATTTAATCAAGTAAGAGTGAAACCTATGAATCCAATACAACATAATATGCCAGGGGAACAGACCAGTTTACAAACATAATCAATATCTATTTTTGGAATTCATAAACAATATCAAACTGCTACAGACGTTGATGAACTGCAAAGGAATGGTACTCTACTCTGAATTTTTCAGTGATTTGCTTTGTTATTCATAACTATGTTGGGGATTTATCCTTGCTGTTGTTTGGAGAAGGAATGCATTCGTTTTCACACTAGAAGTTCACTGTTTGAGTATAGTTCAATTTTTATTTATTCATTTTCTTTTGCAAATTTTTACTCTTTGCAGTAATATGTATATACATTTTCTGGTGTAAATGTACAAAGGGTATCTCCAAATTATTAATGCAGAAATAGAATCATATTATAGAAGTGGCATGACAAAACAATGACATGTTTTTCAAAACTGCCTTACAAATTTGCCTCCCACCAATGGATTTAATGTATTTGTCAACACTTGGTAAAGTCAGGCTTTAAAATTTCTGCCAAGTTGTATGTTGAGCTGCCAGGGATGAGGGTGTCAACGAGGACGACAAGCTGAATGGAGAGGAAGATCGAGCCTTATTCACTGACTGCAGCTGTGTAGGCAGGAGCGGAAGAGAAAGCCTTCTCCGAGAGCGAAGAGAAAGCCTTCTCCGAGAGCTCTGTTTCTCCTTATGGAAGTGGGGGGCGTGGTCAGATGGGTGCACGTGGGGGAAGACCTCACCGCCAAGGGGCCCTGAACAAAAGACTCTGTCTTTCTTTGGATGTGGGAGGCCAGGAGGAGCGAGAAGGGAAGAACTAGGAATGGAGAAAAGTGCCTCCATCGAGCCCCTCTTAGGAAGTTGTGGCAGTTTGAGTCTTCTGTGGATCCCAGGAAATCCTGTTCTGAAAGCTAATCCATTTCTGTGTGCGTTAACCTATTGTAAATGAGAATTTTTGGTTAAGTTATTTCAGTTCTGAGCCTTTGATTAGGTTTAGTGGCCCAGGGTGGATCTCAGTCCTTTATAATGGAGAAATAAAAGCCACAGGTACAGAAAAAAGCTGCAGAGATGGCCCAGGAGCTGAAATCAGCAAGACACAGATGCCCAGAGGCTGAGAGAAAGACGCAGATGGAGCTAAGCCAGCGTGGCCCAGAGGAGGAGGCAGGGACCGGCAGAGCCACGATCTTGCCCTGCCATGTGGCAGCCAACCTTCGGGGAGAGCGTCACCTGATGCCTTGATTTGGACATTTTCATGGCCTCGGATCTGTAAGCTTGTAAGTTAATAACTCTCCACTGTAAATCCAGCCCTTTTCTGGTATATTGCACGGACAGCCTTAAGCCAACCACACCTGGAGGTCTCAGTGGAGGCACCCAAAAGTGTGTGAGCCAAGGCCCCCCGTTTGGCAGCCTGGGATTGGAGGCCCCTGGGCTGGAACAAGGTGTGCAAGAGCACATGGCTGTCCCTGGGGCTCGAGTCCTTGACTGCAACTCCCTGCGGAGGCTGCGGAGCACCTGTGCGCCTAGTGTGGGAGGTCACCCACTTTCTCGGTGAGGACTCCTGGAAGAGCCTGGCAGCTGCCCAGGGTCAGGCTGGGACATCAGAGGGCTCTGCCCTGCGGTTGGCTCCTCCCTGTGGTCTGGAAAATGTTCTCTTAGTTTCAATTTTCATATCCCTGATTAAAAATGACGTATTTTCTCTTATTTATTGGCATTTATATTACTTCTCTTTGTGCCCCTTTTTAAAAAAACTTGTTTTTTTTTCTTTTGATTTGTAAGAATCATCTATGTATTCTGGTTTATTTATGAATTGCGAAATTATCTTCTAGGTTTGACATTTGATTTTACATTTTTAAAACACATGTCTTGAAGTCAAATTTAATGGGCCATTTGATTAATTTTTCAATGAATCATGATCTTATGTCTTATTTAATACAGTATTCCTTACTACAGGATCCTGAAGATATTTGGCCTATATTTTCTTTTATATTAAAAAATATTTTTCTTTTCACATTTAAGTCTTTAATCTCCTAGAATTGATTATTCTGTACAGCGAGGGGTAGGGTTCCCACTTCTTTTTTTTGTTTAACCATTTATTCCAGCATCACTTTTTTATCAATCCATTTTGCTATCTTTCCATTTAAAGCACCACTTGATTCCCCACTAATCTGCAGTGCCTTCTCCATCATACATTATGCTTCAATATATGTGTTTGTCTCTTCTAGAGGCTTCCAACTGGTAAGTCACATGCTCATTGGTGCCAAGGAAAAATTGGAAATATTTGTGCTCCTTTCTTTGGTTTCTGCTGAGGATTGAATCATGTGCCCACAAAAGCCATGTTCATGTCCTAGCCCCCAGTCCTGTGGGTGTGAACCCATTTATAAATAGGACTTTTGAAAATGTTCTGAGTTAAGGTGCGGCCAAGACTGAAGGAGGGCAAGTGTTAATCCAATAGGGCTGACATCCTTATAAGCAAAGGAAATTGGACACACAAGAGAGAATCCATGGAGAGAAGCCAGAAACTGGAAGTCAGTGGAACAAGAAGGGAAAGGAGACTCCGCCATATGCATTGCCAAGTGATGGAAAAACCAATGATAGAGGATCACGGAAAGCCGGTTCCTGAACACACAGTGTTCAGGGAGAAAGCATCACTTTGCTGGTGTCTCCATTTTAGATTCTAGCTTCAAAACCATTAGCTAATAAATTCCCATTGTTTAAGTCAGCCCATTGTGTGGTATTAGTCTTAGCAGCTGGGAAATAAGTTTCTATTTCATTTATTTCTGCTATTTGCTCCCTTCTTTCTCAATATTCCTTTGGTTTATTTTTATATTTTGTCTTTTCTGACTTTACAGATGATCTTTGCTTTATCTTTAGCTTTCTGCCATGTTTCCATGATGTGTCTAGGGTGTGGATTTCTATTTTTCTCTAAATCCTTCTGAGCATTTTTTGTTTAATCATTTCTAGAAACTTCTTAGACATTATTCTTTAGATATTATCTGTAACCAAATCTCTTTATTCTTTCTATCTCAAACAGTGATTAGATAAATATTGAAACTTCTCATTGTATTCACCAAGCCTCTTAAATTCTTCTTTTTCTTTTTGCTGCATCTGGGTAATTTCTTCAGAATTATCTTCTAGTTTATTAATTCTCCCTTCGGTTTTGTTTCATGGGCTATCTGACCCATCCCCTGAGTTTTGAAATTCAATGATTACATTTTTTAATTTTAGAAGTTTTACTTGGTTCTTTGACAAATATGCCTGCTCCTTTTTAATATTGTCTTGGACCTTGGCCATGATTTGATTATTTATTCTTTAAGCATGTGATATTTGATTATTTCACATTCTGGGTATTCTAATATTAGAATCCTTGGGGATCCAAAGCTGTTATTTTTTGTTGTTTCTACTGCCTTTTCCTCAAGATGGCTTGTTTTCTCATGTATCTGATGATTTTTTATAACTAGTATCTGACTGTCTTTCTGCGCAACACGATTTGTGTTGCCATCCCAGGATCTCTTTAATTTCATATCTTGGCCTGAACTTGCCCAAATCATACCTGTAATATGATATCAAACTGCATTCCTATGTGTGGTAAATCTACATTAACATTTTCATGGCAGGCTTTTCTGGGGCAGACAGGTGCTTATAGCTCCGTTTGCCACAGAATTGAGTTGCCCAACCGACCCTCCAACGCTGTATAGTTGTCTCTGTGACAGTCAGTCTTCTCTATCCTGATGGGGACCAGAGTTGTGTCCTCAGCAGTCAGTGTGGAGCTACGTCTGTCCCCAAAGCACCAGGCATCGTCCCTCCAGAGAGTATTTCCATTTTCATATTTTCTTTGTACTCTGTGTGGCAGTTTGATACTATTTATGAATTCCAAAAAAGATTTGATTGTATTTGTAAACTGGTCTGTTTCTCTGGGCGTGATACCCTTTGGCTGTATTAGATTCAGCTGAGATAACTTTGATTAAATTATGTTAAGATGAGGGCTTTGATTTGACCATGTCATTAGGGTATGCAGGGTTGAGTCCCCACGCGCTTGGTGGACTGATAAAACAGACTGTCACAGAGAGTTAGACCAGAGAAAAAGAGAGAAAAAGATAAGGCAGAGGAGAGAACTTGGTTTGAACACTGGAGCCCTGGGGAGAGAAGAGACATTTGCCTCATAGTTTATAGCTGACCTTGTGAAGAGAACAGAGCAGCTGAGAAGCCAGAAATAAATGAGTCCCAGGAAGAGAGATGTGCCCTGTGCCAGCCTGAAGCTGAGATTGGAAGAAGTTGGACCCATGGAGCCTTAAGAGGGAAGAGGAAGGCTGAACACTCACAGACGTCACCTGCTATTTTGTTCCAATATGTGGCAACAGACTTTGGGTGACGAAGAACCTCTTATAGTGCTTGAGTTGGACTCTTTAAGGCCTTGTAACTGTAAGCTCCTACCCCAAATAAATACCCTTCATTGCGGCGGCTTGCTCGGTCGGTAGAGGTGGGGTCTGGCTGCGGACGAGGGGTCGGTCCAGCTCTGGATGAGGGGTCGGTCCGGCAGCAGACGAGGGATCGGTCTCACAAGGGGTTGCGCGGTTTGGCTGACGGGGTCGCCCGGCGAAGCCGGCGACGAAGGGGTCGCCCGGCGAAGCAGGCGACGAAGGGGTCGCCCGGAGAAGCAGGCGACGAAGGGGTCGCCCGGAGAAGCAGGCGACGAACTGGGGACAAGGGAGGCCAGGCCCTTGTCGGGGGCTCTCAGGACTGGAGGGCGCACGGCAGAAGAACTACCGCGGAGACAAGGTAAACACGCAAGTCCACTTTACTGAGGGAGAGGCAACAGTTTTATAGGGGCTGGGGAAGGCTGATTGGTCGAAGCCATGCCCTGTTCTGATTGGTTGCCGGCGAAAGGTCAGTGGGCGGTACTGGGCGGGGGAGGGGTGGTGGTTAGGGATTGGCTGTCGCTGTTGCTGGGGGAAGGGGCAGGGTTTAGGGATTGGTGGCTGCTGTTGCTGGGGTGGAGGGCAGACTTGAGTTTCCCGCCCACGCCTGGCTGTTGCTGCTGTCGGGGGAAGGGAAAAGGGCGGGCTGGATTTTTCCGCCCACACCTGGCTGTTGCTGCTGTCGGGGGAGGGGAAAAGGGCAGACTGGATTTTTCCGCCTACGCCTGGCTGTTGCTGCTGTCGGGGGAGGGGAAAAGGGCAGACTGGAATCTTCCGCCCTGGGCCTGCGCAGGGAGAAAGAAGAAGAAGGGTGCTGCCCCACAAGGCATTGTGTGGCGCTATCCGGGAGGAGGGGCGGCCGCGGAAGCATGGCTGCCGAGAAGGGGAGACCCGAGGGCACTCTGCGCCCATGCCGAGCTTCCTTCAGGGGTGGCGGTGAGTCCGACCAGCCACCCTATTATGGGGGCAGCGGCTTGGCCTGCCGCGGCCGCTCCCCTGCCAGGCCAGCAAACCACACTTCAGCCTGAGGGGTGACCGCATTTCCCCCTTCTTTTCAAATAAGCACCAGGATGGCAGCAGCAACAAGTAGCTGAGGCCCAAGAGGCAGTAAGCAATGAGGGAAGCGGGGCTGAAGAGGGAGGTGAGTATGACGGGGATACAAATGTACAATTTGGGGGGCGGTATCTTGCCGTTGCAAGCAAGGGTGGCCAATGTCCAATTCCCGTTGACCTCGGTGGCGATAAGGTCTATCTGTTGTTAAAAGTCCAGGATGATAGCGCATTACAGGTGGTTGATCTCTTCTTGGTGGCGAAGAGCGGCAGAGGCAGACTGTGTGATGGTCTGGAGGATCGCAGTGGTGAGGACAAGTTGCGTCAGGGCACCAGCGACGGTGGTGGCGGCAGCATCGGGAGTGGTGGAGACGTAGGCGAGGACAATAAGAAGGCCAAAGTCTTCACGGGCGCGAGAGAGGCCGATGTTAATGGGGCGGGCCGACATGGGGCGGCCCAATCTGCAACGCAATAGGGGTTCAAGCGAAAAAAGGAGGGGGGCGGGGGACGAGAAAGGACGCTTTGGATGGCTGAGAAGAGGAGTGAGGTCAAGACAGGAGGAAGCTCCGCAGAAGTATGGGGAGGCAAGAGCAGAAGTGTTATTGGATGCTAGAAAGCAGGCCGCGGGCCGGGGAAAGCAGGTTGCGGGCCGTTTCGCGGGGCTGGAGCTGCTTGAGAGCGATGGCGGCATGGGGGGCCGTGGTTACAATCTTCTGGGGTGGTAGTGGCTAGACAGATGGCGGAAAATATTATCAAGAAAGCAAAGGTTATGAGGAAGAAATAGAGTATTAAAGGCTGTGGGGGAAGTGAGAAGATCATTTAGAGGATAGGGTTGAGAATGGTATGTTTAAGACAGAAGCTTTGTGGTTTGTAGGAGACTGCTTTATAAACGAAGGAGAATGAGGGCAGTAAATATAGTAACGATAGATAGGAAGATGACAGTGAGGAGGAGTCTTTGTTTAAGGTTCCAATCGTCCGGCGCAACAGTGGCTAGGCCGATAGCGAGGGGTGTTGCTAAATAGACAATGGCTGCAAAGACAAAACCATTTTTTGTTTCCTTAAGAATAACTTTTCTTTAAATACTTAGTAGCATGCAATATTAGAAACCGTTTCCTAAAAGCAAGTTGGCAGGGGAGCTTGGTTGCTGTTAATCTTTCCTGTTATAAAATTACCTTTTATTATTATTATCATCAATTTAGTTTTATATATATATATTTAAGAATGACCTTTTGGAATTAGCCATTTAATACCTTAATGTAAACTATTGAAGATAAATTTTATCCTTACAGAACACATTCCCTTACGTAAAGTTATCACAATACCTTTTACACTTGCCGCATGCAAATTAAATTTCAAGAGTTTATGAAAAATTAGCCATCTTACTTTAGGACAAAATACGTCTTTTTGCAAAACTTATTACATTTCCATTAGCATTTTTACAAACTTTTAACCTTTTTAATATTCATATAAGTTTTACATTCTTTATATTATCCTGTGAAGAAAAATAAGTTATTCATTTTAATCTAGGCAAGAACAACTTTTTATGAAGACGTACAGTTAATTTTGTTAATTAAGACTTACAATTTTTTTTAATTGTAGATATCTTATTAACATTTAAACTTATGTATTAATATAATAAACTTAAGTATTAATATAAGCGCTTATTTAATTTTTGGCCATTTGAATAGAGCTCTTTTAAAGATTTCTAGTAATTTATATTTACCATCCGGAGGTATCACAATATACGTTGACATTGAACGAACAGACAGACAAACACAGAACAATTACAACACATTAACAGAAATATATAATTTATTTACAGTTGACTCATAATTCTTACTTTCTTGGTATAGCTGCTTTTAAATCCTTGTTTATATAGCATATTATAGATTATACCCTTTAAGATTTCTTCTGGACTTCATGTTGCCTGTAATAAGCCAGGAGGGAATCTTTTACCTTCCTGCTCCACAGCAAAAGTGACCCTATCTATAAGGCGAGTATAGGTGTCCGGGTCCCAAAGCTGACACGTGGTAAGCCACGGATTAAAGGGGAGAAGAAGGTCCTGATATACTTGAAGCTGTTTGAAAGAGATCTTACACCGGTGAGTGTCTAGGAGACCGGTGAGGGCCCGAACTTGTGGGGCTTGCTTAGCAGATAGGATGTTACCCATTGCTAATGGCCTTTTGGAGCCGATAAGAAAAGGGGCCCTTACCTTGAGAGCGCGGCGATGGGAGCCAAGGTGCGCGGTGAGACGAGGGGTCGGAGCCGGTGGGGCTCCGACGGTGGTCGCGGGCCAAGAGAAGGCCCCGACGAGGGGAGGGCGGGACGACGAGCAGTGGAGCAAGGCAAAGGGGAGCAAGCGCGGAGGGGAGGAGGCAGAGGTGAAGGCAGGAGAGGAGGTGCTCAGGCACGCGCTCCTGAGAGTTTTATTGGTGCCTCTTAATCATAGCGGGTCGGTATAAGCCCCCAACATGGAAGGAGAAAGCCATCCAGCGATTCTCCCAGACCGCCGTGGATCGTATGAGGTCGCCAAGGTTCAGGAGCAGCAATGCAGAGCGAAAAGATAGGGGTGAGAAGAGAGGAGAGCGTAGGGCTATGGTAGGGTTACTTCAGACGTGCAAGCGCGTGCTCCCGAGAAATCCAAGGCTCCTCTTAATCATAGCGGGTCGGTATAAGCCCCCGACATGGAAGGAGAAAGCCATCCAGCGATTCTCCCAGACCGCCGTGGATCGTATGAGGTAGCCAAGGCTCAGGTAGCAGCAATGTTGCATGAGAGAAGTCCCAAGGTGAGAAGAGAGGAGGGGGTAGGGCTGTGGTAGGATTACTTCAGACGTGCAAGCGCACGCTCCCGAGAAATCCAAGGCTCCTCTTAATCATAGCGGGTCGGTATAAGCCCCCGACATGGAAGGAGAAAGCCATCCAGCGATTCTCCCAGACCGCCGTGGATCGTATGAGGTAGCCAAGGCTCAGGTAGCAGCAATGTTGCACGAGAGAAGTCCCAAGGTGAGAAGAGAGGAGGGGGGGGAGCCGCCAGGTTATGGAGTGAGGCTGTGGTGGGGTTGCCTTGCCCCACGTTGGGCGCCAGCTGCGGCGGCTTGCTCGGTCGGTAGAGGTGGGGTCTGGCTGCGGACGAGGGGTCGGTCCAGCTCTGGATGAGGGGTCGGTCCGGCAGCAGACGAGGGATCGGTCTCACAAGGGGTTGCGCGGTTTGGCTGACGGGGTCGCCCGGCGAAGCCGGCGACGAAGGGGTCGCCCGGCGAAGCAGGCGACGAAGGGGTCGCCCGGAGAAGCAGGCGACGAAGGGGTCGCCCGGAGAAGCAGGCGACGAACTGGGGACAAGGGAGGCCAGGCCCTTGTCGGGGGCTCTCAGGACTGGAGGGCGCACGGCAGAAGAACTACCGCGGAGACAAGGTAAACACGCAAGTCCACTTTACTGAGGGAGAGGCAACAGTTTTATAGGGGCTGGGGAAGGCTGATTGGTCGAAGCCATGCCCTGTTCTGATTGGTTGCCGGCGAAAGGTCAGTGGGCGGTACTGGGGGGGGGAGGGGTGGTGGTTAGGGATTGGCTGTCGCTGTTGCTGGGGGAAGGGGCAGGGTTTAGGGATTGGTGGCTGCTGTTGCTGGGGTGGAGGGCAGACTTGAGTTTCCCGCCCACGCCTGGCTGTTGCTGCTGTCGGGGGAAGGGAAAAGGGCGGGCTGGATTTTTCCGCCCACACCTGGCTGTTGCTGCTGTCGGGGGAGGGGAAAAGGGCAGACTGGATTTTTCCGCCTACGCCTGGCTGTTGCTGCTGTCGGGGGAGGGGAAAAGGGCAGACTGGAATCTTCCGCCCTGGGCCTGCGCAGGGAGAAAGAAGAAGAAGGGTGCTGCCCCACAAGGCATTGTGTGGCGCTATCCGGGAGGAGGGGCGGCCGCGGAAGCATGGCTGCCGAGAAGGGGAGACCCGAGGGCACTCTGCGCCCATGCCGAGCTTCCTTCAGGGGTGGCGGTGAGTCCGACCAGCCACCCTATTATGGGGGCAGCGGCTTGGCCTGCCGCGGCCGCTCCCCTGCCAGGCCAGCAAACCACACTTCAGCCTGAGGGGTGACCGCACTTCATAGAAACCAACAGCTTTCTGGCACTTTGCTTCAGTATTCCTTTGGCTGACTAATACAGAATTTGGTACTGAGGAGTGGGGTAGTACTTTTGCAATTCCAAAATGCTAGAATGGTTTTATAAATGGGTAAGGGATATTTATTGGAGGAATTCTGAGATACTTGATAGAAAAGGCCTAGATAGCTTTAAAGAGACTGTTGATGGGAATATGGATGCTAAAGAGATTTTTGATGAAGCCTTAGAAGTAAATGATGAGTGAAGCAGATTTAGCTCAACTGATAGAGCATCCGCCTACCACGTGGGAGATCCAGGGTTCAAACCCAGGGCCTCCTGATCCGTGTGGCAAGCTGGCCCATGTGCAGTGCTGCTGCACACAAGGAGTTCCCTGCATGGGTGTCCCCTGTGTAGGGGAGCCCCACGTGCAAGGAGTGCACCCCATAAGGAGAGCCGCCCAGTGTGAAAAAAGTACAGCCTGCCCAGGAGTGGCGCTGCACACACAGAGAGCTGATGCAGCAAGATGATGCAACAAAAAGAGACACAGATTCCTGGTGCCACTGACAAGAATACAGGCAGACACAGAACACACAGCAAATGGACACAAAGAGCAGACAACTGGGGGGGAAGGGGGAGGAGAGAGAAATAAATAAAAAATAAATCTTTAAAAAAAAGAAGTAAATGATGAAACTATTATTGGTAACTGGAGGAAAGGTGATCCATGTTTTAAAGTCACAGAGAACTTAGCAAGATTGCTTCTAATGTTGTATGGAAGGGAGAATTTCTAAACTATGAGCTTGGATATTTAGCCAAGGAGATTTCAAAACTAAATGTGTAAAATGCAGCCTGGCTTCTCCTTGCAGCTTATAGCAAAATATTAGAGGCATGAGATAAGCTGTCCAAGCCCCCAGACAATCCTGCCCCATGTGAGGAATTAACTAAACTCAGGACTTGTGAGTCAAAATTGAAAATGCAGTTATCTAGGAAAGACTTGTGGAAAATCTTACTGCCTGATGGCTTGGACCCCTGCTTCTTGCATGCTAAACCAACAAGCTTTTGAGAGAGCTATATGAACAAAACTACTGTCAGCCTGGACTAAAAGGGACATGGATGGGAGAGATGGAAGGGAAAATAGCTTAAGAGGAAAACCATGGAAGCTGGTGTCTGGAATTAAAACATCTCCTTGGGCCAAGAGAGGAACCCCACCCAACTATACAGAATCAGTGAGTTTGCTCTGGCAGTTGAAGAGGGTACATGTTCCAGCCCATTGTTCAGGGAGAGTTTTTGCCACCCCAGGCTACAGAGAGGCTGGAGCACATTCCCCGAGAGTTGGGGAGAGTAAGGTCAACATCCCATAAGTCTGATAGGGGTGAGCTTGTCCCCCATATATTAGGGAAGGCCAGGTTGCCAACTCATTGCTCTGAGAGAGTTGGGTCTTTATACCAGAGATTAGGAAGAATGTTGCCTCCATCTCACTGCACTAAGGGGATTGAGACTCTACCCCAGAGACTGGGTGAAGTGTGGCCATGACCCCAATGTACTTGGAGGGTGAGGTCTGGAGCTTGGTTGCCAACCAGATGCTGGATGAGGGTGGAACCAGGAAAATGGCCTTTGGGCAAGCCGGTGTAAAGGGTGGGTCCCCATGAGGTCCCAGGGAGAAGAAAATACCATCTTGAGAATGACTCTCAGACTTTGAAGTCTAATGGATTATGTCCTGCAGGTTTTTGGAAATGTGGGAGACCAGTGACTCATGTTTGCCTCCCAGTTTCTCCTTTTGGTAATGCAAATGTTTATCCTTTGTCTGTTCCTTTGTATATTGGAAGCAGATAAAGTGTTTTGTAAGTTTCAGAGGTCTATAGCTAGACAGGAATTTGCCTTAAGACAAACTGTATTTCTTTAAACAAATTGTGATATGATTTTGTACTTAGCATTGTTCCTGATTTAAGTTTTTTTGATTATTGTAATGTCTTTTTGGAATTCAGAGGGTGGAAAGTGACAGTTTGATATTATTTATGAATTCCAGAAAGAGATATTTGATTATGTTTTTAAACTGGTCTGTTCCTCTGTGCCATACCCTTTGATTGTATTAGATTCACCTGAGATGTCTTTGATTAAATTATGTTAAGATTAGGGCTTTGATTTGACCACGTCAGTAGGGCATGCAGGGTGGAGTCCCTGTCCCCTTGGTGGGCTTATAAAGCAGACTCTCACACAGAGGTAGACAAGAGAAAGTAGATACACAGAGAAAGACACAGCAGAGGAGAGAACTTGGTTTTGATGCTGGAGCCCTGGGGAGAGATGAGATATTCACCTGTTAGTTTACAGCTGACCTTATAAAGAGAAGAGAGCAGCTGAGAAGCCAGAAAGAAAGAAGCCCCAGGAAGAGAGATGAGCCCTATGCCAGCCTACAGCTGAGATTGGAAGGAGCTGGACCCATGGAGCCTGAAGGGGGAAGAGGAAGGCTGAACCCTGGCAGATGTTGCCCGCCATCTTGCTTCAACACCTGGCAACAGACTCTGGAAGAGAAAGTACCTCTTATGGTACTTTGAGTTGCAATCTTTAGGGCCTTGTAACTGTAAGCTTCCACTCCAAATAAATGCCCTTTATGAAAGTCAACAGATTTCTGATTGTTTGCCTCAGCACCCCTTTTGGCTGACTAATACACTCTGCTTTCAGCTTTTTTTTACTATTATTTTTATTCTTGCCTTTAGGGACTTTTCCAAACTTTTTTTTTCCACATTAGCAAGGTGTTTGAAAATGATTTTTGAAACATATAATTTTTACGCAGTGTGTTCGGGTGGGTGTTCAGACTATTAATTCCCAAATTGCCAGAAACAGAATCTCATCATTTTTTCAGAAATACATAGAACTACGGTCTAATTCAGTCTGAATTCCCAAGGAAGAAATAAATAAATAACTGTTTTGCAATGAGAGACGGTACATTGCAAATGTCTCTTAAAATTATTATTATTTTTTTTTGGTAGATATCACTAAAGGATGAAATTTTACTTTAACCACAGCTCCTGAAATCCCTGCAGGAGAGATGAGGCTGAGGAATTAATTCTATTCTCTAATGTATCTGTGAAGCGATTGTCCTAAATTACTCTTTAAAGGCTATAGATTCTAGCCAAATCCTCAAAGAGAAGAATAGATGTACAGAAAGCCTCAATAGCATAATTCCTAATAAAATTTTCTCAGCTAAGCCTCTGTCCTAAGATCCTTCTTTTTGACAGTATATATTTACAATATCTATTTTATCTTAGAACTGATACAACTTCAGCATTTGCTGAATGGCTCACATTTAGAATGCTCCAGTTTCATTTTAATGATCAACCATGTAATGTCACTCCAGTAATGGAATTGCAGTGTTTTCTATAAATTTTATTAAATGTAAAACTCAAGGTAAATTGAAAAGATTTTGAATTAAGTTTCCCAATAACAGTGGGATATTTAAATGGCCAGCTGACATCCATTTTCCAGTTCATCTTGTGGACAACAATCAGAAATTTTTTTTTTTACTTAAAAAAAATGATGTTTATCATTCATACATGAACAACATAAACAATAAGTACATAGCAAAAGTTGTGAACTTACAAAACAAACATGCATAACATCATACAGGTGTCCCACACATCACACCACCAGCAACATCTTGCATTGTTGTGAAACGTTTGTTACAAATTATGAAAGAATATTGTCAAAATATTACTACTAACTATAGTCCATATCTTACATTTGTTATATTTTTCCCCCAACCCACCCTATTTTTAAGATACGTTTTTATTATAGAAGTTGTGAACTTACAAAATAATCATGAACATGTGTAAAATTCCCATACACCCCCCCTTCACCAACACACCATGCTGTGGTAGAATACTTGTTACAGATTATGAGATAATGGGAAACGGACTTTGGCCCAGTGGTTAGGGCGTCCGTCTACCATATGGGAGGTCCGTGGTTCAAACCCCGGGCCTCCTTGACCCGTGTGGAGCTGGCCATGCGCAGCGCTGATGCGCGCAAGGAGTGCCGTGCCACGCAAGGGTGTCCCCCGCGTGGGGGAGCCCCACGCGCAAGGAGTGCGCCCGTGAGGAAAGCCGCCCAGCGTGAAAAGAAAGAGCAGCCTGCCCAGGAATGGCGCCGCCCACACTTCCCATGCCGCTGACGACAACAGAAGCAGACAAAGAAACAAGACGCAGCAAATAGACACCAAGAACAGACAACCAGGGGAGGGGGGGAAATTAAATAAATAAATAAATCTTTAAAAAAAAAAAAAAAAAAAAAAGATTATGAGATAATATTATCAGACCACCAACCAAGGTCCATAGCACACATTCCCTCCCTCTCAATGTGCTTTTTTTTTTTGTACTGGGGCCGGGGATTGAATTCTGTAGGTGGGAAGCCAGCATTTAACTACTGAGCTACATCGGCTCCCCTGCACAAATCTCACACCACCCTCCCTTTACTCAAGAAACATTGGTTCACCTCTATTTCCAGTTCTTTATTAGATAACTCTATCTGAATTCCCAGTTTAGAGTCAAATGTTATCCACCTGAAACTGACCTCGCCCACTTTGACTCTCATTCAACCAAGATTTCCTGATGTTTTCCTTCTTATCGTATTGATGGAAGGCAAGGTAAATCCAGGCGAATTAGCCAAGGTAAGTGCCTTCCGGTGACTTCATTTCAGTGGGAGGAGAAGAATGTAAAAAAACGCAGGGTGTGCTAAGGGCCACGGTGGAAATTCACGCGAGTAAGACTGCACTTCTTGACGTCTGTGCCGTTTCATTCTGGTTTCTTCCAGAACATACCACTTCGCCCTCTACTGTTGTCATTCATCTCTCCGGCAGCATCGACGGTTCTGAGGGGCAAGATACGGACACGATGTCTTGCAATGTCCTTTTTAATTCTTCAGCACATCTAGCAGAGTGCCTCAGGTGGGGAAATAAAAACAAACCAGCACCGCTAATGAGATAAACCATTTAAATATTGTCACCGACATGCCAGTCCTGTTCTAAGGTTTTACATTTATTAACTCACTTAGTCCTCACCACAGCCCATGAACTGGGTTCATCTATTATCCCATTCTACCAATGGGGAGACTGAGGTACACTAAGCTAGGCGACTTGCCAGGTTCCCCTGTCTAGTTATGCAGAGCCAGAGCTGGGACACATAGGGCTTCAGCAGATAGATACTGAAGACATTGCGAATTGATGCCAGGTTGCTTTTCACAGAAAAAACTTTGTAGTAAGAGTTTTAGAAATTCTGCATCTATTGCTAATGCATTTTCCTTTGGTTCTAGGGCTGCATCATTTGTGGAAATTGTAAAACTGTATCTATATTAATGGGCTTTATTTACATCTAATAGAAGCCCTTTAGTGACTTTGCTCTAACACTTGAAAGACTGACATATTTTACCTCTGGTTATACTTGGGTTTTGACGTCCTCTTTTCAAGTTGGTTAGTCCTCAAAGGACAGAAATGCCATTGGCATGCTAGACATTTCTTGTGTTTTACATGGAAACATCCTCAATGCTCTGAATATAAATAAGCTTTGCCTGCAATGCATAACAATTGACTTTATAACTTGCATCTTAATAGGTAGCACTAAGTTGAAAATTATTGAGAAACCTGGATCGCTTTTGCTTTCTTTGTCCTGTCCCTTCAGGTCCTGAGTAACCAAACTGCTGGATTCAGAAGGGGCTTTGTGGTCACGAGGTCCTCCCAGCTCACTTTACATAAGGCGAGGTGACAGTTCAGAAGAGCTCAGCCCTGCCCCAAGCCACGTCGTAAAGGAGGGAACACTGAAACAAGAACAGCCTGTTGAGGAAGATTTTGGCACACAGAACAATCAACCATTGGAGGGTAGCATAAGCGATTACGAGAAACAACAATTGTAAAAACCACTCTGTATCCAAGCAGTGAGCTGGCAGAGGACAGCACGGGATGCAGGTACTTTAACCTCAGACAGGTCATTGCAGGTGATGCTTGACTTCATGGGGTTTGCAGAGGCAGAGGGTGCATGCTAGTGTACTCAGAAAGATGGGCTCTCATCCATCCATCCACCCATCCATCCATCCACCCATCGACTCATCCATCCATCCATCCATCCATCCATCCATCCATCCATCCATCCATCCATCCATCCACTCATCCATCCATCCAACATATTGTGGGAAAATAGCTTGAATTTGAATGTGGGAACCTGGCTTGAAGTTAGAATGTTTCCATAATGCAGATAAGAAGTGTGGGTTTAGCAACACTGGGCCTTGACTAGCTGGAACACTGTCAAGTGTTGTCTGCAGGAGGAGGCATCTGAACTTTGTGTGGCCTGTTTCCTAGCGTGGCAGGTGTTGCCTCTTTAATAACAAGCAGCCTTGACAGTAAACATAGATAACTACTGCTCTGTAATTTCTAATAAATCCGATGTGAAAACTAGGGTTGAGGCTCTCAGTCCAGAAGCTGTTGAGTCCCCTGGTCCCATCTTTATTTTCTCTTTTGTGTCTTTCTTTCTGTCCTTTTATTTCTTAAGTTCTGCATGGCCTTCCCTTCATGCAAACCTATTGCTGAGCTAGTCTCAGCACATTTTTCTACCCAACAGGTTCCAGAGCACGACCAGAGCAGCAGGTGTGCGGGCAGACGTGGAAGCAGGAGATCGGTTAGGGGCAAATCGGGCAGAAACGGTGTCAGCAGTGCTCTTGAGACTGTCAGGGCAGGCGGAAGGGGAACTTCACGGGGAGGGCGTGGTGTGAGCAAAACTTGGACACAGAAAAGAGATAGTTACGGCAGGGGACAGAGAGGAGTTCAGGTTGCCTGGAGAGCTTGTGTTCTGGGGAAGGGGTGGCCGAAAAGCTGAGACTGTAATCAAAGGCAAAGTCCTACTGAGTGTTGGTTTTGTTAGTTAGGCAATAGGATACCCTCATGAGGATAATGCAATCAAAGTCTTGATGGGAAGGTTTGTTCCTTTGCAGATGAGGGCGCTGCAGTCTGTGAGCAGGAACTCCAGCGCTGAAGCTGCTTTGTCACCTGGGAGAGGTGCTCCTGAGATGGGAGGGGGCAGGAGGACTGGGAAGGAAGCAGGTCAAGGTGGGAGGGGTGGGGGCGTGGGGAGTGGGGCATATGGGAACCTCTTGTATTTTTTACTGTAACATTTTGTGTCATTTATGTATCTTAAAAAAAAAGATAATTGGAAAAAAAAAGAATCCACAGAATGAAGAAGGGATTTTGCTGTGGGGGGAGCACAGCCTCATCTGTTGCCCTGTTGCCATGCGCCCTGCAGTGCGGGAGGCTCTCCCCAGTGGCTGCGAGAGCAGAGGCAGGGGGATGGCAAGTGGCAGCAAGGGATCCCAAAGCAAGATGCTGAAAAATGCAGGCGAGTCTTCCAGGCAATGTGTGGTCCTGAAGGTACTTTGTCCTCGCCTAAATGTAGAAGGTCTAAACTTTCTTCTCCTTCTATAGAACCAGTGGCCGGAGGCAGATGCCAATTTCAAGCACTTTTTTGCTCTAGCCATCATTTTTCTCTCTGCATTTTAAAATGGACCCACAGATAAAGATTTGAGTTTTATTCTTCTCAATGTTAGAATTTTCCTGTGGTGTAAAAACTCCTGGTCAGTGTACTTTTTAAGTAATTATTCATTTCTTTGTACAGACACCTTTGATAATACTCCAAATTATTCCCTTAGGAAATATTCCTAGAAGAGAAATGCACCAGTCCTTTCCAGCTCCTTTTGTTCCTAATAGCTCTTTCAGTGTCCTTGCGAATGTAGGGAATTCAGGAGAGGAAGAGGCTTTTATTATGCCTTTCAAAAGCAAATGTGAGGAGTTCGACATGAATTACAGAAGCACATCGGTGCTGACACAGAATGGAGTAACAATTTCACTCCAGACCTTGTATATGGGGAGCAGGTGCTCAACCCCTGAGCTACATCCACTTCCCATGTAAGAAATATTTTAAAATCTCAAGGTTATAAAAAATTCTCTTCTACCCTCTTCTAAAGAGCTTAGTGTGTTATACGTTACATTTAGATCTGTGATCCACCTGGAATACATCCGTGTGCCTATTGTGGGTTTTCTATTTTCCTCCAGTGGAATCCAGTTGACCTAGACCAGTTATTGAAAGGACCATCATCGCCCCCCTTATTTTCAGCACCACCTTTGTCAATGAGTGTATGACGATACAAATGTCATACAATACATACTCATGTAAACATGAGTCAGTGTTTAGATTGTGTTTTACACCTATTTCATTAGGTTTATTTAAGGATCTCTCAACTTTTTTGTTGCCATTTTGGTGGGTTGAGCTGTGCACCCCTGGGTGGACAGGTCCTTAGTCTCGCTCCGTGTTGTGGTGGGGGTGGATGCATTGTAATTAGGACCTCTTCAAGATGCTACCTCAGCTCAGGTGTGGCCAACCGAGTCCGCCTGGGCTAGAACCTGGATTACTGGAGTTATTTATCAGCAGAGTGGAAGGCAGAGAGAGGGAGAGCATCAGGGGCCAGCCAGAAGCCAGAAGTCAGTGGAACCCAGAGGAGCAAGGAGAAGAGGCTGCCAAGTGCACAGTCCTGTGACAGAGAAGATGAAGACCAGATTGCCAGCAGCCAGCCCGAGGGCCACAGTTTCGGGGAGAAAGCAGTGCCTGATGCCTCCATTTTGGACTTCTCCTCACCTCAAAACCATGAGCCAAAAATTCTCAGTCTTTAAGCCAGTCCATTGCATGGTGTCTGTTTTTAGAATCTGGGAAACTAAAATACCATTGTAAATGATTTTTTAATATTTCCCTTTTCTAATGTTTGTTGCTAGCACAAAGAAATACTTTTCTATGCTAGCCATGTATCCAACAAACTTGGATCATTCATTAATTATAATAATAAAATGGAAGATTATTTTGATTTTCTAAATACCTAGTAATGCAAATTCTGAGTAAGAACATTTTTTTTTCCTGTTTCTGTATTAGTCAGCCAAAGGAGTGCTGATGCAAAATACCAGAAATCTGTTGGCTTTTATAAAGGGTATTTATTTGGGATAGAAGCTTACAGTTACCAGGTCATAAAGCGTAAATTATTTCCCTCATCAGTATACTGCTGTGTGTTGGAGCAAGATGGCTGCTGACATCTGCATGGGTTCAGGCTTCCTAGGTTCCTCTCTTCCTTGGGCGTACCTCTTTCTGAGCTCAGCTGCTCATTCTCTGGTCTCTGCAGCTGTAGACTATCAAGTGAATGGCTTGTTTCTCTTCCTGGGGCTTCTCTCTTTCCTCACGAGCAAGCTCCTCTGTGTGCTTACCTCCCAGGGCTCCAGCTCAAGACCTCCAACCTCCCTTCTCTTTGGTGTGGCTTCTCTGTGAGTCCCTGCCCATCAAGGGGGCAGGGTCTTGATGGTCTACTGACATGGCCCAATTAAAGCCTTAATCATTATTTAATCAAGTAAAAGTAAAACCACTGAATCCAATACACTCATATGCCCAGAGGAAAAACCAGTTTACAAACATAATCCAATATTTCTTTTTGGAATTCATCAATATCAAACTGCTACATTTTTTCTATGTTTCTAATGCCCATTTTCCTGCCTTCTTGCTCTGACTAGACTTCTAGTGGAATCTTCAGTTGAAGTGGCATTCTTGCCTTGTTCATGATCTCAAAGGGAAATCTTTATTATTATTATTATTTTTAAAGAAGTTTTAGATTACATCAATGTTATATAAAAAATATAGGGGACTCCCATATACCTCACCCCTCCCCCTCCACACTTTTCCCCATTAACAATATCTTTCATTAATGTGGTATATTTGTTACAATTGATGAACACATATTGAAGTATTGCTGCTAACAATGGTCTATAGTTTATATTATGGTTTACACTTGGTACCACACAATTTTATAAATTTTGACAAAATGTATAATAGCATGTATCTGTCACTGAGAGGTCATGCAGAACAATTCTAATGCCCCTCATATGACCCACGTTACACCTATTCTTCCCTTTCCCTCCCCTCAGAACCTCTGCTGGCCATTGCCCTCTTATCAAAGTCATAAGTTCTTCCATTGCTAGAACAATAATAATTCTACTTTAGTCCATAGTTGCACTCCCCCCTTATGTTTGTTCATTCCTTGGTCTATAGGATTTGGGGATGGTGATGCCTACTTTGCTTCTGATTGAGAGGGGGCTCAGATCCCATGGGGCAAATGGGTGCAACTGTCTTGCTTGCAGTTGTAGATACTCTCCGGTTTTTTTTTTGGATGAGTTTTGTCCATCATCATCCTTTTGTTAGTTGTCCTGGGTGAGTCTGATGAACTGAAGAGTAGGGTTGGCTGCAACTTTGCTGAGATTCAGGGTTCAACTGGCATATGAGCAGCTGGAAGATTTAAGAATCTGGGATACATATTTGACAGGTATAGTGCTAATTATAGGTTCAAATGAAAGGGGCATAAGAACCATGCGTAGGAGAATTATGAATGAGTCCAACTCCAATACACTGGGGGGATAGGTTATTCCAAGGAAAGGCCCACTGACAGGGTGCTGATTTCCTGGGGGTTTCTGCCTTGCATATAGTGTCCAGTTGTCTCTAGAGCCCTCAGGAGTCACCCTATTTGAGGCACTGTTTACTGTGGCATTCAATGAGATCTTGTTGAGACATACATGAAATAACCTTTTGACTCACTTTGAAGTCTCTTAGACATAAAAACTCATTTGTATTTAATATTTCCACATTTTGGTCACGGTCTTTTTCCAGATGCATTGCTAGTTGGCACTTGGTTATAATCTCTTAGTGACAGGGAGGTTCATGCCTGGGAGTCATGTCCCACACCAGGAAGAAGGTAATGAACTTATTTGCTGAGTTTGGCTTAGAGAGAGGCCACATTAGAACGAAAAGGAAGATTCCAGGAGGTAAGTCTTAGGCAATATATAATACTAGGCTAAGTTTCAATTTCACAAGAACAAAGTTCATAAGTACAAGTATTAATATCAAGGTCCTGACATATTGGTCTATTCTCTTTCACTAGAAACTGCCCATGTACTCTAGGGATTCTTGCCACTATATTAGAGAATGTAGCAGGACCCCACAGGACAGGAATTCAGTATTCTTTTGGTTATTGTGTGGGTCTCTACCCACCAAGATAATACCACATGACCACTTGAACACATTCACATTCCATAGAGGCATGCCTCAGGTGCACTCCTTCCCACCCATCTGCCCACCACCGGCACCCTGCACCAGTGATCCTCCCTGGTACAGCTGTGGCTCTTCTGTAATCTAAAGCCTTCCCCAAAAGAAGACAAAAAAATAATAATACAAAATACAAAATATGTAAATTAAAAATAATGAATGTCTTTCATTTCCATAAGATGTTAATTTTTATGCACAAGACAATTTCTTCCATATGTTCCCGCAGTGTCTTTTTTTTTTTTTTTCACTTTATTTTCAAATAAGCTTTGGGAAACAAAAAAGTCACATAGAAAAATATGGGATTTCCATATACCCCACCCCCCTCCTCCTCTCACATTTTACCCTATTAATAACATCTTACATGAGTATGGTACATTTGTTACAATTGATGAACAAATATTGAAGCACTGCCACTAACCATGGTTAATGGCTTACATTATGGGTTCACATTCTGTACCATACACTTTTATAACTTCTAACAAAAGGCCTAATGGCTTGCATCCATCATCACAAGACCATGCAGAACAATTCCGAAGTCTTAAAAATGCCCCATGCTCCAACCGTTCCTCCCTTCCCCTCCCCTTGGAATCCATAGTAACCACTAGGCTGCAATCTTTGAAGAATAAGGTTCATAGTTACATGCATTAATATTGAAGGCTTGACATATTGGTCTGTTTTCTTTTATTAGACACTGCCTATGTTCTCAAGAGACTTTTGCCCCTGTATTTGAGAACCTAGCAAGACTCCCCAGGATGGGAATTTAATATTTTCTTGTTCATCATGTGAGTCTCCACCACTAAGATAACCCCCTATGACAAGAACACTTCCATATTCCATAGAAGCATGCCCCAGGTACCCTTTCCCACATATCCCTCCACCTCCAATACCCTGTACCAATAATCCTCCCCTGCCACATTTGTTGAAAGAACATTCCCACCATTGTTGTTTTAACCACAGACCTATAAGTCCCAAGAGTTCACCTGCTCCTCCCTCCAGCCCTCGTCATAGTTCCATGGATAGTACAATCCAACTGCCCCCCCACCCTGCTCACCCTCACATTCCAGCACTGTTGACCCCACTCAATTCCCTGCACCACTGCCACCCCTATCCACTGCCAAACCATCCCCTTCCTCCTTATCAGAGATTTTGCCCATATGGGCATCGGCTCACCACACTCTACTCCCTTTCTGTCTCCAGATAAACTTCCAGACTCTAGCTCTGTGAGTCTGCTCAATTTGCTTAGGTCATGTCATATTTGTCCTTCAGTGAATGTCTGACTTCATTCAGCATAAACTGTTCAAGATTCATTCATGTTGTCTGGTGTGTCATTACTTCATTCCTTCTTACAGCCGAGTAATATTCCATTGTGTAAATATACCATAATTTCCTTATACATTCTTCCTTTTATGGACATTTGGTTTGTTTCCAACTTTTGGCAATAGTGAATAACGCCTTTATGAACTTCGGTGTGCATAAATCTCTTTGTGTCCCTGCTTTCAGTTCTTCTTGGCATATACCCAGCAGCAGGATTATGGGATCATGTGGCAGTTCTATAGTTAGCTTCCTGAGGAATCACTACACCATTCTACATTCCCCCACCAGTGCACGAAGGTTCCAAGGGAAAGCTTTTCTATATCACCAGTAGGCATGTTAGTTTGGAGAGTTTAGGTAAACACTTTTTGTGAGTTAAGAAGTTCCCTTCTGTTTTATATTTGCTAAAAGTTTTTAGCAAATATATTTATTTGTTAGATATATTTAGCAATTTGCTAAATATATTTATATATAAATAAATGCAAATCTATTTTAAAATAAATTTTAAAAATTTATTTTAAGCAAATTAATTTTATTGATACATATTAATAATGCATATAATTTATCCAATGATGTTTGGTATAATCACATAGTTGTGTGTTCATCTCTTTAATCATTATTAAAGCATTTTCATTATTTCGATAATAATAATAATAAAAAACAAACAAACAAGAAAATTCCTCACCTCTCAATCTGTTTCCCCTATTGTATATAGCTGCTATTTCTGGCTGTTCTTGAGCAATTATTTATTTAATGAGCAGTTTTATTGAGATATGTTCACATACCATATGACCTATCTGCAGTGTAAAATCAATGGCTTTTATTTAGCTGTTAAAAAGTCCTTTAATGTGAAATTGTAAAATAAATAGAAAGATAGATTAAAAGAAATTACAAATTTTAAATGAGATTGCAAGGCCAGGTTAGATTTAATAGAATCAATTACAAAAAAATAGACAGCATAGCAACAAACTTGTATAAATGTAAATATAATTCAACTATAATTGAAATTAATAATAATATAATTCTAATTTTTATATAATAGTTCTAACTATTGGACATAATAACCTCTAAGAATGAAATAAATTATTGGTTTACTTATTTAATTTCCATTAAGGTCATAATTCCTTTTAGATTATCAAATTCCTGTTTGTGATTCTTCATATCTTATTGGAATGAATTAAAGCAGATAATAATTTGCCAACTCATAATTTTATGAGGCAGAGAAACTCAAAATCTTGTTCCAACAATAGTCATGCTAAATCATTATAGATCCAGATAGATTATTTTAATTAAAGAGTATAAGAAAAGGTTAAAGAAAAATGAAGTATCCAAAAATATATCTCTTCTCCAGCCCTCCTCAATTAAAAGCAAGTGTTTATTTTGTATGAAAAAAATTACAGAATACTGATCATAAGAACAGTTTACCACTAGCACTGAGTAGTTATTGTTTATATACTATAATGTTGTTATTTTACATTTATCTGGTCTACTCCAGCTCTTTTTGGTTACCATTTGCATGGAATACCTTTTTCCAATCTTTCACTTTTAATCTGATTGTGTCCTTACCTCTGAGGTAGGTCTCTTGTAGACAACACATAGATGGCTCATATGTATATACATTTTTTTTAATTTTAAGATTTCTTTTATTTATATATTGTTCCCCTACCCATCTCATTGTTTGTGTCTGCTGTCTGCTCTCTGTTCTTTTTTTTTAAGGAGGCACTGGGAACCAAACTTGGGATCTCCTGTGTGAGAGGGAGGCATACTATCACTTAAGCCACCTCCACTCCCTGCTTGTGTCTCTCATGGTGTTTCCTCACTGTGTCTCTTTGTTGTGTCATCTTGCTATGTCACCTTGCTGTGCCAGCCCATCACTCCAGCCTGTCACATCAGCCCTCTGTGCCAGCTCACTGTCTTGCTCCTTTTCTTTAGGAGGCACTGGGAACTGAATCTGGGACCTCCCATGTGGTAGGCGGGTGCCCAAATGCTTCCTGGCTCATAATTTTTAATCCACTCTATCAGCCTGTGCCTTTTAATTGGGGAGTTCAATCCCTTAACATTCAGTGTTATTACTGTAAAGGCAGTACTTCATCCAATTTGTCCTTTGGCTCTCTGTTGTCATATTATTCTATTGTCTGTCTGCTTATCCTTTAGTTTGCCCTTCCTAATAATCTTCATTTCTAAATTCTTCTCCTTGCCCTTGTATTTTCCTTTCAGGCTGCAGCACCCCTCTTTAGTATTGCTTGCAAATCTGGTGTTTTGGTAACATATTCTCTCAGTTTTGGTTTGTGAAGACTTTGAACTCACCCTCATTTTTGAAGGACAGCTTTGCCAGATGCCGAATTCTTGGCTGTCAGTTTTTTCTCTTTCAGTACCTTAAATACATCATACCACTTTCTTCTGTCCTCCATGGTTTCTGATGAGAGGTCCACACTTAATTGAGTTTCTCTTGTATGTGATGCTTTGCTTTTCTCTTGCTGCTTCCAGAATCTTCTCTTTATCTCTGATACTTGTCATTCTGAATAGTAGGAGTCTTGGGTAGGTCTATTTGGGTTTATTCTGTTTGGGGTATATTGTCCTTTTGGATATCGATATTTATATCCTTCATAAGAGTTGGGAAGTTTTTGGTCATTATTTCCTCAAATATTCTTTCTGCCCCTTTTCCATTTTTTTCTCTTTCTGGAACACCAATAAAGTGAATATTTGTGTATTTCACATTGTCATTCAATTTCCTGAGACTCTGCTCCATTTTCCCCATTCTCTTCTCTTTCCATTCTCCTGTCTTTTCTAGTTCAGATGCTATGTCTTTAAAATCACTAATTCTGTCTTCAGGCAATTCAAATCTGCTCTTATGTGCTTCTGATGTATTTTCAATCTCATCTGTAGTGTCTTTCATTCCCATGATGTCTGTTACTTTTCTTTGCAGTCTTTCAAATTGTTCTTATCTTTTCAAAAAAATTTATTTATTTATTTCATCCCCCTCCTCATTGTTTGAATTTGCAGTGTCCATTCATTATGCACTTGTCTTCTTTTTAGGAGGTACAGGGAACCAAACCCAGGACCTCTCTTGTGGGAGGGAGGTACCCAAAGGTTTGAGACATCTCCACTCCCTGCATGTTGTGTCTCTCATTGTGTCTCCTTATTGCATCATCTCATTGCATCATCTTGTGTGTTTGTTCTTCATGCTAGCCCTTCACATCAGCTTGCTGTCTTGCTTGCCTTCCTTAGGAGGCACTGGGAACTAACCTGGGGTAGGTGGGCACCCAACTGCTTAAGCCAAGAATTGTTCTTTATGCTTTCCCAGTGTCTTCTTAATATCCTTTATTTCTTTAGTCACATTTTCTTTAAATTCTTTGAAGTGATTTAGGAGAGTTGTGTGATTACCACTGATTAATTGTATAATATCCTGTATCTCTTCAGGATATTTGGTTTGTTCTTTTGACTGGGCCATCTTTTCCTGTTTCCCAGTATGGATTTAATTTTTTGCTTATGCCTAGGCATCCAAATATGTTGGTGAATTTACTCTGATGGCTAATTTCTCTCTCTTGCCTATTGTTTTTCTTTTTTCATAGCTCTTATTTGTTATTTAGTTCAACTTATTCTAAGTCTTTAAAATTGCCCAGGCTGTTTTCAAAATTGGGCCAGGAACTCACTAGTGGGGTGCAAATTTTCTCCCAGGGGTTGTATGCAGAGGGCATGGACAACAGTTTTTGTCAGTGTAATTTCCAGACCAGCCAGCAGACGGTGCTTTTCAACATATGTTTCCATGGAGGTGTTTCAGTCTTGACTTTTCTGTGTTCCTGTGTTGAATCTCCAAATCAGAGATTCAAAGTGGGCTCTGCTAGCCAAATTCACTGAAAAAAGGCACCCTGACCTCTCCTCCCTTTTCCCTGATAGGGAGGAAGATGTTTGTTCCCCTCTCAGTTGTCTGCAGTGAGCCAGGTGTTTTACCCCAGCTTAATATCTTGGGGTGGGGGAAGGGAACCCTTGCAAGACACCATGGGTGCTTGGTAACTCATGTTTGTCATTTTGGCTTCATTGTTTCAGTTTCTTTGTTTCTCTGTCCCTCACCCTCCTGGGAGTTGTGTAGCACTGTCCTGGTCTGCTGACCCCCAAAGCTGGTTCCTCAGACAGTTTTTGGCTCTTTATCCATTGTTTTTGTGAGAGCATTCAGTTCTGCCTGTTATTCTGTTGCCATCTTCCAACCATCTTCCCATACTGATTTTTTTATCTCATTCTTTTTCTGCATCCATTAGATGATCATATATTTTCTTCTTTGTTAATATAGTAAGTTCATCTTATTATTTTTGATATTTAAATTAAATTTGCATTCTTGAAATAAGCCCATTTGATTATGTTATACTTTCCTTTTTATCTACAACCAGATTCAGGTTATTAACAATTTGTTTAGTATTTTTGCATTTATTTAAATTAATGAGATTGGTCAATCATTTTCCTGTATCATGATATCTTTCTAATGTTTTTGTATCTAAGGGAGGTTGATGTCATATTATGATGCAGGAAATGGTTTCTCTTCCCTTCCCTATCCTTGTTCTCTGAAAATGTTAATACAATATGGGCATATTTTTTCTTAAATGTTTAGTAGAATTTCTTGGTGATGTATTCTGAACTTGGAGTCTTCCTAGTGGGCAGTTTTGTATAATAGATGTTTTATGATATTTAAAAAATAAGATTAGTGAATTTTCTATTTCTTTTTGTGTTAGTTTTGTTAGGTTGATTTTTTTCAAGGATTTTGTCCACTTCATTTACATTTACCAGTTTATTGGTATAACCTAACTCATACAATGTTCTCATGATCCTTTAAATGTTTGTTGGATCTGTAGAATTTTCCATTTTCAAATTTTTATTTGAGCCAGTTTCTGTCAATGATATTTGTCTTTTCATGATACTGATTTTGGGGTTTATTGATGATCTTTATCATATGCTTGTTTTCTATTTCATTAATTTCTGGTTTTTTTTTTTAACTCTTCCTAATAATCTTCATTTCTAAATTCTTCTCCTTGCCCTTGTATTTTCTTTTCAGGCTGCAGCACCCCCTTTAGTATCTCTTACAAATCTGATGTTTTGGTAACATATTCTCTCAGTTTTTGTTTGTGAAGACTTTATTTATGCTCTTTTTTCTTCCATAATTTCCTTCTGTTGCATTAAATCAAGTGTTTATTAAATTACATTTCCCTTTATTAATGACTTTTATACATTCTTTTATTATTGTTTTACTAGTTGCCAGAGAAAACATAACATTCTTCATTTTCTTATTACAATCTGATACAAAATATTAATTTTGTCATTTCCCCAATACTGGTAGAATGTTAGAATCCTTAAAACTTCTTTACCTACTCCCTGACTTTTGCATTATTTTTGTTCTATGTATAATCATATTTCACAGATAATTAAATTATTGCTTTCTGGTGTCAATATTCAGCTATGCTTATCCATATTCAGTATTCATATATAATTCACACTTACTTACATATATATTCATATCTACCTGGTATTCATTTATATTCATTCTTACTGATGGTCTGAATTTCCTTCTATATTTCCATGTTTTCATCTGGATTAATTTTTCCTCTACCTACAGAGCCCTCATTAGTTTTTATTTTGTTTATGTCTGCTGGCAATAAATCAGCTCAGTCATTTTCCCAACACTTGTTTTTGTTAACTTTCATTTTTTAAAGTTATTTTCACTGATTATAGAATTCTAGGTGGGCAATTCTTTTATTTTAGCTTTTTATACATGTATTTCCATTGCCTTCTTATTTTCATTATTCCCCTTGAGAAGTCTGCAATAATTCTTTATCTTTTCAAATATTGGTTTCTTCCCATTTCTATTTTGGTATGTTAATTATACATATGTTAGATTTTCTGGGTATTTCCCATTTGCCTTATAAACATTGTTCTGTTTTTTTTTTTCTCATTTTTTTCTCTTTCTTCATGTGTTTATTTTTATTTACTCTCCAATTTATTACTCCTGTACTCTGCCATATCCAATCTGTTATTAAATCTACCAACTAAGTTCTTTACTTTGTATATTCTGTTTTTCTATTTTCAGTCCTAGAATGTCTATTTAATTGTATTTTTATTTATTTATTTATTTATTTTTAAAAGATTTATTTATTTATTTAATTTCCCCCCCTCCCCTGGTTGTCTGTTCTTGGTGTCTATTTGCTGCTTCTTGTTTCTTTGTCTGCTTTTGTTTCTTTTGTCCACTTCTGTTGTCATCAGCGGCACAGGAAGTGTGGGCGGCGCCATTCCTGGGCAGGCTGCACTTTCTTTTTCACGCTGGGCGGCTTTCCTCACGGGCGCACTCCTTGCGCGTGGGGACTCCCCCACGTGGGGGACACCCTTGCGTGGCACAGCACTCCTTGCGCGCATCAGCACTGCGCATGGCCAGCTCCACACGGGTCAAGGAGGCCCGGGGTTTGAACCGCGGACCTCCGATATGGTAGACGGACGCCCTAACCACTGGGCCAAAGTCCGTTTCCCATAATTGTATTTTTAGAGACTGTAATTTTCCACTGAATTTTTCCGTCCTTTTACCTTTTTGATTCATATTTTTTTCTAGACTGTATTAAAGTCTTTGTTAACTTCACATTTGTATTATCTGTATGTCTTTTTCTAATTGTCTATCATTTTCCTTTCTAAAAAAAATTTGTAATGTTTTCTTACCTCTTTTTTGATCTAGTAAATTTTAATTATATGTTGAAAATCTATATGTGATGGACATATAAATAATCTTGGAAGTTCTTGATGTTGTAAGCTTCTACCAGAGAGGATTCTCTCTTTCCTCTGTGAAGCAGGTAGGACAAAAGTCTTATCACTTCAATCCAATTCAAAATTAACCTGGCTTTGAGTTTTCGTAAACTCTTCCTCTGGTTCGACTTGTTCCTAGAATATGACTCTTCAAGGTTTCCTATTTAGAGCCTGCAATAGTTCTGACTCTGCAGGCTCATGCCCTTCCTATCTTCATAACTTGACAAGTGTTTTGCAGGGAAGCTTGATAGTGTGCCTGAGACAAGTTTTTAATTTTTAAGCTTGAGAAGCTGAAAGAATTTCGGTCTTTGTCTAGAAGCATTTGACCCATATCCCTTATCCCTATAAACTATCAGAATGCAGCAGATGTTTTGTGATGATATCAGCTGTTGTTCCAGTTCCCTTAAGTTTTCAATTTGCCACCGTACTCCCTCTGTGATTATAAAAAGTGTTTCTGGTTTATCTTTCCCCTAGCAAAGGCTCTCTGTTCTGACAAGCATGAACCGTGGACAGACCAGATCTTTGTTCTACATCTAAAATTAGTTCATGTTCCATCGGGAGAGAGTAACTGGGTATTATTATTCCCCTGAGAAAGTTTTTCCCTCTTTAGAATTATTTTAATTCACCTAATATTTTTGCTTCCACAGCTTTATATACATTAAAATATTAATGGAATCATCAATTTATCCTTTTCTAGTTGTTTCTGGAGGAGCAATGGCCAGCTGTGTTCTCATACCTGAATAGTAGCTCATTCCTAGACACTAAGGTTGGTCTGGATGGGTTATTTTTCTATTTTCTTCCCCTCCCCCTTACCTTTGTAGCTGCGTAATATTTCCTCTTTTATTTCAGTTGTTACCCTAGAGATTACTGCATACATTCTTATTCTTATTGCTGGACAATTCAAGCTGTTTCTACTACTTATTTTTGCATAACAAATCACTGCCTGATGTGACATCTAAAACAGCAATCACTACCTCTCATGGGTCCTGGTGGATGGGGCTCAGCTGGGCAGCTGTCCTTTGCTCTCTCCTGTGTCCATAGTCATGCGGTGGCTCTCGAAGCCTCAACCAGTCTGAGATCTCTCTGATGGCTCAGGTGTGGGCGCTCAGCTGGGCCTGTCACCAGGAGTGCTTTACCACCACCTCAGGTCCTGGTTGGTAAGTGGTCTTCCAACAGGGCCACCCAATGAATCTTGTCCCTCTGTCCAGGGCCTTGTGCATTGCCCTCCTCTTGAATCTGGGCTGGCCCTGTGACTCAGTGCTGAGCAGGAGAATATGGCAAAAATAAGGGTGCCTGCTTCCAAGGCAAGGCCACAGCTGGCTTCCACCTGGTCCCTGTACTCACCCTTGAGGTGCCCCCCTTGAACCTCAGCTCCCCCTGTGAGAGATGCCCAAGCAGGAAGGAGCTAGCCACGGAAGCCGCTCCGGCCGACAGGCCCTGCTCCGGCGGTCTGAACTCTGATTTTTGGTCCCTCAGACCCAGGAACCTGTGAAAAGCTCTGCTCAGCTTCTCAACATCTTAGCTGCCTCTCCTAGGATTAGAAATTGCTCCTCAGAGAAAAATAGCTTCAAATACTACTTGCTCCTCTCTGGGTTTCTGTTTTAGGCAGGTTTTGGCCGTGCAATTTTGAATTGATTCATTAGCTGTTTGTTGCCAATTATAGACCTTTTAGAAATCTTTTATCCAGCCTTTTCGTTTTCCTATGCTGGAGAGTTGGTCTAGCAATACAGAAAGTGAAATTTCCATATATGATTTCTTTCTTTACTTATAATTTTGAATCTCTAATAAATCTCCTTAGGGCAGTCTGAGGATTTTTCTTCTGCCTCATTTCAATATATCAGCCTTTCTACATAATTTATAGACACTGTTTAAAAACGGACTCTGTGAGGATGATAGTAAAAGAAGAATTGTGTTTTTCCCTGGAATTTTTTTCTAGAACATCCTTACGTTGTAGTTTATACATTTTGATTTTGAGTTTGTTATTGGCAGAGGTAGCAGATTTTTAATACCAAAATCATGTGAAAATATTTCTGATGAAACCCAGAAAGCAAATCCACCCATAGAGGCACTAGACAGATAGATAGGCTCTGAGCCCTGGAGCTGGGCCTTCTCTCCTAGCTCTTTGATACATAGCCCTGGAATCCTTTATTTCTCTTAGAACGCCGTGATGCTAGTAAAATCTCTTCAAGGACAGTGGCCACTCCTAAGCACCTTCCATCCCCAGCACCTAAAGGCGACTTCCGTGCAGTCGGCCCTTTCCAGATGGGTAGTGATCTGACCTGAGGCAAAGGCCACGGCGTGGTTTTGAGGTCAGTGAGCGTCCTAAGGAATTTGACAGTTCAGACCCTGTGGGTCTTAGGCCCGCAGCCAAATATAAATAGAAAAGAGCTTGACTCTCGTGTTCAACTATAAGTAAAACTAAATAGCATTATCAGGTATGAAACAGGACTGAAGTCAGTATCATGATTATACTGGTCGTTAAATAAAAGGTAAAAATGTACATTAAGCTGTCAGTGAAAAAGCAGTCACTATAGTTCCACACCAAAACCATTGATTTATTTTTGTTATGTACCTCCTTTTCTGCTAATTTTCCTTTTTTTTACTGATTTTCATCATACACAACTGATATTACTTGATCTACTCCTAGAGTTAAGTGTTAGAAGTACAAAAAGAAGATTATCTTTGGGAAGACAAATAATTCTGGATCATTTATTATTTGCCAGGCATTCCCGTAGAGCCTTAAGATTCAATGGTGAGCGAAAGCAGATGTGGCCACTGCTTTCGTGGTTGTTCAGTTATTATGATGCTTGATTGCACATGTGATGGCAAATGGCAAACAACCTCTGAACTTCATCGGTTCAGTGTAGGTCATCATCGCAGAGCACTGGTGGTCAGAAGGCCTCAAGGCAGTGGGAACAAAATCTGAATAGGGGCCTGGTTTATACAAGTAGAAATATAGCCTGGTGTATTCAAATCCTTAGAATTATGGCCTATTTGGAGATGAATAATCTAGTTTGACTGGATCAGAAGTTTTGGCATGGGTGTAAAGGGAGATCAGTTTAAACCAGGTGGAGGTTAGATTGTTAAGAATAAACATCTGTTTGTAAGAAAAAGAATTAGGCCAAGATAGACAAATAAATGCATGAAATGAAACTGAGCATACGGCAATAGAACCACACATATATGGATTTTCTACGAAGATGCAAAAGAGGCTCAGTTGAGAGAGGATAGTTCCATTTACGAATGGTGCTGAGCAACTGGGTATTCACTTGCAATCAAAGCCCCATGTTGTCGACAGAAATTAACTCAGACTGTGTCACGGAGCTAAATGCAAATCACCAAAGTGTCAAACTTCTACAAGAAAGCATGTGAAAAAAATTTCATGACCTTGGGTTAGGCAAAGATTTTTTAGATGCCATACCAAATGCATGACCCATAAAATAACACATTGATAAGCTGAAAGCCATCAAACTTACAAATGTCTACACTTTGAAAGACACTGATAAGAGAATGAAAGGACACATGGGGAGAAAAAACTTGCAACTCATTTATCTGATAAAGTACTTGAATCCACACTACACAATATATAAACATCTCTCAAAATTCAATAATAAGGAAAAGAAACACACAAAAATGGGCCAAAGATCTGAACAGATATTTCACTAAAGAAGACAAGCAGATAAAAAACCAACACTTGAAAAGATGTTCAACATCATTAGTCACTAGGGAAATGCAAATTAAAGCCAGCGCAGATACCTCGTCATACGTTCTAAAAAGACGAGCTTGTCGAGTGCCCTTGTAGACGTGGAGGAATTGGAGCTCTCACCCACAGCTGGTGGGAATGCGGAATGGGCAGCCCTTCCACTCTTGGTGTTTACACAAGAGAAATCAGAGCATTGTCCAAACAAGAACTTGTACACCAATGGTCACAGCAGCCTAAAAGTAGACACACCCCAAATGCCTGTCATCAGGTGGATGGATAAATTGTGGCAAATCCGCACAACAGGGCACTGCTGAGCAGGGGAGAGGAAGGATGTACTGCTATGAGCCACGACACGATGGGTCCACTAATGCAGCCGAGGGAAGGCAGGCCGACGAAGGGTGCTTCTGCTGGTTTCCCTTTACACAGCCGACCTCCAGGGCCAGAAGTGCCAGGGGCAGGCTGGAGTATCTGGTCCCTCTCTGGTGCCACAATATCACCACGACACACAGTTTCCGAGGGGCAGGGGTCCGGGCCAGCTCGGCCTGTTCTGCAGTCTGAGTAACTGGGGTCTCCCAGGGTTACCCTGGGGCTGGCCTGGGAGAGGAGCTTCCTGCTCTGCAGCTGTGGGCAGCCCCGGTCCCAGCAAGGCTGCTGGCCGCAGCCTCGGCTTCTTGCTGGTGCCGCCCGTGTCCTGGTCTCTTGCCTCGAGGCCCTCTTGGTGGGGTTCGCACACCAGCAGCTGCTTCCTGGAGCTTCCTCAGGGCAGGGGGACAGGCTTGGGCAGCACGACACCGCGGCCAGGTGGGTGTGACCATGGCACCCACTGTGGCTGTGCCCCGTTGTTAGAAGTGGGTTGCCATCCAGCTGACACCCTGGGGCAGGTCAGGAGGCCAGTCAAGGGGGCAGCGGGGGCTGGGCGGGGCCAGCAGGGTGGGGGAGGGGGTAGAGCCACGGAAGGACACGAGGACGCTTCCGGGGCTGGGTGGGCTCGTCTGCATCACTGGCGATTGTCATTATGATTGTTTAGAGGGTAGAGACACATGCCAAAGCAGCAAACTCTATGGTTAACAGTGGGCCGCTTTCGTGTGTCACTTACATCTCAGTACAGCTGTTAAGAAAGCGCCGTCCTTGCTTATGAATGCATGCTCAGATCAAAGCCAGGCAAGAAGACAGAGGGCAGGGGAACAGCAATTCTGCTGCGTGGACCAGCGAGCCTCTGGGGCGTCTCGGTGGACATGCACCGGTGGTGCAGTGTCCTCACTTTCTGAAAAGAAATATCACCGCTACGGGTCTTGATTTAAATGCGACGACAGTCATGAGCTCTTGCAGTTTCCCTCTTACAGGAACAATGAAGAGCAACGTGATTTGTGTATCGTTCCACTGGCAAGTTAATTCCCCACGAAGTATGAGTGAACGGAAAAAGAAAATAACCTGGAACCAGAGGCCCTAGAGAAGGTCTGTTATTTCAATGTCGGAATGTAAGTTCTTTTCCTATTTATCATGATAATGAAATTATGAAACCTGCTTCACAACGTGGGCAAATGTGGAGTACGGCAGAAGTGCAGGTGTCAAAATCAAGCACTTTTATGTTTGATGTTAATTTCAAGTTATGGGAGATAAACCATCGGAAGAGGAAGGGACGAGGGTGCTGCTTTCTGGAGAGGAGAAGTACTTGTGGGTTAATGGAGTCGAAGTTCATGGAAATAGTCAGGATGGTGTCATCCATGCTGGGGACAGAGGCGACACTCTCTGAGCACGGGATGTGCTAGGGAACAGGGACGGCATCTCATGCACGAGTGAAGCACTTCCTCGCACAGAGTCCCTGCAGATGAGAACACGGGCTGCGGTGCAGAGGCCGGGTGGCTGCTCCTCCAGGGCGGCGCGGCACCTCCCCCGGGAAGCGCTGCCCAGGAGCCCGCAGGCCCAGGCGCTGGCTGGGGCGCGCACCCGCAGCTCGCGGGGTCTGCTTACTCCGCCGCAAAGGTCAGCAGCACCCGCCCCCCGGGCGTTAGCAGCAGCGAGGAGACACCTGCAAAGGCACCTGCGGTCACTTCCTCGAGCCGCTGCCCCATCCCTGCGAGCGGGGCCACCCCTGAGCACCAGGTGCCGGGCGGCGCTGGGTGGAGGTGCATGGCCTGCACGTTATGAGGAACTTTCAGTCACTCGTGCCCTTTCACCCCGGGTGCTCGCTGCCTCTGTGCCTGGGCACCTCCAGGGGTGCCTTTGGAGCGGCTAATTTCCAGGGTCTACTGCCCATGACACCTGAGTTGGCAGGTGACCTCAGAAACAAATCTGATCACAGGAGAGATGGCGCGGCAAACCTCTTTCTACTCATGGAAGTGTCATATGTTTTTCATAGTTTGTAATAATTCAGACATTTGGGGATGGTTTGGATCTCTTTTTGTTTTTCAAAGATTTATTTTTATTTATTTCACTTCCCTTCCCCACCCCAGTTGCCTGTTTTCTGTGTCTATTTGCTGCGTGTTCTTTGTCCACTTCTGTTGTTGTCAGCAGGACGGGAATCTGTGTTTCTTTTTGTTGCATCATCTTGCTGTGTCAGCTCTCCGTGTGTGCAGCACCATTCCTGGGCAGGCTGCACTTTCTTTTGCACTGGACGGCTCTCCTCACGGGGCGCACTCCTTGCGCATGGGGCTCCCCTACGCGGGGGACACCCCTGCGTGGCAGGGCACTCCTTGCGCGCATCAGCACTGCGCATGGGCCAGCTCCACACGGGTCAAGAGGGCCCCGGGGTTTGAACCGCGGACCCCTCATGTAGCAGGCAGATGCCCTATCCATTGGGCCAAGTCCACTTCCCCAGTTTGGATCTTAACTACCATTTTGGCAGCAGCTGAAACAAAAATTGGAAAGTAGCATTGGTGATGTTAGCAATATTTACCCCTTGCCATGTACCCACTGGTGCCAAGCACCGGTTTGGCCCTCCAAGTTCTGCTTTTGGCCTCTCCACCGTGAGGCTGGGACCGTGGACTTGTTCTCCTTGGTAGGGACGAGCTGGAGCCAGCCTGGCTGCAGGCTCTTGGCACAGCTTCATCCTCCTGAAGAGCTGCAGGACATCGTGGCGCAGGGCCACGAGGTGGCAGCGGGCACGTGACACCTCCCCTCTGCTGCGGGGTGAGAAGATAAAAGAATAATATTCTGATGCATGAAAATTATATCAAAATCACATTTCAGTGTCTGTGGCAGTTTGAGATTATTTATGAATCCTAAAAAGAGAAATATTATGTTTGTAAACTAATTTTTCCTCTGGGCGTGATGGCCTTTGATTGTATTAAATTCATGGCCTTAGAGCTGTAAGTGTCCACCCCAAATAAACACCCTTCATAAAAGCCAACAGATTTCTGGCACTTTGCATTAGTGCCCTTTGGTGGAGTCACACAGTGTCCATAAAGTTATCTCGGGGCAGGGCGGCCTCATTTGCTTCACTTCGCCCTGGCTCCTTTTGTCCTGCAGCGGCCAAGCTGAGTAGCTGCAGCAGGGACCGTACGGCTCATGAAGCCTAAATTATGTATGATTTGGCCTTTTCCAGAACAACTTTGTCCATCCCTGGTCCGGAGCAGCCCCGTCCATTAGGAATTTCTATAATGACCAATACCTAAATTTGCATTCTTCAATCTGGTAGCCATGGGCTGCACATGGCTATTTAAATTTATAAAATAATTAAAATAAAATAAAATAAAAAATTCAGTCCTTTGGTCATGACATGTGGTAAGTGGCTATGGTATTGTGTAGTTTCCTAGTGCCCAGGCGGTAACTGTGTAATGACTTCCTATTGCCTTAACTTTTTTTTTTTTCTGATCTAGATAGTGAATTTTGGGGAGACAGTTATTTTTATTTGACATTAGATCATTAGAGCCTACTTACTAGATCCTTTTGGTAGGAATGATTTGGATGCGTGTCACTCTTTAGAACTGTTGCTTTCGGGTGACCGTGTCGCCTCTAGGAGCCTCTAGAATACGAACTTGTCGGTGCCTCTGTGTGAATGTTCACGGCCCCCTCCCTGCGAGCCAGGCTTGGGCTGGGCTCACCAGATCCAGCACCTCCCTTGATTCCCACAAAAGGCAAGGCGTTTCTTACAGTCTTCGCTGTGTAGTGAGTAAATAGACCCACTATTTTTATATTAAAGTTTTAGCCCCTCTTTTGGGGTTTTAGATGTTTGGAAAGGAACATTCTTTAAAGCAAATAAATGATTCAACTCATGCAAAATTTCAGTGGTCCAGAATAAAGAAGGGATGATATTTAGGCACAGGAAAATAATCTCTGGTTGTCTTGAAATCTTACTCCAGAGGAAATTGTCAGTTTGCAGGCCTTATTGGTGGATTCCAAAGGTGTTTAGATAACATGCTTTTGTTTATTTATATGGTAGGGGAAGATTTTAATATTCACAATTATCATGTGTGAAGGTAGAATCATTCCTTTTTCAAAGAGAATTTAGGCTTAAAAAGATTCAAAAAGAGTAGCAAAGTGGAACACAAATTCTGGATTCCCCCACTGAAAGTCCCACTTTCTTCATGGAAACTACCTGAAGCAGAGACATTTCAGAATTAGGTGCACCAAAGTGGGGTTCTCCCACCAGCAAAGTCTTAGAGACAGTTCAGGGTTCAAGGAAGTCGTATTTAAACCAGTGGAAGGTCACTGTTGAGCTCCCAGGTAGTTCGAGGACTCAGCGTAAATTTTCTCTTGTGGTCCGTCTACTACCATTAAAGGCAATGATGTAGTATCAACACCTTAGAAACCAGGGATCCACTCTTATCTCTGTTATCCAGCTACTGACCTTAAGTTTGCCTTAAAGAGGTTCCTTTGAAATATATTTTGTGGTGGAAGTATCCTATGGTTGTGTTTTATTTGTAAAACGGTCTTAAAATTATGTCATATGTGAAAATATGCTCACTAAGAAAATTTTAAAAATTTTAAAAATTTTAAAAATTTTACAAAGTGGAACTCTCTCTTCTCTCCCACATTCAATCTACTCCTCTCCCCAGAGGTAGATATTGGTATAAGAATTGGTGTATATCCTTCCAGATTAGACCTTTCTCCCTATATGTGAATCAGGCTTTTTTTTTTTTAATGTAATGGAATCATTCTGTAATCATTTTATGACCCGATGTTGTATCTTTGAGATTGCTACATGTTAGTAGTCTCAGTCATCTTTTGCTACCATAATGCTGTGTAACAAACTACACTGAAACTCAGTGACTGAACTGAGAGCTGCCTGTTGTTTCTCACGAGCCTGCAGGTCAGCTGGATGGTTCTCTGGGGGAGGCTGATCTAGGCCAGCAGGTGGGTGGGAGGAGGGGTCTACACTGGCCTCTGCTGGAGAACTTGGCTCTCCTGCACGCTCCTCTCGCACCTGCCCGGCAGGCTGGCTCCAGTGTATGGAGGAGGCAGGGACCCCAGAATTAACGCAGAAGCCTACCGGGGCTTTGTCAAGCCTCTGTTTGCGCCACATGTGCTGCTGGCGTAGTTAGCAAGGCACAGTGCGGGGCCAGCAGGGAAGCAGCGTGGGGATGTACTGATAAAGGTGTGACTCCAGGGCAGGGGAACCTCGTGGGTCGTTCAGACACCCCGCCGCCAGGAAGGTGCACGTGATTTCAGCTCTGCGTAGCATCTGATGAGATGCGTGGCCCGGAATCTATGGCTCTGATCCTCCTGATAAACAAACCTTGTTGCCAAGAACATTTTACACATATAGCTACACCCTCACTGAGAAACCCTAGAATTTTGTTTTCCGTTGACAGGAGAAGAAAGTGTGTGCACGAGGCGGCTTCCTATCTAAATTCAGGAAGAACCCTGCTCCCCTCAAATTCACTGCTTTCTGCCTCTGGAGCAGCCCTCTCTGTCTGCAGCTAGCGATTCTGACTTATCGTCGAGTCGGCAGAGAGCAGAGCGCCCCTCCTCTGCCCTCCTATCGTTCAAAGCTGGGCCGGCCAGGGAGGGGGTGGGCAGAGCCCAGGCAGGGCCGGGCCTCGCTCGCCGCCTGCCTGCTGTGGGCACCTTCACAGCAAGGACGTGGCCTCCGGCTTAGAGGACGCGCCACGTGGCTCTTCCCTCTGGGAAGACGAGTGGACAGGGGATCTGGAGGTGGACGCAAGGCCGGCGAGGCCAGCTCTGCGCGCTCACCCATCGTGTCTGGTAGATTTCTGTGAGGTAAATGGTTCGCCATCAAAGTCTGTGCGACCCCTCGGGCCACACGGTGCCCCGCGGTGGGCATCATGCCCCAAGGGGGCTGCGGGGGCCGTGTGTCCAGCTCCTGCAGCCCCTGCTCTGCTCAGCGTCCCCCGGTGCAGCCCCACTCGGCTGGAGGCAGGTGGCAGGTGCAGCCGGCAGAGTGCCCACTGGAAAGGACCCGTGAGGGTCTCCTTTGTGGTCCCATAATCGAGGACAGTTTTCCTAAAGGTAATGGGAGTGCCGGGACCTAAAGGCTAAGAGTCTCAGAGGAACGGATTTAGGCAAAGAGGAGAAATGCTGCGCCATTCAGGAAAGAAAGCGGTTTTTCTACCCTTAAGTTGCATTTCCTAAGTGGGGGGTTCACTTCACCTTCCTAGAAGTGAGGGCACCCTCTGCCGAGCCCCCGCCTGCCTCGTGAAGGCGCTCAGGCCAGAGAGTGGAAGGAAAATCAGGGTTCTGAACCTCCCCAGGGGACAGATGATCAGAGGCACCAAATCCATCGAGGAATGCGGAAAACGTGGTTTTTAAACCTGCTCCAGATAAAAAGTGGCAAGCCTTTATTGTCACTGACAAGGAAAAATGCTGTCTCAGGCAGGATAGACATATTAGCAATCGTTTTGTCATCCTGGAAAAAAAGTTTTAAAAATGAAAGCTGATTCTTTCATTAACTATAAATATCACCACTAGCAATATATGAATCAAGCTAGTCTATTGGTGCTTCCAGGTGGACAAACGTTAAATACATAGAACCCTTTTGTCCCAGAAATTGAAACTTTTTTAAGGGAAGGAGCTTAACCACACCCAGAGGCTGCTTGTAAGACGGAAGCCAGGGAAACGCTCCCGGTGTCCCCGCGGACCCCCAGGCGCGCAGCTGGGGGCGCACGCGGCAGCTCTCGGGAAATCATCACCCTGCGCCTCGGCCCTCCGGGCTGCCCTGGCGACGGCGCTGCGTGGGGCGTAAACCCCCGAGTCCCGCGCCCACGGCTGGGGTAGCGCAGCGTGGAGGCGGGCAGGGCGCCCGCCCTGGGCGGGGCCGCGGGGGTCCGGTGCTCCTGGGCCTGCGCCGTCTCCTCCCCTCGAGGGCTCCAGCCGGGCCGGGCCGGGCCTTCACTGGACGCCGGCACCTCCGGGGCCCGCCGCGAGGGGCTCGCGGCCCAGGACGGGCGGGACCTGCTGTCGTGGCCCGGCAGCCGGCAGCCCCTGCCTACTGAGGCCCCCGCCGCCCGGCCGGTCCTGGGGCAGCCCCGCGGGCCTCGGGAGCGGCTCCCCCACGCCAGGGCGCCGGCCCCACGGGTGCAGGCGGGCAGGTCTCCCTCCGTGCCCACTGCAGCGCCGCAGCTCTACCCCAGCCCGAGACCCCGCCCTGCCCCTGCCTGGGAGCCCCCTCCCCGGCCGCGGGATCTGCGGGGGCGGCGGGGAGGAGAGCGGGGTGGGGGTGTGGGGGGCCTTGTCCTGTCTTACCCGCCGGGCCCCCTGCCGCGCCCCGCCGGCGCACGTACCCACAGGCATGCCGCGCACACGCACGAACACACACACTCTTACACACCCACAGGCCTGTGCGCACTCACCCACACACTTTTACACATCCACAGGCATGTGTGCACTCACCCACACTTTTACACATCCACAGGCAGGTGCACACACATATTCTTACACACCCACAGGCATGCGCGCACACATACACACACGCACTCACACTCTTACACACCCCACGTCACACTCTCACGCACACACTCACCCCAGGCATGTGCACACATACACACTCGCGTGTGCGCACACTCACATACATGCACACAACTCTTACACACCCACAGGCATGTGTGCACACATGCACATACACCCTCCCACATACTCACCTATCCACACATGGACAGACACACTCATAAACACTCTCCGGCACACATACACCCACTCGCACATGCACACATATGACACACACGGAAACCTCTTCCAACTCGCTCACCTTGAGTCTCAGTCTCCTGGAAACTCCTGGCTTGAGCTGCCACCAGGCACCTGCACTCCGGGGCGGACACGGGAAGGCGCCGTGCGTCCCACAGGGGGGCCGCCGGGGGTCCGTTAGACACAACCCCTGCGTCGGCCGAGGGGCCTGAGCGCTGCCTCCTCCACGGCTCCGGGGAGGCTGGTGCTGCAGAGAACTGGGCTGTGCCAGCGCCCTCGTCCACAGGCGCTGCCCTCCGCGGGGGCCGGCGCGGCGTCCTCACCTGCAGCCGTCACGCTCGAGTTTCTTGTGCTTTATCGAGTAAGTGAAGAAGCAGTGACATAGGGTCAGAAAAACAATATCTGATGCCATATTTTTTTCTTACAAACAAGGTAAAATCACAAATAGCATGTGACCCACATTTCCGTAGGAAAGAGATTCAGGCTGCCAGGCAGGTCACCTCACCTTTTGAAAAGCAGGTGCTGAGGGCGTGTGGTTGCAGGGGAAGTTTATGGCCAACTACTCTCCACTCTCACGCTGTGGGCTTGGCCATCATCACTCCTTTGCCATTTGGGGGCCCACATTCCTGTACTTTGGAAGACTGGATAGTCTCTCTATGGTGATAATTTAAGTGGCTTAGAGAAATCCTTAATTTACATGATCTCTAAGTATACCACAATCACAATAGTCATGCAGACTTTATAATTTACTAACGTTTTAAGGTTTTGTTAAAACATTTTAGCCCCTGTAACATCCCTGTGAAAGTAGGTGACGGTACTTTTAAAAAGAGGAAGCAGAGGGTGATTTAATGTGCCCAAAGTTGCAGAGCTAGTGACTGGCAAAGGCCCAGCTTGGAACCAGGCCACTGAACTGAAGTGGGCACAATTTCCCCTTTACCACAACACTTTAGAGAGTCTAGTATTTCTGAAAATTTATTCAAATATTCTTCTGTTGTGTGATGGTTAAATTTCTCACATACACACTGCATTAATTGTGCTATTATATCACACGTACTTTTTCTTAGCCCCTATAAGCAGCGTCACAATCAACATTCTTCTACATAAGTCTTCACGTACTGGTGTGGCTGCCATGTGGAAGGGTATTATCTCAAGTTTAATAGTTGTTGATAGATTGATTTGCAAAAAATTTGTAACATGCCACATTTCCACAAAATGTGTATGATATGTATCCTCTTCTTTATATACCACCTGGAAGAGGTTGTAAGATTAGTTTTAATTTTTGCTTTTTCTAGGAATAAGATGTTATTTCAGTATAACTTGTATTTATCATACTACTACTATATTTTGGCATCTTTTTCTAATACGTTATTTGTCCTTTACGTGAAATCCTCCGTAAATTGTCTTTCCATATTCTTAAATGAAGTTTCCTACAGGGTAGTTTATTTTTTTCCTGTCTGTAAGAATTTACATTGTATTGCATTGCATTTTATAGTCTTATATTATAGTGACTTATATGATGTGATATTATATTATGGTGTATTTCATATTTTAAGCTTTGGTTCTTTGCATTGCAATATTTGCCAAATCTCTTGTTTTTCTATTTAGGTTATGGTATTATCTGTCATATAGAATTTTAAATTTTTATGGTTCGCTTAAGTTTTTTTTTTGTGGTTACTTGGTTTCTATTCATACAACGTTCTCTCTAGATTGTGCACTGTAAAGGAATTTGATTGATGTATGTTTTACATTTAAGAATTTAGGCCTTCTAAAATTTATTTA
This sequence comes from Dasypus novemcinctus, assembly GCF_030445035.2. Classification (NCBI taxonomy): domain Eukaryota; kingdom Metazoa; phylum Chordata; class Mammalia; order Cingulata; family Dasypodidae; genus Dasypus; species Dasypus novemcinctus. The sequence goes on along the minus strand of NC_080677.1, from coordinate 165,355,684 downwards.
TATATATGGTAAAATGCATGAAATTGTCTTGCAGACCAAAAGCCAATTGTCCCAATACCATCTATTAAAAAAGTCTTAATTTACCACTGAATTGAAATTCCTCCATTATCAAATGTTTAACTTCTCAAATATATTAAACATACTATTAGATTATGTTTACACATCTCTGTCCAGAAATGTGTAGGGTCTGAGATTTTACCCTCCTTCGAAGCTGACAAGTTCACTGCCACTGTTCTGTGGTTGCTTGAAGAAGACACAAGACTTCTGGGTCAGAGCAAATGACAGTTTGCTACTCACAGCAAGAACAGCAGCAGTTTTGTAATTTTTTGGCGTAAATTCCCAGAGCCCCGATTCCTACAGAGTACTGCCACAAGATGCAGCTAATACTTCTGAAGAGGGAAACGGACTTTGGCCCAGTGGTTAGGGCGTCTGTCTACCACATGGGAGGCCCGCGGTTCAAGCCCCGGGCCTCCTTGACCCGTGTGGAGCTGGCCCATGCGCAGTGCTGATGCGCGCAAGGAGTGCCCTGCCACGCAGGGGTGTCCCCCGCGTAGGGGAGCCCCACACGCAAGGAGTGCGCCCCGTAAGGAGAGCCGCCCAGCGCGAAGGAGGGAGCAGCCTGCCGAGGAATGGCGCCGCCCACACTTCCCGTGCCGCTGAGACAACAGAAGCGGACAGAGAAACAAGACACAGAAAACAGATAACCGGGGGAGGGAGGGAAATTAAATAAATAAAAATAAATCTTTAAAAAAAAAAATAATAATAATACTTCTGAAGCTGCAACCTGTAAATATTCCTGTTACTTTTTTCACTCAGTTAATGATATTTTCTAATTTCCATTGGGATTTATCTGATCCATGTGCTATTTAAAGGTCTGTCTTCTAATGTCCAAACATTTGGGAGTTACTCATATTTCGTTGTGTTTTTGATTCCGAATTGAATTCCATTGTGGTTGGAGAACATACTTTGCATTATTTAAATACTTTTCAAATGATCAAGACTTGCGTTGTGTCCTAACATATGATATATCCTGCAGAATGGTTCATGTGTAGTTGAAAACTATGTGTATTTTGCTATTCATTTATTTCAAGATAATATTGATTTACTTCCAGTAAAAACTAGCAGTTTGCCTCAGCTTGTCTCCACTTATATAATTCTTTTTTATTGGAGTTGTTGCCTGGTGTTACATTTTCCTATGTATCTGAGTTTTCCTCTGTTGTTGCTTCACCCTGAGGCACTTTCTTTAGCATTTCGTGTAACACATGTCTGCTGCTGACAAATTCTTTACATTTTCATTTATTGGAAATTTTCTTTATTTTTCTGGCATTTTTAAAAGGATATTTTCAGTGGCTTTGGAATTCTGGGTTGACAGATTTTCCTTTCAGCACTAAAGATGCTGTTTATTTTCTCTGGCCTCCGTATTTTGAAGGAGTCATCGTTTGTGTTGTTGCCCTGCTGTATGGCAAGCGTCTGTCATTTTCCTCTGCTGCTTTCAAGACTTTCTCTTTAGTCTTAATGTTTACCTGTTTAACTTCATGCTTAGGTTTTCTTTTTTCTTTGCATTTATTCTGCTTTGCATTTACTAAATTGTTTTTTCTTCCCTTTTTCTCCCCTGTCTCTTCTCCTTTTAGGGGTCTACTTCCAGCCTTGTTAAACTGCTTAGTATTGTCTCACAAATTGATCATCAAGGTTGTTATATTCACTTTATTCTCAGTGATTTTTTTTTTCAGTTTTTCTGTAAGTTTTTGAGTCCTTCTTTTAAATCTCAAATCTGCTATTAAGCCCATCCAACACAATTTTAATTTTAGAAATTGTAATTTTCAGTTCTAAACTTCCATTTGGTCTTCTATTATACTTTCCACATTGCTGGTAGCACTTTCCATCTGTTCGTTAATATGACAATATTTTTCTTTACATTTCTGAACATATTTATTTTAGCTTTTCTGAAGGCTGTGCTCTTTCCAACATCTGGGTCATTTTGGGTTGGTTTCCACTGATGCTTTTTCTCTTGACTCTGGGACGACCTTTTCTGTTTTTGGTTTGTATTTTCCTTTTTCCTGTTTTTGTCAGGTCCAATAATTTTTGTTGTGTAGTGGACATTGTGGCTGATCTCTTGTAGGGGCTCTGGACATTGCTGTCTTCCTCTGAAGAATTTTGACTTTTGTCCTTGCTGAATTCCAACTCCTACTCTGCATCTGCTCAAGTAAGCTGAAGCTAAATTTCCTCTCAGTTCCTTGAGGCCTCATTTTCACCTGGTGCCCTGGGTCTTCCCTCTGTCTGTACTAGCTCTGGGGTCAGCGCAGGGTCTGCGTGGCGTTTGTAAACAGAGTTGAAGCCCTCTTCCTTGCTGCTGTCTTCACTGTGGTTCTGCCCTCGCTCTGACCCTCTCTGGCAGGCGCGAACCCCGCCTTCGGAGTCAGTGTCCTCAGCTGCTCGGACTGGGGTCCCTCATACAAGGTCCGCGTGGAGACGTATCTTACCCGGTGCATTCCCCCATTCTCTCTGCTTTGCGCGGTGTCTAGTGCCTTAGGATAGCTGCTTCTGTTCCTGTTGCTCCAGTGTCTATAGTTGTTCTCCGTGGCAGGGTCAGCAGCTCCGTCACTCCTGGAACAGGAATCTGCGTGGCCTTCTGATAAGCTGGACTAACCATCTCCTTAAGGGAATCTCCCCAAGATGTCTTTAAGGTATCCTGGGAAGTGGAAGTCAAAGAGCATTTTTAAAGGCAGGGTTTAAAAAAAAATGGTTTCTTTTTCTGTTTGTAACCCATCCAGTTCACACCATGAAGCAAATCAATGATAGGTTTTCTAGCCTGTTGCCTAATGCCGTTTTTTCTGGACACACAGCAGTAGTTCAGTGAAGGCTGAGCAACCAGCTCATAGCAAAGCTGACCCTTCCTCAGTTTCTCCATGGCTAGATTTATGTGCAAACTTTAAAGTTCACCCATCAATAAAAGCATGTCCAAAAGAAGTGCCAAGAGCAACCCGCCGGGACCCAGGGTCAGGCATGCGTGGGTCAGAGTTGTGCTGTTGTTTTTGAACCATTTACTTCTATGGAACAGTGAGTATGGGTAGAAATTATTCCAAACCTCTGGGTGAAACGACCAGATATTGTCCTTCTAATGCCATTGAAGCTGATTGTGTTCTACTTTAAATCGCATTTTCTTCTTCTTTGCCTTTTTGGCCAAAGGCTGTACCTTTTATGGTATGAGTTTTATAATCTATATTTATGTTCTAAAAATAGGCTGAAGCAGAGTAGAGTGTCATTAAATATTTTCCCCCTTAAACTGAAGATATGCTTCTGTATGATACTGAACAGAGGCAAGAGCAGCCCCGCCTGTGTTTAGGCATCTCTGCCTGTGGATTTCTTATGGGAGAGGATAATAGTCAAGTATTATAATTTTAATAAGAATGTTGCATTCTTCTTTTCTGAGGTGTCTCGAAGTGACCCATTTTACATGTAAAAATAGATTGGATTAGACTGAGTGAGCTGAGTTTGGAACTGCCTCTTCACAGTCCTTTGTATTCCAGTGTCCAGCAAGGGGCCTGGCACATACAGGAAGACATGAAACATTTGTTTTCTGAGTAGGTTCTTTTTTTTTTTTTCTTACTGCAAATACTTTTCTTAAGCAATAGAAGATGATTTAGATGTTTAAATTTTCATTATTACTCTCTTTCCACATCATTTTAATGGTATATGGTTTTGATATGGACATTTCAATGCTCGATAAATTTCTTTTCTACTTTAAAGTATATTTTGGGGGTCAGGATAACTATTCTTCACATAAGATATTAATTTTGTAAAACATACTAACTCTCCTGCTTCATAAATGAGTGTTACATCTTCGTAATTTCAAATTCCAATATAGCTATGGATACCATTTTTTAAGGGGGAAGTGATTAGACTTTGAGATTAGTGGGCATATGCTTCTGGTTGTTTTTATATCTGGAATTCTTTGCACAAGTAGGAAATCAATAAATATTGAATTAAGTCGACTTAGAGTAAATGCCAGGGTTATTAAAATATATTATTAGAATAGTAAATGTGATTATACTATTTCTTAGCTAATAAACTGTCAATGAGACATAGTCACAGAAAAGCAATCCATTGTGTTTGCACTCCCCACAAGCATTTGCAAATGGAGCATCATTTTTCTACTTTCACCATGGGATTTTATTGCACAAGTGTTTCAGATGTTACTGGATGGTTCTTTCAGTGATGACATGCAAATGCAGGCAGCAGACCACAGAGAATACATGAAAGGACAGCTTTGTTAGGTGAGGGGGGAGGGAGGGTGCCAAGGAGTCCTGTCTCACTTCAGCGGGGCTCCCGCGGGGACACTGGGGGAGGCACATGGGGGTCCTGGGCTACTGCGGGGGTCCTGGGGGGAGGACACACGGGGGGTCCCAGGCTCCTGTAGGGGTTCTGGGGGGGCACACGGGGGTCCCAGGCTCCTGTAGGGGTCCTGGGGGGGGCACATGGGGGTCCCAGGCTCCCGTGGGGGTCCTGGGGATCCTGGGGGGGCACATGGGGGTCCCAGGCTCCTGTGGGGGTCCTGGGGGGTCCTGGGGGGGCACATGGGGGTCCCAGGCTCCCGTGGGGGTCCTGGGGGATCCTGGGGGGGCACATGGGGGTCCCAGGCTCCCGTGGGGGTCCTGGGGGGCGGGGAGGGCACATGGGGGTCCCGGGTTCCAGCCTTTATCGTGAGGCAGAAGGAGGGTAGGGTTTTCCTATGGACGTGGGGATTGGAGGTTTCAGTACCTGGCGCGCACAGCAGAAGCGTCAGGGCGGGTTGGGGAAGCGGAGGCAGCTCCTTACCCTCCAAGCCTTCTGGCGGCACCTGCCCTGCTAGTGAGATCTGCCGCCCAGGCAACTGGGTGGGCGCTGAGAAGGGGACTTGTGGCTGGAAGGGGAGGATGGCGGGGCCGCAAATGGGATTTCTTGACCTCACTGTGATGGGTGAACGTGTTTAGGTTTGCTCTTTCGCTCGCTGTTCCTGGCAGGTACTCAGCAGCCTGCTGGGCTGAGCCCTTGCGATTCCTCTGACTGATGAGGACTTTCTTCCGAGGAGCCCCCAGCCCCACGCCACCCCCGTGGTAGACTCATACTGGAAACAAGAGCCCCTCCAAGCATATTGCCTCCCCTTCACCGAGAGCTGCTGGGACTGTTGGTTATGATTATGAAGATAAATAATTTGGAATACAGCATTTTGTGTAATTACCTTTTAGTCCAGACTTCCTTTTTTTGACCTTGCATTCTCCCATGAATATTCATGCAGCTTCCGTAAAATAACGATAATAATAATAAGCTACGATTTTACGCAGTTGGTATTTTTCTGTGTTCTTTCACATACACCAATCACTCACATAAATTGAAAATAAAATAGGTTGGGTCTGTTTCCCACAAGGATCATCTGTCAGCGGCGGCCAGTCACGGGAGGAATCTGCTTGACTCTGGAGGAGGTGGCGGTGAGGTGGCGGTGGTGACGCTGGCTGCAGCCGGCGGGCAGGGCTCGGGAGCTCCCACCGTCTCTCTCTGTGGTCCAGGATTCCCAGTCTTGGAGCGCTGGGAACACCGAGCTGCCATGTGCCCCCTTGCTCCTTATCCTGGATTTGTAAATATATTTAAATTCTATTAGAGAAGGTAGGTCAGTAGACATGAGCTCTACTTAATATGAGTTATTGAATAGAAAATTTAGCCAATTAAACAATTCCATCGCTATCTGCTGGTTTCATATCATGATGGCCCAGCAGACTTTGACTTCCTAGAGGAACAGAATTATGGACTTATGTTTGTGACTTCAGAAAGGGTTTGTAAAGGAAGCAAGTGCTAGGTGACTAAAATTATAAGATCCTTTCACTCTGTGTGGCTCTCGTCTGCCCTGAAGAGTTTTTCGGGAGGAACGGGCAGGGCTGGCAGGGCCGGGAGGGCTCTGGGCCCCACTTAGCATTACAGTGCAGTGCCAGGCAGAATATCCTGTGTTTGCAATTTATTTAGACTTTTGTAGTGAGTATTTACCTCTTGTATTAAATATTTGAATGTGAAAGTATAATCACAGAATTCTAAATATCAGACACTTTGCTGGTACTTCTGGACTGAAAACAGAAATATTTAAACACTATTCCAAAGATGGAAAGATTTTAAACGTACAGAAAAGCGCAGGAAATAATGTAATCAATGCCCATGTACCACCCCCCACCTTGTTTTAGAATTGAGAATGATTTTAAACACAAGAATAAAGCGAGCGAGCTGATCATTGATAGTATGCAGTTATGTTACATATATTTATAAAATCTTTGCAAAATTTGGGCTGATTCTTTAAAGTAAACTCTAAGAAGTAAAAATCCTGTTTCAAAATGGGATATTCTAAGTATGGTGCACTTTAGTACATTTAACACTTTCATAGGTGCATTAAATGTTATCAGTTCAGTCTCATTGACTGTCAGTTTTATATGAAAAGTAGTTTGCCATCCTATTTTTGTAAAATTATCTCCTATACTCTTACAGTTGATAGTAAATGGCACTTGGAAATCTCCATATAAATGACTCAACAAAAATCAAAACAAGTGCAGAGTTGTGCACATAATATTCGTACAGAAATACCAAGTATCTTTTCAAGCATGTGGCATTTTCAAGCATGTTAATGTCTAACAGAATAGTTTAGTTGGAATAAAATTATGAATCTATTATTTAAATGAGGTAAAGGATTATATGGTTCTGTATGCAGAAAATATATCTCATTTCTCTTACTTTATTATCTCATTTGGTTTTAGATGAAAGACGTCAGATTGTGTAATGAAACCAGTTCTCATTTTCACCAAGACTGCCCAAATTTAATACATTTGCTTCAAGCTTCAGTGTCCTCCTAAGTAACACAGTCTTATTTTTTTGTTTGTCAAATGTGGATAAGGGTGTTGGGAAGCTTCTGATCTTGCTCTGCTCACCTGCCTGAAACAATATTAATTGAAATAACGAGTTTATGATGAACTCAAGAGTTGCAATTTTCTGCTATTTCTGTACACTTAAAATTTTTTTTCAGTCATTGGAATAATTAGAGGTAGCACCCAAAGGCACTCCTATGAAATATTTCTAACAAATTTACAAATTCTTTATTTATAATCAATCAATAATATAATGAAATACATATCTAGGTCTGAGTCTATGACAGCCTTCCCCGCCAATAAAATCTGTTAAAAGTTAAGCATTTGGTTTCTCTAATACCTCTTTAGATTATTCTGCATCTATGTGGAATATACTCAAGTAAAGAAGATTATTTAAGGAAAACGTAGAATTACGCTTTACTTCCCCCAAACAGCACACACACAGATTCCTTGCTCAGTCTTTCCTGCTAGCTGCCAGGGGAAAGAGAATATCAACAGTGGTGACAGGAAGGGGACAATAAAAAGGAGTAGATTTATCAGCTTTGCCCTTTCTGAGACTCAAAATAGGAGGGGTTTCAAATAATTCTGAAAAGAAGCAGTAAAATCAGAATGGTGCTGTCTTCATTTGGTACCATGTTTGGATGAAGCTTTAAAACTTACATTTATTAGAAAAAAGGACATGATTTGATTCTCCATGTTAAAATAAAATAAGGCCTCCATTTACTGGGAAGTGCAGGCAAGAAACCAAATGGCTGCAGTGAGAGAGAATCAGCCACACCAGGCACTCTGAAATGCACGGCAGGTGAGTCATTCCCCTGCGCACAAGCAGCAGGTGAAGTCGGCACGTTAAATGACAGAGTTCTGCGCGACACTGGGAAGGAGCGCTCCCTGGAGGCAAAGCCCTCTCTGGGCAGGTGAAGGAGGGTGTTCTAGAAGAGGCCAGCTGGAGGGGCCAGTGGGGAGTGGGAAGGGCGCTGGCGGGTGGGCAGGGCCTGGGGGCGGCTTGGCTTTTGCCCTAATTCGCCTAAACTGTTCAGCCTGGAGATAAAGGTCGAATACTAGGGCAGGCCTTGCTTACCTGCTGATAAGGGAATTAGGCTCTTGTCTGGAAAACGATTGTGCAGGTATCAGAAACGTGGCACCGACTGTGAGCGGAGCCCCTGAAACTGCGGATGCCGGTGACACTGGGAGGCATGGCTGCGCAGTGAGAGGACGTGCGAGAGCCTCAGGGACCCCTTTCATGGTGGACGGACCAATCTCCAGGTAGTAAACCCCGAAGCAAACTTACAGTGCCCGTGGGGGGCCTGCGGGAGAGAGGCTTCCTGCTCTTGCTCTTGGGCGTGGGAGAGCCCACCACCTAACCTCCCGGGCGGCAGCTGCAGGTTGCGTTCCGCCCCTTCCTTGCCGTGGGACGACGGCTCCCCTGGTTTCCTCTCTTGCCTCTTCTGCCTTTAGCCCACCCTGCTTTAATGTAAAAGCACAACCCAGGCTCTTGGTTTCTGGTGGTCTTTAAGGTGATGCAGTGCGAGGGGCTTTGTTCTCTCTGTCTTGTTTGTGGGTTTTTTAAACTTTTTATCTGAAGACCCAACTAGCCATTTTACTTCCTTCATTTTAACCATGGCTGATGCAAAAAATAAAATAACAAGCTAAAACCCAGGGACGTCGAGGTGGGGACTGAGTGGATGAAGGTAAATGATTCAGAGTCCTGGGGGCGTTTTCATTCTTGAGGTCCTGTGGGAGGTGGCATCTGGCGAGCAGTGCCCTATGTCTCAGGCACGCCCCACTCTGTGGGCACGTGGCTCCACTCAGGGACCCGTATCAAAGCACCACCGAACAGGTGCCTCGGAGCCGTGGACATGGGCTCCCTGGCGTTCCTGGCGCAGAGCTGAAGCCCGGGTGTGGGCAGCAGTGTGCAGCGGACCTGCTTCTGCCCCCTGGCTGGCCTTGGCCGTACGTGGCCGTGGCCATTTCCTGTGTCCGTTTCCTCCTCCCGAAAGGGCACCGGCCACGTTGGGCTAAAGGCCCACCCTCCCCCACTGTCACCTCACGTTAATTTGCCTAACTCCATCTGTAATGACCCTATTGCCAAATGAGGTCACTGGGGCAAAAAAAAAAAAATCTGGGGGACAGAATTCAATCCATAACAGCACTAGTTTTTTCAAGACAAAATGACTTTTATTTTTTTTTTTTTTATTTTTTTTTTTTTTAATTTTTTTATTTTTTATTGACTTTGTAATAATATTACATTAAAAATATATATGTGAGGTCCCATTCAACCCCACCCCCCCACCCCCCCTCTCCCCCCCCCCCCCCAACAACACTCGTTCCCATCATCATGACACATCCATTGGATTTGGTAAGTACATCTTTGGGCACCTCTGCACCTCATATACATTGGTTCACATCATGGCCCATACTCTCCTCTATTCCATCATGTAGGCCCTGTGAGGATTTACAATGTCCGGTGATTACCTCTGAAGCACCATCCAGGGCAGCTCCATGTCCCTAAGACGCCTCCACCTCTCATCTCTTCCTGCCTTTCCCCATACCCTTTGTCCATTATGTCCACTTTTCCCAATCCAATGCCACCTCTTCTATGTGGACACTGGATTGGTTGTGTCCATTGCACCTTTATGTCAAGAGGAGGCTCAGATTCCACCTGGATGCTGGATGCAATCCTCCCATTTTCAGTTGTAATCACTCTAGGCTCCATGGTGTGATGGTTGTCCTTCTTCACCTCCATCTTAGCTGAGTGTGGTAAGTCCAATAAATCAGATTGTAGGTGCTGGAGTCTGTTGAGGCTCAGGATCTGGCTATCACACAAAATGACTTTTAAAGTTACTTTAATCATTCAATCATAAAGGCCAGTTTAAAGGCTATAGCGGGTTTAAATTTGCACGTAACAGCCCACCCGGGGCAGTGGCTCTGCAGGTCCCGAGGCTCGCTGCGCAGTGACCGCACAGGACGGAGCGCCCTGGCTCTGTGCGCCGCCGCTCGCGGGGTCCGCGCTGATGGCCCCTTAAACAGCGTGGCGCCCGGGCTCGTGTGTGGAGATTTTCAAACTCTTCCCTGTTCAGTTCACTCTCTTCCTTACACTATCCTTGCCCGGTTAAGTGACTGATGCCAAGAGACTTGGAAAAAATGGGGTAAGAATAAAGATCCCATTATGAGTCTGTTAATTTGATCGTAGATTTAACAAGTAAAACTAATTACGGCTGAGAGGATTTTCACCACATCTCTCAACTTTATCATTTAGCTATAACCAGGAAAGGTAAAGTTTAAAGCCATCAGAGATTGTTCAAAGAAGTTACATGCTAATGAAAAGAGGACATTTTTAATAGAAACCATTTTGCAAACTTTACTCTGGTGATTGTGATAATTGGAGCCACTGAATTGAAAATGTGACCAAAATGTTCAATGAGCGGCAACTGGGAGAGCTTTCTGAATGAAACCACGAGGCCATGTGCAACTTAGAGCTCTTGAATGTTCACGTGGTCTTTATTTGTCAGTTGCTCCTGATCTCATTTGTTTTTTTATGCAGTATTGATGACAAAAGTCTGATTTAAAATCCTATACTTCAAATTTAATTAAACACACAATTATTTATAAACTAATATCTTACATTAGTGTCTAGCAATGATGCCCTAGAATTGTTTTTTGAGTAATAAAATAGCTTCACAAATTTCAAGAAATCGAGAAAAATGGCAAGAATGAGAGTGTGACAGCGACGTGGCATGCTCCTGCTGAAGGCTAGTCATACCTCATGCGCAGGTTGCATTAGCTATTTAGTTGAAATATTCAGAGAAGGTTTTAATGTACACCCTCTTAACTAATTCCTTGGATATTTAAATACTATGAGCATGAACACCTGATGCTCTGTGCATACTGCGTACGGCGCTTACTCAGCCTCTAACCATTATTCCAGCAGGTTCTGCACACCTGCTTTCCTCTCTGGACCCTGAACACAGGGCACTGCGCAGGTGCGTCGTCTGCCCTCAGGGAGCCCCCGCTGGGGGGCCCAGCGGTGAGCGTTGGCCCGTCTCCATGGTGCCTGAGCGCTCTTCCCAGGCACATTGGGCAGGGGGCATTTTCATCCCGTTCTTCCAGCTTCCTCTCCTTACTCTTCTCCTCCCTGCTTTACCAGAATATCCACAGATTAGGTACTTGTGCTTCCTTCGCATTTATTAACAGAATACAAAATAAAGCAATATATAATCTTAAATTCTTAAATAATAAATGAAATTCCCTCTTCCTTCCCAAACTTTGCAACAACTTCTGGTGACAGCCTGCACCCTGTCCGGCTGGCGATCGCTGAATAAAATCCAGCGCTCTTAGATCACAAAGACTTTACGGAGCAAGTTACAGGCGATTGTCAGCCCTCCGCTTAAGGCCTCGAGGGCCCAGCGGCCTTTCAGGCAGCTGCCCGTGGCCATGCTGCCGAGGCTCCCGGCTCTGGGGTCCGAGCCCCCCGGGTTGCTCTTTGCTCTGCTAGTCCCTCCTCCTTCAGGTCCTTTACTAGCCCGCCCTTAGTGGGAGAAATTCTTCAGGGCTCTACCCTACGTGCCTCTCTCTTTCCACCCTAAATTCTCTTCTCAGGTGTTCTGTGAGTTTCTGCAGCGTCGCTTGCTATTTCTGGAAATTTCCAAATACATTGCCTTCCGTGAGCTGTGCCCCGGGCGCTAGAGTCCCTCGCCCCACTGCCCCCTGGACCCTCACCTGGAAACCCCAGGTCGGTGTCCACATTGTCAGACCTGCGGCATCCTCCCCCCTGCACCCCCGTCTGCCTCCCGCCTGCTCGCACCTTCACAGGACAGCAGTCCTCACGCCCCACACCTGGGGGTCACCTTGACCATCTTCCCTGCCCTCCTGAGACCCCGGGAAGCTCCCTGTGTCCCAAAAGTCTCCGCCCGGAGCCTGAGCACAGGGGAGGCCTTAGCAGGTGTGTGTCAAGGGCGCTGCAGGTGGAAGCACCTGGGCACCTGCAGGCACATCCCCAGGAGGCATTGCCAGCCCAGGGGCCTGTGTGGCCCGAAGCCCTGCCTGGCCCCTCTCCCTTCTTTCCTGGGCGCTGGGGGTGGGTTGGCAGTTTGGGCGGAGGGCGTGGGTTTGGGAGAGGAGCTGGCCTCCGCGCTGTGCGGCTAGGCCGTGTGGAATGGCGACGCGGCAGCCAAGGGCCTGCTTAGCTTCCTGCCGCAGGTTCCCATGCCCACGCCCTCCCAGACCTCCCACCTCCCTGCCCGGCTGCCGCCTTTCTCGGATCCCCGGGCCGGCACTCTCACCCCGGTTGAAGCCGCAAGCCCTCCTCCTGGTCTTGGCACGTCAGCTGCAGGTCTCCTCCAGTCCAGCCCCCAGCCCCGGGGACCCTTACAAAGCAGCCTGTGACTCCCCATGGGCCTTGGACAGAGACAGGAACCCTTAACATGTTGCACCTGTGCTGCACGAATGGGTGCCTGCCCACCTCATGGGGAGCTGCTCATCTGCTCCCGTGGCCAGCGCCAGGCCCTTGGACTTTTGTCCCCCAGGGCCTCTGCACCGGCTGCTCCTCCACTTGTCCGGTGAACGCTTAGGAATGCTTCAGTCCTTCTGGGAGAGCCAGCCCTAACTTTCCCTACCCCATCCCCCCTTCTTCCTTGCCTCCCACAACAGAAGGCTGGATTTCCCCATTTCTTGTAGGCTCCTTTACCTACTCTGACCCGTACAGAGCTGTGCAATGCCTGTTAGCTCCAGGCTGTGATTCTCCTGTGGGAGGGAGCGCTGTCCTGTCATCACTGCAACTCCAGGGCTGAGCACAGAGCAAAATCCATGACAGAACACCCCACAGATTGACTTAAGGGGAGAGCGCTCTAAATGGCCGATAAGAGCACTGTTGCAAGGAGGTTTTGCATTTTATAGGCTCAAAATCTGATGGAAAGAATGACTCATGCTTCAGTGAAGAGACAGTTCACTTAATTTCAAGGTCAGAAACATCTTAGTCCACGTGAAGTCAGAACACGTCTTTACAAAGATCATTTGGAGCTAGCCAACTATGGAACTGGGTTTTCTGTTTATTGGAAAAGAATAGGTGAAATCATTGAGTTTCACATTCTTTTGGTTCCTCTTGTAGAAATACACTGTTCAATTCATTTAAACTTTAAAGGTCTAATGTAAATTAGGTTGTTGAATATTGTGAAACTACACTACTCCAGAGTGAGGACCTGCAGATTATGGCCCTGGCCAAACCCAGCCAGCCATCTGCTTTTGTAAATAAAGTTTTATTGGAACACAGCCACAGCCTTCATTTCCGTTTGGTCTGTGGCTGCCTGCACACTCTAACGGGACAGAGACCACTCGGCCTGCACAAGCCTAAAGGGTTTCCTACTTGGTCCTTCCCATGCGGGCTTCCTAAGCCCTGCTCTAGAATAGGAAATCCACCTGGATTGCCTTTTCCCCCAGGATCTCATTGGTTTGGAGGTCCTTCAATTTATTTGAAACTTGAAGCTTTCCCCGCACTGATTCCTGGTAAATAAAATTGAGTAAATTGGGTGTTTTTGGTTAATAAATTTCTGGAGAAACCCATCCAAAATGTGGTAGGCAAGCATAAGGGCTTTTGGCATGTGTTGAGAGCAGGGAAAATCAGGATAAGATGGTTTTGCCAGAATAATTCCTCAATTAAAATGTTTAAAAAAATATAAATCTGTGCTATAAGTCCATCTATATAAGGTTAAGAAGAATAGTTTCCAATATAGGAAAAAGAAACATGATGCTTCTAGCAGTAAAACCACTCTGGGGTTTGGGTGTAGATCGTGCCTTTCAGGATCTCCTGGGCTGCCTTCGGCTTTCCTATTTCACCTGCTTCTAACTGACAACTCTGAAGGGAAGGTTCTTAAATAACAGGACTGAATTTTCTTTTTCCTTTTCTGCCCAAGTATTTTTCAACACAGTGTCTAAATGTCATTCACGTAGACATGGGAAGCAAACAGTCCCATCTGTTCTTTGACTGGGGTGGAATCTTGTTACCTTCCCGGGATTCTGCTGCTTGGGTGGACTTTAATCAGGCTTCCGGCCCCAAAGGCAGCCGACATTATCTTCTTGGAGAAATTCTCTCTGAGAACTGTAAGACTGAAGTAGCCCAGCCATTGCATTTGTGTCTGTAAAACAAGAGGGATAGGATCAGCATCTTTAACTTCCCAACCTCAGACTCGTAAACTGAAAAGAAAATCACACTGTCAGGCTTTCCGAAGACTCGATTTCCCACCAGGGCTAGACCTGGTTTCTCCTCTGCCGAGGGGACCTTCGCATCAGTGGGCGAGAGCGCGTGGTTCCGCGAGCAGTGCCCTTTTCTGTTCAGGGCTTCTTCCTGGACACGAGGCCCTTTGAGAGGTCACTCGCTTTGCAGGAGGTTGGCGTAGTTTGGGGTTCTCTGTGCTCGCTCTTCCCTTTGGTTGTTCTGCTCTTGCACATCTCCTGGTCGCTTTAGCACACTTTGATCACCAAGACAAAGAAAATTGTCACATGGAATTGGCTACCATTTTCTTAGAGAACAATAAGGTTGACAGATTTCTGTGCTTGCATGTCTTCCTGCGAGTATGAAGGTCACTGGCCTGGCCTGGCAGCACGTTTCTGATGGCCACCCAAAGAGCTACTGTGAGTAAGGGTGGGTTTGGCATATGTGCATTTCTATTTTTCCTTACAATGGACTCGAAATTACATCTTTCTGCTTTTATGAAATGTAGAGGACAGGCTGATACATCTAAACTTGAGAAGTTTTTGTAAAGGAATCTCCGTTAGGCGAGTATGGCTTTAGAAAATATTGCATATGGTGCCCACAGGAGGTTTCTTCTCCCCTGGGCTCCAGCTGCAGCGCTCTGGCTGCCGGCCTCTGTCCTACCTTCTGTGACTGGAACCATTTCTCTCTAATCCGGGTTCCTTCCCTTCCTTAGGGGCCGCCTCCACCTCCTGCAGTCACAGCTGGGATCATGCACCATTCGTGGGGGGGCGAGCTGTGCTGAAGAGTGTCTTCATCTTCCCCTTGGTAAATGATGATTTCATGGTCTTTAATGTTAAAATTCTGGGAGCATCTATTTTGGAGTCCTGGTTCAGGGGGGCCTGTTTCCAGAAACCAACTTGGAAAGCTTAAGAAAAGAAAGTTATGGAAAACACGGATGCCAAGGAGCTTCGGGAACTGATGGAAGGTTCTGAGAGCGGGCTTGGCAACCAGGCAGCCAGGACAGCTGCCGGCTGTGGCCACCCGCGCCGTCGGGGCCGAGCGGCGCAGCCTGGGCCCTCCTGGCGGCAGAGGCGCGGCCAGCGGCTCCCAGGCCCGTCCCAAGGCAGCCCCAGACCCTAGGCCCGGGGCGGCAGGTCCCGCCTGCCAGGCTCACGTTCCCAGCCCTGGTGGAGCAAGCCTGGGAGCCCTGATTAAAACCCCTACATGCCGTCCTCGAAGAAATAATTTCACCAAAGGAAATTGAAGAGGGGAAGGACGGTGAGTAGGCAAAACCCAACAAAAGTCCAGCATCAAATCTGTATTTGGAAAATCATCGGTTTTACAGTTTTTAAACTCTTCCTTCTAAATTGGGCTATTGGAATTTGGACACACTTCAGAATTTACTGGAGATTATTGTATTTTACGTTACCTGATTTTGTACTTTTTTTACTTTTACAATTTTTGGGGAGGTGCCCACAATTGTTAAATTTAGGTGAGTATTGTTAGTGTGAGAATGATCTTATAGGAGTTTTATTGTCTTAATTAGTGCCCAGAATCAAATATTGCTAGGAATGTATTAATTCAAAATGGTAAATGATTTTAAAAGAAACGTCTCCAGTTTTACGCTCTTCTTAGAAGCAGTTCTGTATGTCTTATACTGATTCAGAAGGCTTTCCTTTTGGTGCAAAAATATGAGATTAGAAAAATAGTCATAAATTAATTAATTCTAGTTGCCTAGAAAAAGTCATTTCTATCAAGAAGCTCACGGGTACATGTCCTACACTGGAAAAGAAAGATTTTTTTTTTTTAAGAAAAGAGAGTGATATATGCAACATTCAAAGAGTCTACTTTAGTTATTCAAAAGTAAGGTACTTACATACAGCTTGATAAATGGACTGAAAGATGATAAGAGTTTTAAAGTTTTAAGGGACCAACAAAACGAAACACAACAGAGGCTCAAAATAGAAGCAGGATAAAGAGTGCGCAAGGCAGGGCTGTGTCTGCACCCCCATTAGCACACCTGACGGCCCCAGCCTCCTCCTTCCCAGCAGCACAGGCCTCCACCCTCAGACCACCCCATGTCGCCATCTTGGCATTTACCCCTGCTCTATCAGTTCCTGAATTCACAGCACTTCCTCTATGCGTGTTCTTCCATCTCGGCTTTACCTATTTCCAAAGGAAGCTCCACAGTCTTTCTCTCTGGCGATTGGGTGTCCATCTGTCCTGCCTTCACCCCAGTGACAAAACCCCCTGTGGACAACCTGCGTATGAATTACCTTCCACGCTGTCAGTTGTTTCATCAGTCAAATGCTTCTTAAGTTTGGATGGGGCATCCAGGCCTGCACCCTCACAACTTCCTGGTCTACACTGCGCTCCAGCAGACTCTCCCGGAGGCAGGGAGAGCTGCTGAGCAGTGAATTTCAGTTAACTTCAGAAAACGTGGCTGAAATTCAGCAAGGCTTGGGGCTCGCCCACGTGCCCACGCTGCAGTTCTCAGAAACCTAACTCTTTGAGGACCCATGGGTACATGAGCTTATTGCCTTTTGGAAAAAAAAACAACGCATCGAGCCAGGTATCCTTTAGGGCAGGGTGGAGGCAAATATTAAGAGAAAACACCTGAAATTGAAAAAGAAGAAGCAATCTTCTGTGAGCTGCTCACAGCTCTCCTGAAATGAAAAATGGTCTAGACGCTTACAACCAATCCTTCCCGAAAGGTACCATGAGAAGAAATATCACAAATTTGGTAGAATGGATATTGCCTTGTATGGCTGCACCGCAATTTTTTTTTTTTAATTCATTCACCAGTTGAAGGTCATTTGGGTTATTTCCATTTTGAGAAGATGATAAACACAGATGCCATAAACATTCACATACTTTCATGACGCGTTTTCATGTCCCTGGAAGTGGGATCGATGGGTCATATGTTAAGTGATATTTATATTAATAAGAAACTGCCAAACTGTTTTCCCCCGTGGTTGTGCTGTTCTGCATTCTCACAGTATCAGAGCTTCAGCTGCTCTCATTCTTGCAGCATTTAGTAGCACACACAGAACACACACACCTGATTTTAGCTATTCTATAATAATAGATGCAGCATGTTAGCTTGTCATGATTTTAATTGGCATTTCCCTAATGACTAATGGGGTTGAACATGATTTCATGTGTTTATTTGCCATGTCTCTATCCTCTTCATATTTTACGTTTATTTACTTAAATAATTCTCACAACAGTCCTTTGAGGTAGGTAATGTTATTATCCACATTTACCGATCAGGATGTGGAGACAGAGTTAAGTCAGTTGACCCCAGCTACACAGTTAGAAAGTGCCAGAAGCAAGAGTCACCCCCAACTCCTGATACATGGACATTTAACTTTTTGTCATTTATCTTTCCCACTATAGAGATTTCCAAAGGATGTTTCTGAGCATAACACATTTTAATGTATACGATTATTTACTTGGGATTGACTTTTAGAGGCAATTTACATGGCTTGAAGGATACAAGAACTTTTTTTTATGGCTCCTGATATCACCTTGCTTTTCACAGGGCAACGCACACTTACCCCACTCACCCTGGCCGCGGTATTTATTATTCTGTTCCCTTATTCTGACAGTAATTCCAGTGACTATGGAAAAGGGGGAGGAGGTTTCTATTTTCCTTTTATTCTCTTGGCTGAGGTTTGTTTAAGGATACTAAGTAGAGCCTAAATAAAACAGGGTTTCTCTCAGGCAAGACTAGGTGGTTCCAGCAGTCAACTGTAAGTAGGATTTGGACAGGTCCGCTTTCCCATCAAAGGATAATTTTTCCTACTCACCTGCCTTCTGAAATAGCAGAGGAGAGCAGGCATGATTAAAATGCTCTCAGATTAGTTTTCCTTCTTAGCTAACTCTTCTTGAAGTGGGAGGCAGGGTGGAGGCTGGAGAGAATGGGGCTCGAGGGGTGAGCATGAATTGCACTGGAGAGAAGCAGGTTAGCCTCTACTCCTTGGGGGTCCCAGGAGGTTCTGGGAGCCCCGTGAGGAGGTGGAGCCCCAGGGGTGCTGGGCTGTCGGGCGGTCACCTAGAGACCACCGGAAGGATGGGATGGCTGCTGCTTTGCAAACTAAATTTAATTTTTCTCACTTTATTCAATTATCTGTCCTGGTGAGGCAAAATATGTACTTTCATGCAATGGTTCCACATCAGGGTTTGTACGAGATCCTCTTGGTTCTGCCCCAGTCTTTCAATGCTCAGTTTTGCTGCTAAGCAAATCCTCGAAGAGCCTTAATTACTCTCGTTATTTTTCCTTGAGTATTTCCTGTTTTGCAGGCAGTGTGACACAGCTGAAAACAGTATGCGCTGAGAGGCGAGAAGGTTCAGGCTGGCCAGTGTTTACAAGGATATCTGCAATTGGCTTCAAAATGCAATAACTCTACAAAAATCGCCATCAAATTTCCACAGATGGATTTGAGATTGTTACTTCAAACCTGGCATTTTGCAGACCTGTAGGCTGTGTCTGCTGTGACAGGGTGTTTTAGTTTCCCAGGCTGCTCAAGCAAATACCATGAAGTGGGTTGGGTTAAACAATGGGAATTTATTTGCTTCTGGTTTTGAGGTTTTGCTAAAAAGGAAGTCCGAATCAAGGCGTGACCAGGACGATTCTCTCTCCCTGAAGACTCAGTGCTCTGGGCTGGCTGCGGAGATCCTTGGTCCTGAGTTTGTCACATGACAAGGCGCACGGCGGCCTCTCCCCGCCTCCCCCTTCTCCTCTGCGTTCCCCCAACGTTCAGCCTCCTTTCTCTCGGTCTGACTTCCCTCCCCTTATCAAGGATCCCAGCAGTACAATCAAGACCCATCCTGACAGGTGGGCCACACTTGCTGAAGTCACGTCATCAAACACCCGCAGGAATGAATTAACCCAAGGGCGTGTTTTTCTGGGGTGCGCACAGTTAAACCACCACACCCAGGGAGACTCAGAGACTTTTGAGAACAGTGATAACTAACATTTTCTTTCGGTTGGTTCCTGGTTGTGCCATGTGGTTGCCCATAGGCACTCAGTGAAAGCTCTTGTGCTGATACCAACAGGCAGGTTTCCTTTGTGGGGATTTGGTAACGCGGGTGGGAGAAGGTGTGCTGAGTGAAGGCGGTGCTTGACGAGGGAAGATGTCAGCAGGATGAGCACGCCAGGGTGGGGAGCCTTGGACATTTGGGATGGCTCTGGATCCCCCGGGTATTTAGGATGGGGATTGAGCCTTTGCATTTAGGCACACACGCAGCTGACCTTGAACTATAGGAGGACTTGGGGACATTAGGATTTTGTGTATAAAATGTATGCTTAACACCGTATTTTTAATATTTCCCCATGCTGTTCTTAGCAAAAATGTGTTTGGTTGAAATATATTACTTTCCAGTGTAAATATATCCAGAAAGCATAGCCATACGTCATGAGAATTAGAGTCCAGTGAAGAGTTATCACCTGCTACGTTAGCTGGCGCTGCTGGGAAGGACACAGCTTCACAGGGATGTTTCTGGCATGACCAACTCAAGCTCTGATTCCAAGTGGGAATCTGCCATCTCATAAGTTTTTTCTTTTCTCCTTTTCTCCCAATTTTTATGCAGATTTCAGATGGACTAGTCATTGTTGGCCAGGGCTGACCACCATTTTCATTTCCTGTGGCCTGACCCTAATTTGAAGCAAATGGTGACAGGGTAGATGCCAGTGCTGGCATTTTAGTTGTCTAAATACTTAGATGATCATCTGCATTTTCCTGTTATTGGTGAAACTAGAAAATCAGGTATGTCCTAGATTGTGGCATGCCTTTGGAGAATTTGGGTCCAGTCGTGGTTTTGGGGGACATGTATGTCCTTTTATAAGCTAAGTAACAGTGTGAAAGACAGGTTACAGAAAACAGATTAAGTGTGTCTAAGGAATCAAACTCAAAATCAATGTCCGTGAGCGGCCTTACACTGGAGTAAAATAACACTGTGATTAAGCACACAGTTTTCAAGAACAACAATATACTTACCTGCATGAACTTGTCGGTTTCCCCAACACAACGTGAAGCAGGTCTTGGGGGCAGAGATCCTATGTCACTCTCACCTTTATATCCCCCCAGCCTCGTGGAGTACCTGATACACAGGAGGCCCTGAGTACTTGCTCAAATGGATAAATTAGGGAATTAAATGACGTGTGAGGTTTAAATAAAACTGTATTGTTCTTGGAGTGAAATCATATAATTAAATAATGTTAGGTGATAAAAATTGAAATGGTATTTTCACTTTCGACAAAAATAGTTTTTAATGGATCTGATTTTGAAACTCCATATTTCCTTCCAGTCAAAGGGAAGTAGAGGCTCAGGCAATAATGGATGGAGTCATTTCATATGCTCAAATCAATAATTTGGGCAAAGTCTACCACACCTTATTTATTTATAAATTAGTTTTCATCAAATTACCTGAACATTTGCAATACTTTTATTTTCAATTTGCCTGTGTAAACTACAGGTCCAGTTGCTCACTACATTACTTAGACCTACTTTTTAAAAATTTCTTATTTTTTGCTTTTTTAAAAAATTTATTGAAATATATCACTCATACATAAACATACATAAACAATAAAGGTCTAAGAGTTGTGAACTTACAAAACAAACATATATAACATCAAACAAACATATATAACATCTTACCCTACCACCAATAACTTACATTGTTGTTAAACCTTTTTAACCAATGATTAAAGAGCATTGTCAAAATATTACTACCAATTTTTCCCCTAACTAATCTGATTATTATTATCTTTATATCATTTATATATGAAGATACATAAACAATTAAGTGTATAGTAAAAGTTGTGAACTTACAAAGCAAACATGCATAACATCATACAGGGGTCCCATACATCAACACCTTGCATTGTCATGAGACGTTTGTTACAAACTATGAAAGAACACTGTCAAAATCTTACTACTAATCATAGTTCTTATCTTATATTTGGTGTGTTTTTAAATATTTTTTTATGACAAGTTGTGAACTTATAAAACAATCATACACATGTGCAGAATTCCCAAACAACACCTCTTCATCAACACACCACAATGTGGTGTGTCATTTGCTACAGATAAAATAATATCGTATGATAATTGCTGTGTCCATAGCATACATTTGGCTCACATTTTCCATACTGCCTCAGTATCAACACGGTACATCTTTTGCATAGATGCAAGAATATTATATTATTACTACTAACCGCACTACACAGGCCACTCCAGCTATAATTGTCCCATGCTTCTCCACAGTCCCAACACCCTGCAGTAGTGATATACATTTGTTTTAGCTAACAAAGGACACTCTTGCATCTGTACCATCAACCACAATCCTCACCCACCTCTTGGTTTACTGTGTTATTCAGTTCCTAGATTATTCTCAAGCATTCTGTTGGCATTTACATACCTAGACTACCATTTTCAGTCACATCCCCATTTATAAACTAGCTGTTATTCACTGTGTGTTACCATCCACTCTATACATTTCCACACTTTTACAGTAAAGCTGATTAAAACTTCTACATACATTAAACATCAGTAGTCCACTTAGTCCTTCTCTTATCTCCTTTAAGAATCCACCACCTACCATCAGGTCTTGAAGATATTTTCCAATAATTTTTTCTAGAAGTTTTATGGTTCTTGCTTTTATGTTTAGTTTTTTGATCCATTTTGAGTTAGTTTTTGGATAAGGTGGGAGATAGGGGTCCTCTTTCCTTCTTTCAGCTATGGATGTCCAATTCTTTCAGCACCATTTGTTGAATGGATTGTTCTGCCTGAGCTGTGTGGGTTTGACAGGCTAGTCAAAAATCACTGGACTATACCTGTGAGGGTCTGTTTCTGAACCATAAATTTGGTTGTATTGGTCTGTTGTGTCTGTCTTTAAGCCAATACCATGCTGTTTTTACCAGTATAGGTAGTTATTATGATTTAAAGTCTGGAGATGAGGGTTCACTTTTCCTTTTTATGATGTTTCTGGCTATTTAGGACTCCTTATCCTTCCAAATAAACTTAATGATCATGTTTTCAATTTTTTCTTTAATGCTGGTGGAATTTTATGGGATTGCATTAAATCTGTATATCAATTTGAGTAGAAATGACATCTTAATGATATTTAATCTTCCAATCCATTATCATAGAATGTTCTTCCAGTAATTTAGGGCCTTTTTGATTTGTTTTAACACT